>NC_064645.1:598800797-599400797 GCF_023864345.2 Schistocerca serialis cubense | reverse complement strand
GATGGGTGCTCGCAGAACAACGGCCCTTCTTGAGTCCTTCAAGTGGGACATTATCAACCATCCACCTTACAGCCCAGACCTGGCGCCAAGTGATTATCACCTCTTCATGCATTTGAAGAAATGGCTCGGGTCACAGCAGTTTGATGACGACGAAGAGCTCAAAGATGCGGTCACAGGCTGGCTCCAGGCACAAGCGGGTGATTTTTATGCAGAAGGAATTTCAAAGCTTGTGAAGAGATACGATAAGTGCCTCAATCGCTATGGAGACTATGTAGAAAAATAGTGCAAAGATGTAGTTGTAAGATGTATGTATAAAAATATTTTTATTTAACTTGGTGTATTTTTTAAAATCAACCGGAGGTTACTTTCTGAACGGCCCTCGTATTATGTCAGGGAAATATTAACTGCGCTTTTATTGTCAATGATTCATAAACTCTTCAATACTGTAAAAACTATTGCTCAATAACATGTTTTTTAATTCTCTTTTAAATATGTGCAGTTTTGGTATTACTTTTAGTTCTTTGGGGAGAGCACTGTAGAGGATTTTGGGTTGGTATAGTACACTTTTGTGATACATAGCTGTTTTATGAATTTCTCTGTGGAAATCATTCCTATTCCTTGTTTCGTAGTTGTGAAATTCTCTGTTTAATGTAGAAAATTCCTCGTGTTCTTTTAAGAAACATATGCTTTCATATATGTATAAGGATGGTAGTGTCATGATTTTTAATTCTTTGAAAGCATGCCTACAAGAGTCTCTATATCCTATACCTTTTATTATTCCGACTGCCTTCTTTTATAGTCTAAATGAATGTTTTGTTAGACTGATGTTCCCCCAAAACTGTACACTGTATCTTAATAAACTGTGCATGAATGAGAAATAAACACATAACACTGATTTAATATTACATGAGCTTTTAAGCATTCTAAGTATATAACAAATTTGACTTAATTTTTTGTTCAATGATATTACATGCTTTTCCCATCTTAAGTGTTCATCAAACCATACTCCCAAGAATTTAGTGTATGATGCTTGTTCAATCTTACACTTGGCCAGTTCTACTGTAAGGTTAGTTTTTATTTTATTTGTAATATGTCTGAAGTTGATCCACATTGTTTTTTTGGCATTCACAATGAGTCTGTTTTCATTAAACCATCTGTCTGCTTCGTCTGTTGCTAATGTGACTTTTTCCTGTAAGTCAGCTTCACTATTTGCTTTAACAAACAAATTTGTATCATCAGCAAACAGTACTGCCTCTGCTTCAGATAGTTGACTGGTAGGTCATTGATAAATATTAAAAACAGTAATGACCCTAATACAGATCCCTGGGGTACTCCATACAAAACTCTCTCGAATCTTGATGAATATGTCCTATCTGCATGGCCTGTCTCCACCTTCTGATACCTGTTCGACAGATATGATTCAAACCATTTGTGGGCAACTCCACGTATCCCATAGGCATATAACTTCCTAAGCAGTAACTTATGGTCGATGACATCAAAGGCCTTTGATAAGTCTAAAAACAATCCACAATTTAATTCCTTTCTATTTATGGAATTTAGGACAAGTTGCAAAAAATTGAAGATAGCTGTTTCAGCAGATCTTTACCACTCTTTCCTCAGAACTCTCCCAGCTTTGTGTAGCCTACACCTCCCATAAGCACGTGATTTGTCTGCCTGACAGTGCTCACGTTCACCAGTGTGGGAGCCAATTGTATGTTTTGTTCTTGTTCCTGTGCCCTTCATCTGGTGTCCTCCATTCTTTTTGCTTGTGTGTATCCTATTATTAATAATCAAAAATGTAGGAAAGGAGAAGATTTCTACTTACCATATAGAAGACACATTAAGTCAAAATAAATACACACACACACACACACACACACACACACACACACACACACACACACACCAGAATGCAACTATCATGTGGTGGTATTGAGACAGCAATCTGGAGGGGGCAGAGAAGGGGAACGGATAATAGTGGATGGCTGGGGGGAGAGAAGAACACTGTCTGGCAGAGTGTCAGAGAGGGCGGAAACTGTGAGTGGGAGACCTGGGGACTGTGTTACCATAGGCTGAGTGCGGGATAATTATGGGAGCGGAGAATGTTTTGTAACGATAACGCCCATCTGCACAGTCCAGAAAAGCTGGTGGTGGAGGGGAGGATCCAGATGCGTAGGGTAGTGAAGCAGCGACTGAAATCAAGCACGCTATGGTCAGGTGCATGTTGTGCCACAGGGTGGTCTACCCTGCTCTTGGGCACAGTTTGGCAGGGGCTGTTCATCCTGATGAACAGCTGGTTGGTAGTCAAGCAAGTATAAAAAGCTGTGCAATGATTGCAGCACAGGTGGTAAATAACATGGCTGCTTTCACAGATGGCCCGACCCTGCATGGAGTAGGATAAACTTGCGACAGGACTGGAATAAGAAGTGATGAGTGGGTGGATTGGGCAGGTGTTGCACCTGAGTCTTCCACAGAGATTGGTATTGTGAGTGGCATAGGGGTGGACTGGGATGTTGTGAAGGTTGGGTGGGTGATGGAACACAACTCAGGTAGGATGTCCTTCATTTCAGGATGTGATGATAGCTAATCAAAGCCCTGGAGAAGGATGTGAAACACTTATTCGAGTCCAGGGTAGTTACGGATGACAAGAGGGCAGTCTTTGTGGCCGATTCTTGGGAGTTATGGGAGGAGCAAGTAGGTAAAAAGATGAGGGCTAGTAGAAATCCTTTGGTAACAGAAGAAATATTGAATTTAGTTGATGAAAGGAGAAAATATAAAAATGCAGTAAATAAAGCAGGCAAAAGAGAATACAAACGTCTCAAAAATGAGATCGACAGGAAGTCCAAAATGGCTAAGCAGGGATGGCTAGAGGACAAATGTAAGGATGTAGAGGCTTATCTCACTAGGGGGTAAGATAGATACTGCCTACAGAAAAATTAAAGAGACCTTTGGAGATAAGAGAACCACTTATATGAACATCAAGAGCTCAGATGGAAACTCAGTTCTAAGCAAAGAAGGGAAAGCAGAAAGGTGGAAGGAGTATATAGAGGGTCTATACAAGGGCGATGTACTTGAGGGCAGTATTATGGAAATGGAAGAGGGTGTAGATGAAGATGAAATGGGGGATACGATACTGCGTGAATAGGACAGAGCACTGAAAGATCTGAGTCGAAATAAGGCCCCCGGAGTAGACAACATTCCATTGGAGCTACTGACGGCCTTGGGAGAGCCAGTCCTGACAAAACTCTACCATCTGGTGAGCAAGATATATATGAAACAGGCGAAATACCCTCGGACTTCAAGAAGAATATAATAATTCCAATCCCAAAGAAAGTAGATGTTGACAGATGTAAAAATTACCGAACAATCAGTTTAATAAGCCACAGCTGCAAAATACTAACACGAATTCTTTACAGACGAATGAAAAAACTAGTAGAAGCCGACCTCGGGGAAGATCAGTTTGGATTCCGTTGAAACACTGGAACAGGTGAGGCAATACTGACCTTACGACTTATCTTAGAAGAAAGATTAAGGAAAGGCAAACCTACGTTTCTAGCATTTGAAGACTTAGAGAAAGCTTTTGACAATGTTGACTTGAATACTCTCTTTCAAATTCTAAAGGTGGCAGGGGTAAAATACAGGGAGCGAAAAGGTATTTACAATTTGTACAGAAACCAGATGGCAGTCATACGAGTAGAGGGGCATGAAAGGGAAGCAGCGGTTGGGAAGGGAGTGAGACAGGGTTTTAGCCTGTCCCCAATGATATTCAATCTGTATATTGAGCAAGCAGTGAAGGAAACGAAAGAAAAATTCAGAGTAGGTATTAAAATCCATGGAGAAGAAATCAAAACTTTGAGGTTTGCCGATGACATTGTAATTCTGTCAGAGACAGCAAAGGACTTGGAAGAGCAGTTCAATGGAATGGACAATGTCTTGAAAGGAGGATATAAGATGAACATCAACAAAAGCAAAATGAGGATAATGGAATGTAGTCGAATTAAATCGGATGATGCTGAGGGAATTAGATTAGGAAATGAGACAATTAAAGTAGTAAAGGAGTTTTGCTATTTGGGGAGCAAAAGAACTGATGATGGTCGAAGTACAGAGGATATAAAATGTAGACTGGCAATGGCAAGGAAAGCGTTTCTGAAGGAGAGAAGTTTGTTAACATCGAGTATAGATTTAAGTGTCAGGAAGTCATTTCTGAAAGTATTTGTATGGAGTGTAGCCATGTATGGAAGTGAAACATGGACAATAAATAGTTTGGACAAGAAGAGAATAGAAGCTTTTGCAATGTGGTGCTACAGAAGAATGCTGAAGATTAGATGGGTAGATTACATAACTAATGAGGAAGTATTGAATAGGATTGGGGAGAAGAGAAGTTTGTGGCACAACTTGACCAGCAGAAGGGATCGGTTGGTAGGACATGTTCTGAGGCATCAAGTTATCACCAATTTGGTATTGGAGGGCAGCGTGGAGGGTAAAAATCGTAGAGGGAGACCAAGAGATGAATACACTAAGCAGATTCAGAAGGATGTAAGTTGCAGTAGGTACTGGGAGATGAAGAAGCCTGCACAGGATAGAGTAGCATGGAGAGCTGCATCAAACCAGTCTCAGGACTGAAGACCACAACAACAACAACAACAACAACAACAACATGGGAGGATTGGGGATGTGAGGGGAATGGCACAGGAGATCTGTTTGCAGACTAGCTCTGGGGGATAGTGCTCGTCTGTGAAGGCCCTGATGAGGCCCTCAGCATACTGAGCAAGGGAGTTCTTGTCACTGCAGATAAGCTGTCCCCATGCAGTCAGGTGGTATGGGAGGGATTTTTTGGTGTGAAAGGTTGACAGCTGTCAAAATGCAGGTGCTTTTGGTGGTTGGTGGGTTTAAGTTGGAGAGAGGTGTGGATGGAGCCATCAGAGAGTAGGTGGTCACTGTCAATGAAAGTGGCATGCTGGATTGAATATGACCAAGTGAATGGGATGCAAGATAAGCTGCTTGGGTTGTGAAGGCCCTGAATCCATATCACGAAGATATCATCAATGAACCTGAATCAGACTAGGTGTTTGGAATTTTGGGAGGCTGGGAAGGTCTGCTCTAGATGGCCCATAAACAGGTTGGCATGGGGGGGGGGGGGGGGGGGTGCCATGTTAGGATAAATTTAATAAGGTGTATGAGGAATGAGTTAGTGGGCTTGGGGTCTGAAAGATATTGGGAAAGGTAGTGTTCAATAGTGATAAGACCACAGGCATGACGGATGTTGGTGTATAGAGAGGTGGTGTCAACAGTGACAAGTAGAAATCCAGGAGCTAAAGGGGTGGGGATGGAGGAGAGTCGGAGAAGAAAGTGGTCAGTGCCTTTGACCAACTCCTCCAACTAGTTGCTTGTAACGTAGGGCCAAAATTCTTTCAGTAGGGGTACAATTAACCAGCCACAATGGAGCATCCAGGATTGTAGGGTTTGTGGATTTTGGGGAGCATGAATGAATGAGGTGGGAGAGCAAGGTGTCATAGGGATGAGGAGAAGGGAAATGGATTCAGGGGAGAGGTTCTGGGAAGTGTCTAAGGATTTAAGCAGGGATTGGAGATTGTGTTGGACGTCTGGGATGGGATCACTCTGGCAGAGTTTATAGGTGGAGGAATAAGATAATTGGTGGAGGCCTTCTGCCATGTAATCACTGTGATTCAAAACAGTGGTGGAACCTTTGTCTGCAGGTAGGACTACTAGGTCAGGATTTGTTTTGGGGGTTGTGTATGGTTATTCTTTTTTCTGCTAAAAGTTTGGTGTTCTGAGGAAGGGGCCTGGGGAAGGATGGTGGGGCTAAGTTGGAGGTAAGGAATTCCCGGAAGAAAACCAGCGAGTGGTTTGGTAGGAGGGGAGGAGGATCATAGTTGGATGGTGGTATGAAATGGGAGAGGCAGGGTTCAAGTGTTGGAATTAGGTTGGTTTCAATTGGAAGGATTGGTGGCAGAGAAGTGCTCCCAACATAGGAATCAGCAGGAGTAAAGCAGGACTTTCACAAGACCGGCATGGTTAAATTCGGGTGTAGGAATAAAAGTGAGGCCTTTGGATAGGACTGAAACTATTGTGAAGTTGAGGGTTTTGGTGGAAGGGTTAACAACATTGTTACGGCAGGGAATTTTGGGGGCTATGGCAAGTTGAAAAGGCAGGATGTTGGTGCTATGAGGGGTGGGCAAGGAGGAATGCTGAGGGTCGGACCGGGGTTGGCTAGTGGTGCTGTGAGGTGGCAGTAGGATGGCAGCAGGTTGGATAACTTATGGTATTAGTGTGAGTGCTCCTCCAGGTGCTGGAGAGCAGGGGATTCAATTTTGGTGAAGTGATGTCTGGAGCACGGATTACAGAGTATTAGTATCTTGCACAGGTAGTAGAGGAGGTACTGAGATGCCTGTACCATGGAGATGTGTTTTTGCAGTACCAGGTTTGTAAGGACCAGGGAATGGCAGAATCTGAAAAGGTGTAGGTTATTGTGTAAGGAGGGGTGGGATCTAGAGAAAGGAACTTTTTAATTAGGTCCTTTTAGCTGATTCTATGGTTTATGCAGCATTTGCAAAACAGAATGTGGGACTGGGATTTAGACGGGGAAGGAAATAATTTTCTGAACTTGTGCAGAAAGATGGAGCAGGGATCTATTGTGGCAACAGTGGTGTAAACTAAATGGGAATGATGCAGAAATAGGCAAAATAGATGTTGATGGTTGTGAGAGGAACTGAAGAAGAGAAAAGATGCATAAAAAATTCATAAAGACATGCAGAAACATGCACAGGTAAGCAGAAACATGCACAGATACAAAAAAATATGCGCACACATAAAACCACACAAAATGCATCAAAACAACATAAAAATGTACAGAAATGTAAGAGAAAAGGAATCACAAGTTCATGTGGCATAGGCAGGTATGGAAAATAAAACACTGAAGTACATCAGGGTGAGGGATGAGGGAGGATCAGTAGAAATAAATATAACTGTCAGAGGATAGAATCTGGGGGGGGGGGGGGGGGGGCAGATGCTGCATCAAAAATCCGCATGATCATGAAGCTTGTTTTCTGTGCAGACAATCATTGATACAGTGTAGTTTGGAAGTAGATGTTGTTTCAAAAACAGTGAATAAAGGAGGGAAGAAGAGAAAAAACAGTACTCAGAAGAGTAATGCTGTAGAGAAGAGTAACAGAGGAAAACATCACTGGAATTTAGGGTGGAAGAAAACCTGTTTGACAAAATCAAACAATGGAAACTTCAGATAGGAATATCAACAGTGTAGGATAGTGTGTGACTTAGCATAAAGAAGAGACGTTAAGTTGCAGAAAGGCATAATTAAGACACTTAACAAAGCTTTTGGCCACAGCCTTTATCAGCAAAAAAGAAACACACACCATTCACACACACAAGCTAGCACATCTCACACACATATAAATACCAACTCCGGCAGGTTGGCCCAGAATTCATTTATCACACGGGATGGAAGCAACAGTCTGGAGGGGACAGATATGGGAAAGGGTAGTAGTGTATAGGTAAGGGGGGGAGAGAGGAACACTTTCTGGTGGAGTGTGCAGGGACTAGAATGCCAATAGGTGCAGTATAAGGGGGTTGTGGGACAGGAGGGTGGGGAAAAAAGATGGAAAAAAAAGGGGCAAAAAAGGGAGAGGAGCAGGGGAAGATGAGCAGGTGCACTGGCAGAGGGTGGCAGACAAAGATGGTAGGAAATGAGAATGGGAAGGATATGATAGGACAGAGGGGCGAAAACTGTTGGATGGAGGATGTGAGGACACTATGACACTATAGGTTGAGGCCGGGATCATTACGGGAGCAGAGAATGTGTTTTAAGGTTAACAAGAACTCCTTTTCTCAGTGAACCAAGCGCCTCACCAAGGCCTTCACAGACAGGCACTGTCTCCCAGACTTAGTCTTCTAACAGATCTCCTGTGTCATTTCATTTCACAGCCCTAATCCTCCCACTACCACCAAGTACCAGCCACAACATAGTGCCCTCTTAGTCAGCCATTACCACCCTGGATTTTGACAAGTGAACCACATCCTTCACTAGGGCTTTGATTGCCTATCATCATGCCCTGAAATGAGGGACATCCTACCTGAGTGGTGTTCCATCACCCACCCAACATCCACAACATCCTAGTGCACCCCTATGCCACTTCCAACCCCGACCCCTTGCCACAAGGATCTTATCTCTGTAGAAGACTTGGGTACAAGACCTGCCCAGTCCACTCACTCAGCACTACATATTCCAGTTCTGTCACAAGTTTATTCTACCGCATGATGGGGTGGGCCAATTGTGAAAGCAGCAATGTCATTTACCAGCTCTGCTACAATCTTTGCACAGCTTTTTATATTGGTATGACTACCATCCAGCTGTCCACCAAGATGAGAAGCCACCCCCAAATTGTGCCCAAAAGCAGGGTAGATCACCCTGTGGGGACAACATGCAGCTGAGCACAATATGATTGATTGCAATGACTGCCTCACTACCCAGGCCATCGATCCTCCCCTCCACCACCAACTTTTCTGGACAGTGCAGATGGGAGTTATATTTACAACACATTCTCTGCTCTCATAATTATCGCAGCCACAACCTATGGTAACACACTGTCCCCACACACTTCACCCAACAGTTTCCACCCCCTCTGCCCTATCACTTCTCTCCATTTTCGCCTCCCACACTCTTTGTTTGCTGCCCTCTGCCAATGCATCTGCCCGTCTTTCCCTGCTCATTTCCTTTTTTTACTCCTTTATTCCCAGCATCCCTGCCCCACAACCTCCTGATGCTGTGCCTCTTGGCATTCTAGTCCCTTCATACACTGCCACCACTTGTTTTGCCTACTTTTCAATGAGTATATATCTTGCCTTGTACTATCTTTTATTAAATTTATTATAAATTATCTAAAACCAAATGATCACAAGTGTTAAATAGGTTACTGAATGTGTCCAATGATGTGATTGTTACATGTAGAGTTTATGACTAAAACTACTCTTATAAATTACAAATTCTTTTGTGTATTGTTTCACAGTCCAAAACACATACAAGCTACAGTGTCGTGGAGCTTTTTGATATGATGAATAATATTGATATGTATATTACAGTAATTCTTTTCCATGCCATTAACATTATTCTGTTTCGGAAACATTTCATGTTTATTTGGATGCATTACTTTTCAGCTATCAGTGAAGTACTAGACACAGTAGCAGGAAAGCCACTGTATCAGCTTAATGAAACTGTTAGTTCTGAGGTGGTTGCCACTGCTACAAATCTTGGTAATGAACTGGCAACATCAGTAGATGGTAGTGCTCCTGAGTACCCAACATGTAGCCTTAGTGACAAGCTTATCTACATCTACACCTCTGGCACTACAGGTTTTCCCAAAGCTGCAGTCATAACACATACAAGGTGTGTACTTTTTTCAGATATTAGACATTTTATGCATTATTTCCTGAACTTTATTATTAATATTCTGGATTTTAAATCTTGGTTTTCATGGTCCGCAATTACTTGAAACAACATACCTTTCAGGTATCTTCGATACCTCTATTGGAATAGGGTCCTTACTGATATTTTTATTCACTGTTAATTATAAATATTATCATCCTCCTGTTTTCCAGCAAAAAATGCAATAAAATCTTTTTGGGTTACTAAACACAATATGTAGTGAGTGCCCCTGTTGGACTGTGCACATGTTAAGCAACTTTGCATAACTGGCAGCAAGGGCAAATTCTAGTCCACTGACGACAATCTCTGTGTATGTCCGGCCACACAAACCTCTGTAACACCAGCTTAAACATTGTGCACACTCCAGGGTGACACAGGTTATGGAAGTTACTGAACACTGTCCAGGGGAATGCAGTTGGTACATACAGTCATGATCTGTTGTGCATTACATCCCAGTACGCCTTGCCAATTTCACCCAGCATTTTGACCAGTTGCAATTTTAGTGAAGTTTTATCATTGAGTAATACTGCTTGTAGTTCATGGTCTTCTTGCTGCATGACTGCTTATACTGTCATGTTCAATGGTTGTGAAATACCAAATAAGCAGTCGACTATCACATTGGTCAGTCCAGAAATGTGCCACAAGTCTGTAGTGAATTGGCATATAAACTCGAGTTGAGAGTGCTCCCATAGTGAGCACTTGTCACTCTTCTTACGGAATGCGTATATCAGCTATTTATAATCAGTATGAACTGCGAAATCCTGTGCCTTGACCTGTGGCCTGAAGTGCTTGACGGATTGGTAGATATCCAACAGCTCCCTATCACATGTCCTCCAATACTGCTGTAAAGGTGTCATTTTATGCAAAAAATATTCCAATGGCTGCTGTGCACCACCTACCCATCCTTACAAAGCTGGCTGGCATCAACCACTAAGGTGAGCAAACCATAAAGTTTAGGGTGAGTAGGGTGGCCTGGGCAAGGCTGTTTTTCATCACTATGAATGCTGCATCCTTACTCCCATTCCATTGCATGGGTGCATTATCTCGTACTTTTGCACCTGATAGTGCTGCATTTAAAAGCACCTGTTGCTCGGCAAAATGTGGTAAATGAAGCTGGTAAAAATTTACCATCCCAAGGTATCTGCATAGCTCTTTTATGGTGGTAGGCTATGGCAGTTGTAATATGCCCTCTACTTTTTCTGGTAATGTTTCAGAGCCAGAGGACGATATGTGATGGCTCAGAAATTCAACTTCAGGCTGACCAAAAATGCATTTCACAGTTTTTAAAACTTCACTGTACTTCTCCAGTCATTTAAAAACCTCACAAAGTGACTGTGATGCTGTTCTCTAGTTTCTGAATAGACCAAAACATTGTCCAGACAAGCAAAGTGTCAAGTTAACCCACCAAGATGGAATCTCTAAACTGCTGCCTGGTCTGTGCAGTGTTCCACAACCTGAATGTCACAAACTTCAACTCTAACAATCTGAAGGGTGGATAGCTGTCTTGGGAATGTGCTCTGGCAAGACGGGTTTCTTCATATAGGCCTTAGCGCAGTTAATGGCTCTAAATATTGTTGAACTATGAAAGATGTGGTTGTAGTCAATTAATAATGGTACCAGATAGTGGTCAGGAATAGTCTTGGCATTCAGCACTTGATAATCACTGCATAGATGCCAGGTTCCACCTTTTTTTTAGGGGCTATGCATAATACTGATGTCCAATGACTGCACAATGGGCAAATAATTTGCTCATTCAATTTAAGATCAAATTTTGCTTTTGCTATTGTGAGGCATCCAGGTGCTAATCTGCAAGGGTAACATGACATAGGTGGTCCATCTGCAGTTTTGATGTGGTGGACAGTGTGATGCAACACCTGTTGTGGCACTCACAGTGGTCTAGTTAAGGCTGGAAAATCTTGCAAAATCACACGGTAAACTTCATCTACTACTGTACAAGCTTGATGCTACTGGTTCTAGTATGATGGTGATTTCCAGCAGCTGTCAAACCAGTAAGGCTATGCACAAGCCAGGCATCAGACATGTCAGACAAAAGTTTGAAATATGCTAAGAAGTAGGAAACTATTATTGCCTCACCCACATCCGCTACCATGAAGTTCCATGTTAACTGTCCATGCAGGACTAGATTCACATCCCCATGCTGCATACCATAAGTTGGCATTTCTGTATTGTTAGCTACTGCCAAGTTGACTGCCACACACAGCCTGCAGCTGCTGAGTGACTTCCTCAGTAAAATACTTATATCAGACCCTGTATCTATTAGGTATTTCCTTCCTGAGGACCAACCCATTACAAATAGGTACTGAAAATTGTGGCAGTCAGTGGTGCATACTAATGACCACTGACCCCATTTGGGAATATGCATGGGCTTGTACACATTTTCACCTGTTCACCATGTTTGTGGTGGTTCCAGCAAACAGTGGAGCCAGACTCTGATGCAGAATTTGAAGTGGAGTGACTCCTTGAACGTCTTAAGTTGGTTACACCCTCTACAGTGGCTTTTATTACCATGTGAAAGCACAGCTGCCATCTGTGCACTTAAGGGATCCACCTTGGCAGCTAGGGCATTATAATCGGCACACGACACAGTAGGGGTCATGGATGTATCACTGATGGAACAGTTACTGTACTGACCTGCGAGCACAGTGTGATAGCATCTTGAATGCAGTCAGCAAGTTCTGTGGCTACATCCGTATCTGACCATGTGTGAGTGATGGCTTTTACCTAGGTTGACAGATGGTTGCTCCAAATTGTGTTTTGTCAGGAATGGTGTCAATGTCTGCTTTGCTGTGAAGATAGTGATGGTATTGTGGGAGCTTCCTGTAGCACATTTCTTCTTGAGTCAATACCTGGTGAATGTGATCTTCCTATAAAGCCACTATACAGTGCATAGCTCTGCTTTTAATCTGTCATAGGTGTTTTCCGTTGGAGGAGCTGAATTTAGGAATATGGACAAGTCAAGGTATAATTTAATGAAAGACCATCAGAACTGCAAACAATGTATTCCAGTCAGTATGGTCAAAAGCTTTCTCCAAATCTACAAATGATATAAACATAGGTTCAGTATCTTCCTTAAGATAAGGCATTGGGTCAGTTTTGCCCCATGTATTCCTACATTTCTTGGAAAAATGATATGGAAATGATTAGAATAGCAATTCGCTGTGACAGGTGTAATGGCCACCAGAGTGCATTAGTGTTACTTGTGTCTAGTACTGTACTATACTGTACTGGCCTGGTATATAAAGGGTGTAAACAGCATCAGATGTTGAGTGATCTCTGTGAAGGACACAGACATGCTATGTAATCATGTGAGACTGTGTTATCAGCACCTAACATAGTTTGAAAGGGGGGGCCTCATTGTGGGTCTCCACTTGGCCAACTGGTCTAATCATGCAGTATCCAGATTTGTGGGGCATTCATATGTGACAGTTGTTTGATGTTGGACTTCATGGGAATGTGAGGGCAGACATACAGCTATCATGGTTCCAGTTGACTCTGTCTGACCACTACAATGGTTGATCGTCATGTGCACCAAGTGTATTGTAGCTCCTTCACGTCTGCACCTGCCATCCAAGAACAGGTAATGGACTTGCAGCAATAATGTGTGTCTTCCCACATGTTTGGTTGGAGACTGGTTGCAGCTGGATTATGGTATTACTCTGCCATATGTAGGCTGCCATTAACTTCTTAACAGAAATGGCTCCATTTGTAGTGGTGGCATGATCAGGAAACATGGACTGCTGATGAGGGATATCCAACTGTACTCAGCCTTGAATTGTAGTCTGCATCAGCAAATATAATGGTGACCTGGGAAGAGGTCTATTTCTTCCAATGTTTTGAAGAGGCACAACTCTGCTACTCCTGGTGTCATGGAATGAGGAGCCATCTGGTATGACTTCAGGTCACAGCTAACAGTGACTGAGCGAACTCTGACAGCACAAGGTATGTCATAGCCTCATGTTATCTCTCATGCAACACTATTGTTGTACCATTTTTCAATAGGACAATGTTCATCTACAAATGGCACGTGTCACTTTGAGCTGTCTGCTTGACACTGAGGAACTCTCCCCGACAGAACATGTGTGGGATCAGTTTGGATATCAAGTACCAGTTACAATAATTGTGGGCCAGCTTACCTCAGGAAAAGATACAACTACTTTGACATACTTCCCAACCAAATTGGTGCATGCTTCCAGCTTACAGGGGAACAATGTCGTACTATTAAGTGGGCTCATACTACCACATTCTTTGTGAATTAGACTTGTATTGTAATCACAGAAATAACATTACATACCTTCTCAACCCATGTACGTTCATTTCATTTCCTCTTCTTCTGGGTGCTTCACTTTTATTGTCAGGCAGCGTATATCTTGCATACCACATAGAATACTTTTGCTGTGGAATGTTCTTTCATGGATCTCAATAATTCAAAGAGAATGTCTTCCATTCCAGATGCTTTACTTCTACTCTGGTCTTTCAGATATCTGTCAAATACTTCTCACAATATCACATCCCCAATCTCATCTTAATCTACTTCCTCTTCCCTTTCTGAAATACTGTCTTCCTGATCTTTTATTGATACAGCCATATTCATAATTGCCAGCGGCACATCACTGATGTAAAAATTTTAGCCTCTTGCTGGTTGGTATACATTTGTACTGGTGTGGAAAGTTCTTAAGCAATCACAGATCAAGCAAGTGAGGTCAGTCACAGCACACAGGGGGTATTTATACTGATCTCTTCAGCAATCATTTTGGTATAGCTGAGGCCACGTGTTGGATCGCTGGGTGTGTGTTGTCAAATAGGCAGCACTTCTAGAATGGATCGATATTGTCTATTTGGTTGTGGATGGGCAGGTCACTGCATCCTGCCTGTTCAGGAGTGAAGTGACAGACTGTGCCTGTGGACATGTGCAATGGGCATCTTTCTGATTTTGATAAGCCTATTCATTCAGTCTGTTTAGACTGAGGCTCCTTGGTTTACTGACTGTCAGACTATATTTACTTGGTGGATTCCTTGTAATTCTACAATACTCCATGTGCTCTCTTGCGTTGTTTTTAAAAGGGGCAGGAGTGCTGTGTTCACATGGTGGAATTATTAGTGGAAGTTATTTGCTCACCTAAGGTAACCATGTTGAAATGCACTCGGGGAACATTAAGGGTGTGTAGTCTTTAACTGTGTCTTTCATCTGTTGTAGAATCCTGTGCAAATTTGTTTGGTGCAAGAGAACAGGCAGGGTATTATGTACTGGTGGGGCTATTGTATCCCATGGGTGCTATGGAAATTTATCTTAAGACTGCTGAAAGTCTTTGCCCAGCTCTGACAACTCCCATCAAATTGCATACGCATGCACTCAGCAATGGGTTAGTAAAGTCTATTCTGTAAAAAGTTCTGATCCCCTTGAGTGTCCTGTTCTGCTTATGCATTGTTTGTTAAACTTGGTTGGAAGCTGGTGAGTTTTGACTGGACACAGCTCATTGAAAGCCATTACTTACTTTTTTCCCCAATGATAAATTTCAATTGTCAGTTGCAAATAACGACTGAAATATATCCTGAAAAAATAATACTACAGTTGCTGAAAAAATCCTTAGTTTTTTATCACGGCACAGATTAAGAAGTTTTAATAGTTGGATGGCTGTATGATTTTAGAAAAAAAGTTAAATGTTTATTAATTCTGTGTGTTTCTCTGTATTTTATATATTTACTGTACAAAAATTTCTCAAAAGGGACGAAGCCTGAGGTCTGGGTTAAGTTCAAGTGGGAGCAATATTCGCCCCACTGATCAATTTCAAGGTTAATGATAGTTTGCTAACTGGTCTTCTTCTCAAATATTAATCTTGTCTATCTGTGTCCATTTGTATATTTAACTGTGTAAATATAATAGAGGGAAACATTCCATGTGGGAAAAATATATCTAAAAAAAAGATGGTGTAACTTACCAAACGAAAGCATTGGTATGTTGATAGAGACACTAACAAACACAAACACACACACAAAATTCAAGCTTTCGCAACCCGCGGTTGCTTCATCAGGAAAGAGGGAAGGAGAGGGAAAGACGAAAGGATGTGGGTTTTAAGGGAGAGGGTAACGAGTCATTCCAGTCCTGGGAGCAGAAAGACTTACCTTAGGGGGAAAAAAGGACAGGTATACATTCGCGCGCGCGCACGCACACACGCACACACGCGCGCGCGCACACGCACATATCCATCCGCGCGTATACAGGCACAAGCAGACATATAACTCTTTGCCTTTACATATGTCTGCTTGTGCGTGTGTGTGTGTGTGTGTGTGTGTGTGTGTGTGTGTGTGTGTGTGTGGTGAGGGGGGGCAGGGGGGGGGGCGTGCCCGCGAGTGTATACCTGTCCCTTTTTCCCCCTAAGGTAAGTCTTTCTGCTCCCAGGATTGGAATGACTCCTTACCCTCTCCCTTAAAACCCACATCCTTTAGTCTTTCCCTCTCCTTCCCTCTTTCCTGATGAAGCAATCGTGGGTTGTGAAAGCTTGAATTTTGTATGCGAGTTTGTGTTTGTTAGTGTCTCTATCAACATACCAACGCTTTTGTTTGGTAAGTTACACCATTTTCATTTTTTTTTTTTTTTTTTTTTTTTTTTTTTTTTTTTTTTTTTTTTTTTTAGATATATAACTGTGTAAATAATTTCACAAGAAGGAGCAGTGCCCAAAGTCTGGGTTAAGATCAACTGGGAGCTACAATTACTCTGCTGACCAATTTCAAGGTTAATAATATTATTTTGTTAATAGGGCTACAGGCCACGACTGAATATTAATTGGGTTTAATCCTGTCTATCTTGGTATTCTTAACTGTGCAAATAATTCAATGAAGTGGCAATGGCCTAGATCTCAGTCACATTTATGGGATGCTACACTTGCTCTGTTGACCATTTTCATAATTAATATTGTTTGTTAAAGTTTTAAGATTTAATAATGTTCCTTTCCTTAAGTTTCAATTATGTAGTTGAATGTTTTTAAAGGTTTTGATTAATGCAAGTTTAGCCAAGGATTTTGGTTTCAATATTTAATTATTAGTGTTTGTTAAAGTTTGCTTTAATACAGTAACTCCAAGCTTTGCTGATCGTTTTGCTGCATATTGTTAAGATCCCAAAGGGGCTTAAGTTTGATGTTCAAGAGTACTTCACTGAACTATGTTGCATTCATATCAGTGTATACCTGTGTAACATAAAAAAACAGTTGTTAAATAAACATTGTATTAAGGTGCTTTCCACTTCTGAACCATTGTGTTAAAGTCTGACATGGTCCAAGGGTTGCTTCCAGTTCTCTCTCCCTGTCCTGAAGGTCTCACTTATTATTCACACAAGTGCTACTCTTTTCTTTATGGATTTCATTAATTATCCTATAGGTGGCATATATCATCCCATAATCATGCATGCTTCCATGGCTTTACATTTCTCCTTTAGCCATTCCTGCTGTGGTGTTTTGCCTTTTCTGTCACTCGTTTTTGTCTGTTTCATTTGCTGCATTTTTATTGTAGACATTTGAAACACATTTCACAATTTGATAGCCTCAGTATTTGTACTGCTGTGGTGATTTTCCCACAAAGCTATTTTTCTATGTATTTATGAAACTACTATTGTGGATTATCCTGTTATTTTACAAGGTTAACAGCAAACTGATGTCACAGGTTTCTGCTAATGGCTGTAGGGCTCCGCAGCATGCTTAAAGTCTCCAGTGATGATATTGTCTATGATCCACTGCCAGTATACCACTCAGCTGGTGGTATACTTGGAGTTGGGCAGGCACTGTTGTATGGTACCTCAGTAGTCATTCGAAGGAAATTCTCTGCCAGTAATTACTGGTCTGACTGTATTAAATACAACTGTACGGTAAGTAAACAAAACTATAACGCCAAATTAAATTCTGAATTAATATATGACCCAGTTTATTTTTGTTGGTTGATACATCATCCATATACTGAACAGCAAGTAATATTTCAAATATTATAACAACACACTTTTTAAATTAGTAAAATTTTAGAATTCATTGAATGTATTTTAAGTGCATACATCAAATTTCTTATATCTGATGTACTGTTAGAAAAACTTGTGCCTTTATGATATAAATGTCATTTTTCAGGTTTCTCAGTATATTGGGGAAATGTGTCGGTATCTGCTTTCTGTCCCAGAGAAACCAGAGGACAAGCAACATAAAGTTCGCCTTGCATTTGGAAATGGCCTGAGGCCACAAATATGGAAGAAGTTTGCAGAAAGATTTGGGATCTCACAAATTGGTGAATTCTATGGTGCTACAGAAGGAAACTCTAATTTAAGTTAGTAGTTATCACAATCATATTTGATGAATTTTAATAGTAAAATGGCACTATTACAAATAATTTTCAGTCTACAGAATCAAAAATGCAAAAGTGTCACAAAGTACTAACACTGTACATTAGTGATGACAAATACAATCTCTAGTAAAAAAAAAACTCCCCAGGGTAACATAAGAAATTACGTACACATACAACTCACAGTTTTGCCATCAGAATTAATTAATTCATTCACATGCAAGCAAAAGTAAGGGAAAGCGTTCACCCATCTGAAGCTGATGCCTACATACATGAAACAGCACAGGAATGTTACTAACTTTAAAAACTACTACTCTTTTCCCATTTTAATTATACAGCCTCATGATCACTAATTAAATTGGAAAAAAATGAATGGTAGCTCAAAAGTTAGTGACGTGTCTGTCCTGGAAATTTCCATCACTGTATATTCAGTCATCCTCATGCCACATAGATCTTATCTTGAGTAAGAACCATTATAAATGTGTAATGAGTCAAAACGTGCTTTAGCTTGGAGATTGTTACAATTAACGGCTTCTGTAGGCCTCCGTAACAACCAACTACTATTAACACTACTCGTGCTATATTATTTGTCAACAACAGCTTGTGTTCTCTCTTCACAATTCAAAATTTGCAATCACGGTATATAACTAATAGAAAAGTTTCTATTTTGAAAATGATGCTGCTTTTCATGTTACAATAGTCATCTGCAGTTCAACTCTGCTCAACTACAATCGACGTAGGTGCAACCAAGAAACAGACAGGCAGATCATTTATACAAAGGGTGGTTTATAACATACAACAATTAAATTTTGTTTTTATATCTGGTGTCCTCCAACAACCCACATTATTATTAGACACAATTCCCCACCACAAGACTAAATAATTCTTATTATTATTTATTTAGCACATGGCTAATACAGACATACCATAAAATTAAATTACATATACATATTTACACACAAGAAACTTAAGTTTGGCTTTACAACTGAATATCCAGTCCATGAATCCGGCACACTGCATCTGGATTTGATAGCAGGAAGTCCTCTTTGGCACCGTGATAGGCTCAAATCCTGCATTCACTGACAATGTGGTGAACAGTCTGGTATGGAGAACTGCAGTCACAGGCTGGATTAGGCAGCTTCTTCCACTTAAGGGTTTGAAACCCTTAGCAACCATGTCAGCAGCATTGCATAGTGTTGGGAGGGATGATTTCAGTCTCTTATGATTTAAAGGGAGCACGTCACTATGCACAGGTAGGTTAGAATTCCTGGAGATGTTGTGGAATTCCCTCATAGGCCAGTACATCTGCGTAGATCAGGAGGCAATTATGTTGGTTAACAGTGGAAGCCAATAAACTGGGGTAGATCTGATTGTCCCAGATATTATGTGCATTGTCATATTCAGCTGGGTGTCAACAAGCCTTATATGGTGACTATTCATCCAAACAGGTGCAAAATGCCAATTCAACAATTCATATATAACTCATCTTTGTGTTCTAGACTGGGATCCTGAGTCAATGCAGAAATCATTTTTGTACCTATCATTGTCATTTGTATTGCAGTTCATTAACAAAGACTTATTATTTTTCACAAATATCAATAAAGAGTAAATGTACTAAGATACTTCACTCTTACACAAGCATCTCTAGATGATGATGAATAATTTACAGTTCGACAAACTGCCTATTTGCTTCTGTCTCAGGTTCTTCAGATGAACATTGGCCGAAGAACCCAAAACAGAAGCAAATAGGCAATTTGTTGACAAATGGCCACAAAAGCCTTAACAATTTTGAATTTACAGTCCATCTATTTCTGCTGTTATCTCTATTCTGCTGTAGGCTGCATTTCTAATAAAGCAAATTATCAATTTGACACACAATCATGTAGTAGTAAAGTATATAAATGTTTGCAACATTTGATTTTCAAGTAATTCATAAAATAATAACCAGCTTTCAAGTTATGGAGAAACTAGTATAAACACTAAAGAAACAACAATTGTTCAAGAAATAGTGCACGTATGGTGACCAGGTCACACAATGGCCATATTAAAAACCCAAACACTGTACACATGCCAAGTGCCAGAAAGAGATTGAAAATCAAACCACAGTGGCAGCACTAGTTTGAACAATCAAATACTTGGGTAGTTCAAAGGTAGTACACTGCATCGATACTAGATTCTGGTGGTCGATGACTGTCACAGAGGCCCTCCCCCCCCCTTCCCCCCCCCCCCCCCCCCCCCCCCTTGCCTAGTGCAGAGCACAGGGAGAGATAGTGATGTAGGTTGGCATGGCACTCAGTCTGTGGTCATGTCTGAAGATGCCCCTGTAAGTGTAGAGCCTGTTAATGATGAAGTGTCATTGCCTTATCGGTGAGCAAAGCGGGCGACCGAACCAGCATCAGGCAGCTTGGTGATTCAGAGGCATGGTGCGCCATGAATAGCAAGCAAATAGAGGGGTGGCCATCATCGTCAACTGAGGTGGTGATGGCTGTCTCCTTGCATCTGGAGGAATTGCAAACGTGTTAAGGAGCGTGATGTGGGTGCACGAATTGTCCAGTGTGCATGGAGGGGCATGCAGGATGAACAGTGTGCCATCGCATAGTCGCAGGGAGAGGTCCTTGATGGGAAAGGATGACATGTCAATGTGGAAGACGGCAATGCAGGTGTTGTCAGTCAGTGGAGTCATTGGTGTGGGGGTAAGGTGAGGGGAATCCTTCAGATGCAATCTCCGAGCTGGGTGGAGGACACAAAGCACTAGCATTACATGAATTGTCATAGGCACTATCACAGCCTAAATGAGAGCTCGGCTCATTAGGAGCACTGGGAGTGAGGGATCACGTGGAAGAGGGATCAGGGAGTTGTCCAAGTTTGCATCTTCATTGAGCTGCCAAGCTGGTTTGAGACGCGAGACACACTGTTTGTTTTCTGCTGTGAAGCAGAATGTGAAAGATTTGCGGCGAGTGGTGTAATACTTTATTTATTAGGGGGGAAGTGTTGGACGCACTCTACTAATGTCAGAAGTTCGGAATGCACAGGAGGGTTGGAGTCCTTGATGAATTGTGCTGGAAAGACTAGAGGTTCCTTGTACAATAAGTTGGCTAGGAAGGCTTTTAAATCCTCTTTGTAGGCTGTATGGACACCAAGCAGGACCCAGGGGAGAGCCGTGATGTGTCGTGGAACATCAGTGTAGTTTTTAAAGTGCGGTGCCAGCATTCAACCAACCCATTGCTCTGTTGTACACATTTTGTTTGCACCATACAAGTCACTCTTCTTGGAGAAAAGAACAGCTTGAAATTGTCATCCCCGATCCATCATGACTGAAGATGGACAGCCAAACTGCGTGATTCAAGAGGCAAAAAAGGTCCATGTGACAGAGTCGTCTGTTATATGTGTCAGAGGAATGGCCTCAACCCACCGACTAACACAGTCGATGATATACAGAATGTATTGAAAGCCCTTTGACGGGGGAAGTGGGCTGATCAGGTTGGGATGTATGTGATGGAACCAGCCTTTAGGAATGTCAAACGAGCCCAATGGTGGGTATGCATGGTGACCGACCTTGGAGCATTGGCAGGGTACACATGTATGGGTCCAGTTTTTTAAGTCTGTCATTACTCCTGTCCATACAAAACACAGGGGGGGGGGGCGTGGGGGGAGGGGGGGGAGGGAGAGCTGTGCCTCTGGAAATGTCACAGATGACTCGTAGGGAAGAGCTCGGAATTTGACAAGGCTCAATTGTGAGTGAGGTAGACTAACTGTGCAGTAGCTGCTGTATGACATCATCTGTCTGTTGCTGGGCCATTAGTTTGTCAGAGTCCCAAGAGAACAAAATCGTACCAACTTGTGACACGTATTCGGTGATGGTGTTGTCCACACCCTCGATGTAACAGACAGCGATGGTGAATTGTTATACTTGGTCCATATGTCAGAAGCATCGGGGAGGAAGGTCAACTGTAAGGTTACACAATGCATCGGCCAATGGCTTGTGGTCCATTATATAGGCACTGACCTATCCTCAATGTCCTTGTGGAAATATCAAACTGCTTTGTAAATCGCAATAAGTTGTCAGTCAAAAGTGGACCATTTACGCTGGGAGGCAGACAACTTTTGTGAGAAGAAACAAAGTGATTGTGTGTAAACCCTTGACCTGCTGAAGAAGCATGGCGCCGATGGTTGTGTCACTTGCGTCCGCTGTGATCGATATTGGAACATCGGAGACCTGGATGTGCGAGAACGACAGCAATTGCAAGTGCAGATTTTAACGTGTCAAACATGCATTGCATGTCACCACACCAAGGGACGAAACTGTTCTTCCCACAAATGCATCAGTCAACAGTGCTTGCACGGATGCAGTACGCAGGATGTGTCACTTGAAAATGTTTATCGTACCTAGGAAACAGTGTAGATTGTGTTAAGTCTCAGGCAGAGGAAGGGCATGGATAATGGCAACTCTTTCCAATGTGGGGCAGACCCCTCCCGAGGAGACAGTATAGCCTAGGAATGTCACACTAGCAGCTCACAGCTGCCATTTATCATCACTGATCATGACCCATTCTCGGCAGATATGTTAAGGGCTCTTGGAAGATGTTGTTTGTGCTCCTCAGAGGTATCTGATGAAATAATTATGTCGCCTAGATGTGCATAACAGTACGGGAGCAAGTACAGTATGGAATCAATAAAATGTTGCCAGGTCTGTGCAGCGTTCTTTGCCATATGACATGCATCAGCACTCAGTCTGAAAGGGGTGACTATTGCAGTCTTTGGGATGTTGCCCTTACGAATTGGGATCTGATGGTTCGCTTTCAAATGATCTATCACACTAAATACCCACGCACTGTGGAGGTATTGGGCAAAATCCTGTATGGTTGGTATGGGCATTCAGTTGTTGGTAGTCACCACACAAACGAAATAAACCACTGTTATTAGGAACTAAGTGGATTGTGAGGACCAATTACTGTTGGATGGGTGAACAAAACTGGAGTCTAGCAGTTCTTGTACTGTGGCTTTTGTGTGCTGCAATGTTGTGGTGTTAAGGTGTCGAACATTGTGGTGTACTGGGGGCTTTCCATGGTGTTCAATCAGTGGCAAGTACCGTCAATAATAGCACCTACCACCAATGGGATTCCTTGAACAACAACAATGGTGGTAGACATGGAACACTCACGACACTAGAGGCTCGAATGTCACTGATCTGTGGGAGTAGGCGTCACTGCAAGGGTGTCTGCAATGTATGTGCCATGATGGTATCAGCACGGTCATGTCCCCACAGTGTGGCCGCATACTCTGCTGCCTCGAGTGTGTATGTGTCAGGTCAGCTAATGTGGCAGCAATCAGCTGTTGAAGACGCATGTTCTCAGTGTGAAGGTTGGCGGTCTCGTGACACTGAGATGTTAGGCGGGCCAGGTCGATGGTGAGCTGTGCAGAGGGGCAGGCACATTTTATTGCAGTACCAGATAGGGCATCACAGTGTGTGGTAGGGTGGTAGCAAAGACCCCTGATGTCTGGCTGATGGTAGCGTGGTGCAAGAGGGCCACTGCTTCGAGATCTGGTAAGAACCCCAAGTAGCGTAAAAGATCTGTGCCAATAATGGAGCAGTCGACATCTGCAATGCAGAACATCCAGGTACAGCGTAAAGCAAACGAGAGATACGGTTGAAGTTTGGCCAAGCCATGGACATGAATTGCAGAATTGCCTGGAGTGGTATAGCAAATGGCAAGAGCACAGGCAGAATGCTCGAACTGGGAATGACACTAGTGTCGGTCCCTGTGTCTATGAGGGAACAGTGTGCAGATTCTGTCATAGATGTATAGTTTGCCAGCATGATGGGTGGCAAGAATGGTTGGCCGAGGTTGTGGTCGGCACCCTAAAGTCTTGGTGTGAGCCATGGCACCTGCTCAGACTCATACTTTACGTTTGGTAGAATGCGCAGCATCTCCAAACATAATTATGTACCAACATAGTGGTTATGTTGTGTGCGGTGCCTGGCCCGGTAAGCTGGTGGTGTGGGTGGGGAATTGTGTTGCGGCGGAGGAATGGCTGTGGTAGCTGGGTGAGAAGTGGCAGCAGGTACAGTGGTCTGGCCACCAGGTGGCATCTTCAGCTGCTGTTGCATGCTGCACACCCAACCTCTGCCTGCCGGCCAATGAAACACAGGGGTGGGGGATGGTGCAGTGCTACCAATTTCTGGCATACCCAAAAAACAGGGCGACATGCACTGGCATTTGTTTAATGATGCCGTATGCCTTGTCCACCAGGTGCAGTGTTTCTTCCAGCCAACAGATGTAGCTGAAGATCTGACGACAATTTCAAGAGCTACAGCGACCAGAGTACAAGGTGGGGAGTTCGGCCATGCCAATCTGAGCTCTTTCAGTGGCACCAAAGTTGCACTGGTGTATGGCCCCTATAGAACTCCATGGATAATAGAGTGGGTGGCTTCTGCTCTTGTGGTTACGTATTTTTGCTGACTTGGTGGCATTAGCAATAGATGGCTGACCATATCAGGCTCATTGTGTACATGGCTCATCAAACAGATGAAGTGTGCGTCGACTCCCGACATGCCGTGAATGTTCAGGATGTTATCCACCAGCACGAACCATGTTTTAAGGTTGTCCTATTGAAGTTGTGGAAGCTTTGGAAACCGCCCGAGAGGTGGCTGCTGTACCATCGTTGGAAGGTGGTGGTGGTGGTGGTGGTGGTGGTGGTGGTGGTGGTGGTAGAGGGACCCAGAAACTGGCATACAATCTGTCTGTAATGCAGCGCACATAAAGATGTGTCCACATGACACACAGAGCACTGGAGGTGTGGGAGAAAACGTGGTAGGTGCAGGCATTGTGGTTGGTGCAAACGCAGTTGCAGGTTGTTGATGTGGGAACACGACATGCGAGTCGGGGCAAAGTACATGCTCATGTGACAAGCTGGCAGGATATGTGTTCCCTTCAAATGTTATGCGGCACTGCAGCAAAGGTAGTTCTTATTTCAGGTGTGTTACAAAGTCTGGGAACTGCCGCACATGTAGACATGGGGCAGTCTGTGTGCGCCACCGCTCATGGATGGTACTGGTTAGATTATGTTACGCTGGCACGGGAACACACAGGCATGAATATGCACTCAGAACTGTCAATGTCTGAACCCTGACTGCTCATTGGTGAAAGAGACTGTAGACAAACACATAGCCACTTCTGGCTCACACGCCATGTGGAGTTCCATTATTACTTTATGGTGCATGAATAATACTAAATGACTAGCAAAAACAGGTACACAGTCATATTGAAAAAGTCTGGAGTTACCACTATGGGGAACCAGTCATACAACTGTCGTATTAAAAACCTGAACACAACTTTATATATAAACTCTTTATTTATTAACAACATTGAACAAAGTACACCATCACATGCCAAGTGCCAGAAGAAGGCTGAAGAACAAACCGCAATGGTGGCACTAGTTTGAATAGTCAAGGATTTTGGTAGTTCAAAGGTAGCACACTGCTTTGACACTCAAATCTGGTGGTCTATGACTGCCACACATGCAACAAAAATTGATGCAAGAAAGGCAACCTGAATAATCTGTGATAAGTCATAGCATTATAACAATACTGAAACAGGATGAATCTCCAGGTTTTTGTTACATCACATAGTTTCGTTCACGCTGGAAGACAACAAATAATCATAAAACTTGCATCATTGAAATATTCCCAGAAAAAGAAATAAAAAGCAGCAGAAGGCAATTTCGTAATTTTATACACATGGATTAAAAATTATTGTTAGTGTTCTAGATTCGGGTGAAGATTTAACACACAAACTATATTGTTATTAAATAATGATGGTGTTCTAAATATCTATCTTTGATTATACCTGAGAATGGAAATAATAAAAATAAGTGGGTAAGGGAAATGTGTTATTTGACAGTTAAAAACACTAAACCTTTCTGGGTAATAAGATCACAAATAAAACAAAAATCAGTATATACAGAACATCAGTAGAAAGCATATGTATATATGGGAGACAAGTTTGTGAAATAAGAAACAGAGAAAGAGAGAAACTGCTATGCATGGAAATGGATTACTGGAGACGAAATTCTGAAGTCACAAAATTAGCAACATCAGAAATGAAGAAACCAGAAAAACTATGGAAGTGCAAGGGAACATCATGGTAGATACTGAAAAGTAGAGGTTACTGTACAGCCATTCATAATAAATGGAGGATAAAACATGTCGATGTGTGTAATAGGCAATTGCAACACTTCAGACATGTGATGTGTGCATTTTACAACATGATGCTGTGTCCATAACAATGTAGACTGAGTTTATGCTATTTTTGGACAGCTAGCGTATTTCATTTAGAAATAAACCACCTTTGTAACTGAATGGTTGGTGCTGCTGCTTTTGGTGTGGAAGAATTCATGTTAAGTTCCCAGTAGCTCTCAAATTTTTTGAGGTAGGAAGGTCTGGAATAAGGTCCATTAAGCCTTGAAAGGCCATATGAGGAGCTGCTTGAAGAAAAAAGCAGCAGCAACATCACAATTTATCTACTGATGAAAATGGCGGGAGGGATTGGCAACTTGCTGATCTCGTTTTCCTCAATAATAGATGGCTCCTTGTACCATCTGGCAGGCAGCAGTCAGCCAGCCAGAACAGGTCTAAGGTCCAATCCATGAGTGGTGTCTACATTTCACTATAGAAATTAATGAGCATCTGTTTATTGAAACTCTGGTTGCAGAATTTATTGACATATGTGTAAATAAAACACACTCAGTATATTTGTGAGTTATTCAAAATGCACAGTTTGGTTTACTTAATCATCTTGACAAGTAGATGCATTGTAAGAATATTTTCTATACTTCCATCACCTGATGTTTTATGATTTAATCTTCTCAACTAACATGCAATGTGCAAAAAATTTATAAAATATATATTCTGAAATGTGATGAATAGGAATTTTATGGAAAGCTAATATCCAAATGCCAGGCAGAGACATTGAGAATTTTCACATTCTTAAGGCTAAATGCTAATATACTCTTGATGACATTTGCAACTAACTGTAGAATCCAGTTTCATATGTGCTGTTAGATGTATACAGGGTGCTCTGAAATTCGTCTTACCTACTTCTAGAATGTGTAGAGGGCATGGAGTAGACAATATTTTGAATTGGAATCCATGCCTAAAAACTTAACATTTTTATGCTACAACTGTTTGAAAACACTTTTGCTAGGTAGATATGCAACAAGGTAGTCATGGGGGGGGGGGGGGAAGGGGGGGGGGGGGGTTTAACATCGAATCAGCTGATATCATTTGATATCTATCCTACTGCTTTGACCTCTTACAAGCCTCATTCACATGTCTATGTGTGTTAGAGCAGCATGGTTGAGTACACATTTGCAGAATGCACTGACATGATCCTTCTGTATGGCGAAGCTCATGGTAATGGGTGAGCTGCTCATCTCCTTTATCAAGATTGTTTCCACAGTGAGTTGAGTCAATTGCATACCGTTTTTGTAACACTTACACCATGACTTTGAGAAAGGGTTGCCTTCACCATCAGCAGTCACGACTCAAGTGTTCAGAGGAGACACCACTCACCCAAACTGCAAGAAGCCATACTGCACCAGGTGCAATAGAACTTGTGTACCACGTCACCATTTGTAGGTACAATGTGTGCACTGAACTTATTGATCGCCACATCGAACCTTCTTGTAGTGGATCAGAATGCTAACCCTCCTTTTAAAAGGACAAAAATGGTTAACTGCAAACAACAGTGTTTGTGAAATTTGATGAAGTTTCCTTAAATCACTGTAGCATGGAAATAGTATGCTTCTGAACTTTGTTTCCAGTTTAAAATATTATCTACTCGGTCCTTCTACATCTCCTAGAATTTGTAAGAGGAATTTTAGAGCACCTTGTATATCTGTACAAAAGGTAGTAATGTAATTTCCTCACAGAATTTTTATTCTTTTGTAGGCTTTGGTGTGAAGATCTTTCTGAAAGTGCCAGGAAATTGAGTCTACCCATAAATCAGAAAAAAGCTATTTCTGCATATTACTGGAGTAATTGGATTTCTAGAAATAAACATGAGTCCTCTTAGTGAAATAAACATACAGTAAACACACAACAGACCACCATTAGTGTCGCATACATAAGCAGCTTACAATCTTTGATTCTGCCTACTAATGTAAGGTAGTCAAGGGAGACGAAAATTTAATAGTCATGGGTGATTGGAATTAGAGAGTAGGAAAAGGGAGAGAAGGAAAAATAGTGGGTGAATATGGATTGGGGGAGAGAAATGAAAGAGGAAGCCGTCTGGTAGAATTTTGCACAGAGCATAACTTAATCCTAGCCAACACTTGGCTCAAGAATCATAAAAGAAAGTTGTATATATGGAAGAATCCTGGAGATACTACAAGGTATCAGATAGATTATATAATGGTAAGACAGAGATTTAGGAACCAGGTTTTAAATTGTAAGATACTTCCAGGGGCAGATGTGGACTCTGAGCACAATCTATTGGTTATGAACTGTAGATTAAAACTGAATAAACTGCAAAAAGGTGGGAATTTAAGGAGATGGGACCTGGATAAACTGAAAGAACCAGAGGTTGTACAGAGTTTCAGGGAGAGCATAAGGGAACAACTGACAGGAATGGGGGAAGAAATACAGTAGAAGAAGAATGGGCAGCTCGTAGGGATGAAGTAGTGAAGGCAGCAGAGGGTCAAGTAGGTAAAAAGATGAGGGGTAGTAGAAATCCTTGGGTAACAGAAGAAATATTGAATTCAGTTGATGAAAGGAGAAAATATAAAAATGCAGTAAATGAAGCAGGCAAAAGGGAATACAAATGTCTCAAAAATGAGATCGACAGGAAATGCAAAATGGCTAAGCAGGGATGGCTACAGGACAAATGTAAGGATGTAGAGGCTTATCTCACTAGGGGTAAGATAGATACTGCCTACAGGAAAATTAAAGAGACCTTTGGAGAAAAGAGAGCCACTTGTATGAATATCAAGAGCTCAGATGGAAACCCAGTTCTAAGCAAAGAAGGGAAAGCAGAAAGGTGGAAGGAGTATATAGAGGGTCTATACAAGGGCGATGTACTTGAGGACAATATTATGGAAATGGAAGAAGATGAAATGGGAGATATCACACTGTGTGAAGAGTTTGACAAAGCACTGAAAGACCTGAGTCGAAACAAGGCCCCAGGAGTAGACAACATTCCATTGGAAGTACTGACGGCCTTGGGAGAGCCAGTCCTGACAAAACTCGACCATTTAGTGAGCAAGATGTATGAGACAGGCGAAATACCCTCAGACTTCAAGAATAATATAATAATTCCAATCCCAAAGAAAGCAGGTGTTGACAGATGTGAAAATTACCGAACTATTAGTTTAATAAGCCACGGCTGCAAAATACTAACGCATATTCTTTACAGACGAATGGAAAAACTGGTAGAAGCCGACCTCAGCGAAGATCAGTTTGGATTCAGCAGAAATGTTGGAACACGTGAGGCAATACTGACCATACGACTTATCTTAGAAAATAGATTAAGGAAAGGCAAACCTACGTTTCTAGCATTTGTAGACTTAGAGAAAGCTTTTGACAATGTTGACTGGAATACTCTCTTTCAAATTCTGAAGGTGGCAAGGGTTAAATACAGGGAGCGAAAGGCTATTTACAATTTGTACAGAAACCAGATGGCAGTTATAAGAGTTGAGGGACATGAAAGGGAAGCAGTGGTTGGGAAGGGAGTGAGACAGGGTTTTAGCCTGTCCCCGATGATATTCGATCTCTATACTGAGCAAGCAGTGAAGGAAACAAAAGAAAAATTTGGAGTAGGTATTAAAATCCATGGAGAAGAAATAAAAACTTTGAGGTTGGCCGATGACATTGTAATTCTGTCAGAGACAGCAAAGGACTTGGAAGAGCAGTTCAACAGAATGGACAGTGTCTTGAAAGGAGGATATAAGATGAACATCAACAAAAGCAAAATGAGGATAATGGAATGTAGTCAAATTAAATTGGGTGATGCTGAGGGGATTAAATTAGGAAATGAGACACTTAAAGTAGTAAAGGAGTTTTGCTATTTAGGGAGTAAAATAACTGATGATGGTCGAAGTAGAGAGGATATAAAATGTAGACTGGCAATGGCAAGGAAAGCGTTTCTGAAGGAGAGAAGTTTGTTAACATCGAGTATAGATTTAAGTGTCAGGAAGTCGTTTCTGAAAGTATTTGTATGGAGTGTAGCCATGTACGGAAGTGAAACATGGACGATAACTAGTTTGGACAAGAAGAGGATAGAGGCTTTCGAAATGTGGTGCTACAGAAGAATGCTGAAGATTAGATGGGTAGATCACATAACTAATGAGTAGGTATTGAATAGAATTGGGGAGAAGAGGAGTTTGTGGCACAACTTGACAAGAAGAAGGGACCGGTTGGTAGGGCATGTTCTGAGGTATCAAGGGATCACAAATTTAGCATTAGAGGGCAGCGTGGAGGGTAAAAATCGTAGAGGGATACCAAGAGATAAATACACTAAGCAGATTCAGAAGGATGTAGGTTGAAGTGCGTACTGGGAGATGAAGCTTGCATAGGATAGAGTAGCATGGAGAGCTGCATCAAACCAGTCTCAGGACTGAAGACCACAACAACAACAACAACAACAACAGCCTCAAGTATCTACGGCCGTTCAATGTGTCAGGTGTGGTGATAATAACTAATAAATTATATACAAGAAACATGCTTCTTGAATCTATCCGTTAGTGAAAACCGTATTAAAATACCCACAGTGGATCCTAAGATTAGCTGTGATATACGGGCAGAAAAACGGGCCAGAGGATTTTATTTTGTGATATGAATAGATCCATGAGGTTTACCATCCTTCCATCAAACTGTTGCAAGAATATTGTTCCAGTTTTATTTGAAATCTTTCTGTCGGTTTGGGAACCGTAGTCATCCAGTCAAGTATGCTGAGATTATTGGCAGTAATGCTGACGTTATAGACTAAACATTGGCATAACTTCATGGAATAACAACTAAGATAGTGTTAGGTGCCAGGAAGGCAATCCCTGTCCCGCTCTCCAGATAAAGATCTTCCGTGGTAAGGCGATTGCAGCGACAGTTCCCGTAGAAGGACGCGGCTGATTTCCTTCCACATATTTCTTCATGACCGCATCGCCGGCGGAACATTGAACCCCAATCTACCTTTCTCTCTCTCTCTCTCTCTCTCTCTCTCTCTCTCTCTCTCTCTCTCTCTCTCCAGCAAATTCGAACTGTGGACACATGTTGTGTACCTGCAATGGACAGATGTATGCCAATGTGCCTGTAATAAACAATAGGGGCAAAGTCTTTGAAGTCCAGACAGTCGTGGATGACACAGGATCTGAAACTGATCATAGCAAAGTAGAAGCAGAATTGTTAAACTGTTTTCAAGTGTTCTTTTACAAATGAGTATTGAGTTCTGACCCAGTTAAAATTGCACATAATTGCAAAAATGTGAGATATAGATATTAGTGTAACACTAGTAAAAAGCTTAAATTGCTAAAACTGTACGAAGCTCAAGCGTGCGATGGAATCCTCTACAGATACTATTCGGAATTAGCCTCTAGCCTATCGTCGATCCCACGAACCACAACACTATGCCCGATAACTGAAAGAAAGCACAGGTAACAACGTCATAAAATCATTACTGACTCGGTCTCTGCTTTATTACGATTAAATTTCTACCGACTTCTGAAGTGTGGGCTGTGACGGCAAAAGGTGCTCGATGTCCGTGTGATCTGTGATCTTGGGAAGATAGAAAGACAGTGTTTAGCGGACACTGCAGTCGATCGTCTCAACTCAGCGGTGCGTAGATCCTGGATGAAACATTTGCCCTCGTAAATGACAACTGCAACGCTGTTCTAGACTTTCATTTTTAGTTTTACGAGCAGGAAGGCGGTGTTGGACAATTCATCTCTTAAACCCACAAATCCTCAGTTATCTAAGGGGTATTTTCAAAGTTAAATGGACTTTGTATTTATGTATTTCCCACCAGCAACAAAGGACTGGGAATTCCACAGAACACTGTTATCACTCCATAGATTCCACGTCGTATGAAAGCTGTCACTCGATGCAGCCAAAGAATAAGCCAGCCAGGTGGTTCCTCATGAAAACATGTAAAGTCTCAGATAGTTGTATCATCTGTTTAGCACATACTTGTCTCCTGTGTTTGAAACTATCAACATTCATATCACTACGTTGTAACAAAGCTGATATGTTGCTAACGTAGCACGTTTAGTCTGCCGTCAAATGGCCATTAACTAAAAGATAGCTAGAGGTGCTTAGGAAATTACCAATGTGAAACCTATGCCTACTGCGGCGACGGCTGTTGTGAGTGAAGAGCCGAACCAAGGCTGGAATTCTCTGGGAAAGTTCAGCAGTTTCATGACCAGACTAACTTACAGAACAGTCCTTCAATTGAAATAAACCGTCGCTTTTTCACACAATTTGCGAAAGTTAATTGCTGGTCAGGGATGCTTCTTAAGGATTCCTTCTGTGGTCTGCAGTAATCATTACTTCTAGTAATTGGCTGGAAATTTGTGGCTAATTGCAGCTTCGTTTTAAAGAGTTTGCTGCACGCTAAACAGATGAGAACAAAATGTGTAAATTTGTCATTACAAAGAATCTGAACATTAGTGATACGTCAGTCATAATAATGAATGAGAGTCTAGTACCGTAATCTCTGTAATGCTTCATAATGGTGTTAATAAGAAGTTACCTCGTCTTTGTTAACTATTTTATTAGGAAGCAAAGCTCTGTTCCTCAATACATTGCTAACACAGTATCTTTGATCAGTAGCGGAACTGGAACTGACTGCAAAACAATGGTGAGATATGGTTTAAACTTGCGGATAGCCGGCCGGAGTGGCCGAGCGGTTCTAGGCGCTACAGTCTGAAACCGCGCGACTGCTACAGTCGCAGGTTCGAATCCTGCCTCGGGCGTGGATGTGTGTGTTGTCCTTAGGTTAGTTAGTTCTAGATTTGCCTCACACTCATGAAGTCAATTCTTTATGTTGATATCCACTTGATGTCATACGCAATTAAATGAATGTATGAACTGCAAATGTAGTATGCAGTCAAATAAATTAATTTTGGGACATCAATATGTTGCTTAATGGTATTCTGAATGTGAACATCTTTCATTATATTGAAGCTGTGCAGTACTGTCTAAAAAACAAAAAGCAAACCTATAGGTAGAACTTGGGCATTTAAAAACTGCAAATTCACTATGCTAATCCATAAATATTGCTTCAAATCATTTACAAGGAGTTGTTTCAGTCACTGATGTTGAACCTGGCCATACAAAATATTGTTAACAATGAAAAATATGTAGCTGAATATCTTATCGCATCGTATCGACTCTACTTACGATGGAAGAGACATGTCTACGAAGAGATTAAGTGGGACTGACAACAAACAAATTTAAAAAAATATATATGAATATCAAACTCTAATTATTCTCCAGAACCAGTTTTTTAGTTTCTTTTTTGTTTTTTCTTTATAGTGATGAAGTGATTGTAGACTATAAAATTCAGTTGCATCAAATTTATGTGGCTGTCATATCTGCTTCAGCATACTGTTTTCTCGCTTGGTATGTGCATAGACCTTTTCTGTCATAAATATAATATACATATGCTTGACTACCAATGAATGTGAAAGAAAAGGCTTGTGTGTGTGGACGCAATTTCATAATCCAAAACTTTAATTAAATGAGATTTCTGTATTTCTCTTTTCAGTTAACACAGACAATACTGAAGGAGCTGTTGGTTTTATTCCCAGGTATGCTTGGTTTCTTTACCCAGTATCACTAATTAGAATAGATGAAGAAACAGAAGAGCCTCTCAGGGATAAAAATGGTTATTGTATTCCGTGTAAACCAGGTAACAAACAGCTTGTTATCAAAAATATTTTACCTCATCATATTTCAGACAGAATTGCAGAGCATTTTCTGTACAGGTGAACCTGGTGTCCTTATTGGTAAAATTGACCAAAAGAAGGTAGTCAATAGCTTCAGTGGTTATTCTGACTCAAAGTCTACAGAGAAGAAAATAATTGATGATGTTTTCTCAAAAGGTGATAAAGCATTCAACTCAGGTATGTTTAAAATAATGTTTAGGGCTTAGTTCATTTTTAAAAAAACACTAGCATATTGATAACACACACTATAGATGGACTCTATCACCATTAAATAATAGGAGGAATGAAAAGAGTGAAACAATATCTTAAGGTTGGGACATGTCCTTTAAAGATTCACTGAAAATTTAAGCCTAAGGATACTTATGCAACATTTTAATTGTGATTTTTGAAATTTTTCTCAGGGTGCCCAGATGAGTTAATAATTTTTGGTTCATGTACAATATTTCAGAGATTGAGCTGGGTGTCTTCAGAAGGTGGGGAGGGGCTGGGGGAGGTAGGCAGGGAAAAGGGAGAGGAGAAAAGTAGAGAAGGGGGAAGGACTATGCAGGCAAGCTGGTGGTACAGGGCACCAATGGAGAGGGGTAGGCAGGTGGAGGTTAAAGTCAAGCAAAAGTTGAGACCAGAGAGTTAGGGGAATAAAAGGATACAATACAGGGAAAGTTCTCACCATCGCAGTTCAGAAAAATTGGTGCCGTTGGGAAGAATCTTGATGTCACAGGCTGTGAAGCAGTCAGCAAAGGCAGACACATCATGTTGGGTGGCTTGCTCAGCAATTAGGTGATCCATCTCTCTCTTAACTACAGTTAGCAGTGGCCACTCACGCAGACAGCTTCTTAGTAGTCATGCCCACGTAGAATGTGACACAGTGGTTGCAGCTAATTTGGTGGGTCATATGCCTGCTATCACAGGTGGCCAGATGCCTGTGACAGGACTGGACTATGTGGTAGTGAGAGCAGACTTGAGACTGGTCTTACATCTAGAAGTGTTGCAGGGACATGAGGTAGGGGAGACAAACGGTTGGGAGAAGGGGTTGCATAGGTTAGGTGGGTGGTAGAATACCACTGTAAGTGGGCAGGGAAGATATTTCTCATTTCAGAGCACAATGGAAGGTACCCAAAACCCTATTGGAGGATGTCATTCAGTTGCTACAGACTTGGGCGATATTGAGTCATGAGGGGGGTGCTCCCTTGTGACTGGACAGTGGGTATGTGGGGGATGTTAGGGACTAGGGAGACAAAGTATGTAATATCTGTGTGAGGTGGGTAATTTCATTCTGTGAAAACTTCAGTGAGACCCTTGCTATATTCTGGAGAGTGTCTGCTCATCACTGCAGATGTAATGACGATGGTGGGTAGGTGGTATGGAAGGGATTGCTCATCACTACAGATGCAATGATCATGGGTGGCTAGATGGTATGGAATTGACTTTGTGGCATGGAATGGGTAGCAGCTCTCAAAAGCCAGGTATTGTTGCTGGTTAGTAGGTCTGATGTAGGGGGAGGTAATGATGTAGCCATCCTTGAGGTGGAGGTCGACATCAATGAAGGTGGCATGTTGGGCTTGTTGAGGAGGACCAGGTGAAGTAAATGGTGGAGAAGGTTTTGAGGACATCATCACATTTTAAGATGGTGCACAAACCAGGGAAAAAGCATATTAATGACAATAGTTTTAGCAGGACAACTGCAGTTCTGTAAACACAGGGCAAGAGCATTGCTGAGTGGAAAAGGGTACAGCCAGTTGATGCTGACTATCAGGCATTCAGGTCACAGCCACAGTTTGTGATGCATTATGGCTTACTGGGCAGAATGCCAATAGTGGACTGTGTGTGGTAGCACCTGCAGCATTCCAGGACAAAGTTTTGAAACAGGCACATGACCTTAGGGTGGCAGGTCATGGAGGTTGTAGAGAAACAAATGGATGGGAGGCACTTGTCTGTCCAGTAGGCTCTCAGAGACCAGTGTGGCCTGAGCTCCCAGTTGGTGCACATCGACAGCGCAGAAAGATACGTATATAGCTTCTTTTCTGTGTTTACTTAGTAGATTCTTACTTACATTGCGTGTGAGTTTCATATAGGAGGTGTAATTTTGAGTTTTAGTTACTGTAATCGTAAATTCAGGCAGATTGTAGTGCAGTCGTAAGGCATTTGTACAGGTTAGTTCATACATTCTTTGCGTGTTTCCCTTGCATTATCTAGGCATGGACTCATGTTTCAGTAACTGTTGTTCAACATCGATTAGAATGGGCAGGGACTGTGATTGCTGTGTTCGGATGAGGGCTGAGTTGGCATCCCTTCTCTCACAGCTGCAGGCGGCAGGCGGTGCTGACTTCGGTCGCACAGCTTGAGGCTGTTGCCAATGGGCACCACTGTGGGGAGCCGGACTTGAGTATTACGGGGATGTCAACCTCGTCCCGTCTGTCCCCAGATCGGTCTGCTGCTGTGGTTGCCCCGGTTGCTGCCCGCAGTGGGGCTGATCCCTCACCTGTGGTTGATTGGGAGGTCGTTCCAAGGCGTGGCAGGCAGCGAAAGACGTCCCCGGAGGCTGATCAGAAAGCCTCCCCGGTGCGTCTGACAAACAGGCTTCAGGTACTGTCTCTGGCTGAGCCAGATGCAGCTGCCTGCCCTGTTTCAGAGGATAATTCTCAGCCTTCAAAGTCGGGGCAATCGCAGAGGGTGGGCTTATTGGTAGTTGGGAGCTCCAATGTTAGGTGCGTAATGTGGCCCCTTACAGATATGGCGGCTAAGGAGGGGAAGAAATCCAGTGTGCACTCAATGTGCATTCCGGGTGGAGTCATTCTTGATGTGGAAAGGGTCCTTCTGGATGCCATGAAGAGCACAGGGCGCAGCCAGCTGCAGGTGGTGGCACATGTCGGCACTAATGATGTGTGTCGCTTTGCATCTGAGGAAATTCTCTCTGGATTCCAGTGGCTATCTGATTTGGTGAAGGCTGCCGGTCTTGCTTATGAGATGAAGGCAGAGCTCACCATCTGCAGCATCGTTGACAGAACCGACTGCGGACCTTTGGTGCAGAGCCGGGTGGAGGGTCTGAATCAGAGGCTCAGATGGTTTTGCGACCATGTTGGCTGCAGATTCCTTGACTTGCGCCATAGGGAGGTGGGGTTTCGGGTTCCACTGAATAGGTCAGGAGTTCACTACACTCAGCTGGCGGCTACATGGGTAGTGGAGGCTGTGTGGCGTGTACTTGGCGGTTTTTTAGGTTAGAAGGCCTCGGGGGAAAGTATGGCGTGGGCTGCAATCTCAAAGGGTGCATGGCAAATACAGGACGTGTTTGGATCAAGGAACAGTCGGAATTGTAGTTGTGAATTGTTGTAGTTGTGCTGGGAAAGTCCCTGAGCTTCAAGCGCTAATGGAAAGCACAGAAGCTGAAATCATTATAGGTACAGAAAGCTGGCTAAAGCCTGAAATAAGTTCTGCAGAAATTTTTATGAAGTCTCAGATGGTGTTCAGGAAAGATAGATTAGGCAGAATTGGTGGTGGAGTGTTTGTGTCTGTCAGTAGTGGTTTATCTTGTAGTGAAGTCGAAGTAGATACTCCGTGCAAATTGGTATGGGTGGAGGTGATACTTAATAGCCGAACTAAGTTAATAATTGGCTCCTTCTACTGACCCCCAGACTCCGATGATATAGTTGCTGAACAGTTCAGAGAAAATTTGAGTCTCGTAACAAATAAATACCCCACTCATACAGTTATAGTTGGTGGGGACTTCAACCTTCCCTTGATATGTTGGCAAAAATACTTGTTCAAAACCAATGGTAGGCAGGAAACATCTTTAGAGATTGTCCTAAATGCTTTCTCCGAAAATTATTTCGAGCAGTTAGTCCATGAAACCACGTGAATTGTAAATGGTTGCGAAAACACACTTGACCTCTTAGCCACAAACAATCCAGAGCTAATAGAGAGCATCATGACTGATACAGGGATTAGTGATCACAAGGTCGTTGTAGCTAGGCTCAATACCGTTTCTTCCAAATCCACCAGAAACAAACACAAAATAATTTTATTTAAAAAGCGGATAAAGTGTCACTGGAAGCCTTCCTAAGAGACAATCTCCATTCCTTCCAAACTGACTATGCAAATGTAGACGAGTTGTGGCTCAAATTCAAAGATACAGTAGCAACAGCAATTGAGAGATTCATACGTCATAAATTGATAAGAGATGGAACTGATCCCCCATGGTACACAAAACAGGTCCGAAAGCTGTTGGAGAGGCAACGGAAAAAGCATGCGAAGTTCAGAAAAACATGAAATCCTGAAGATTGGTTAAAATTTACAGACGCGCGAAATTTGGCACAGACTTCAATGTGAGATGCCTTTAATAGGTTCCACAACTAAACATTGTCTCGAAATTTGGTAGAAAATCCGAAGAAATTCTGGTCGTATGTAAAGTACACAAGCGGCAAGACGCATTAAATACCTTCGCTGCGCAGTGCCAATGGTACTGTTACCGACGACCGTGCCGCTAAAGCGGAGTGATTGAACGCAGTTTTCCGAAATTCCTTCACCAGGGAAGACGAATGGAATATTCGAGAATTTGAAACACAAACAGCCGCTAGCATGAGTTTCTTAGAAGTAGATAACTTAGGGGTTGTGACACAACTCAAATCGCTTGATACGGGCAAGTCTTCAGGTCCAGATTATATACCGATTAGGTTCCTTTCAGATTACGCTCATACAATAGCTCCCTACTTAGCAATCATATACAATCGCTCGCTCACCGATAGATCTGTACCTACAGATTGGAAAATTGCGCAGGTCGCACCAGTGTTTAAGAAGGGTAGTAGGAGTAATCCATCAAACTACAGACCTATATCAATGACGTTGGTTTGCAGTAGGGTTTTGGAGCATATACTGTATTCAAATATTATGAATCACCTCGAAGGGAATGATCTATTGATACGTAATCAGCATGGTTTCAGAAAACATCGTTCTTGTGCAACGCAGCTAGCTCTTTATTCGCACGAAGTAATGGCCGCTATCGACAGGGGATCTCAAGTTGATTCCGTATTTCTAGATTTCCGGAAAGCTTTTGACACCGTTCCTCACAAGTGACTTCTAATCAAGCAGCGAGCCTATGGGGTACCGTCTCAGTTGTGTGACTGGATTCGTGATTTCCTGTCAGGAAGGTCGCAGTTCGTAGTAACAGATGGCAAATCATCAAATAAAACTGAAGTGATATCAGGTGTTCCCCAGGGAAGTGTCCTGGGACCTCTGCTGTTCCTGATCTATATAAATGACCTGGGTGACAATCTGAGCAGTTCTCTTAGGTTGTTCACAGATGATGCTGTAATTTACCGTCTAGTAAGGTCATCCAAAGACCAGTATCCGTTGCAAAGCGATTTAGAAAAGATTGCTGTATGGTGTGGCAGGTGGCAGCTGATGCTAAATAACGAAAAGTATGAGGTGATCCACATGAGTTCCAAAAGAAATCCGTTGGAATTTGATTACTCGATAAACAGTACAATTCTCAAGGCTGTCAATTCAACTAAGTACCTGGGTGTTAAAATTGTGAACTACTTCAGTTGGAAAGACCACATAGATAATATTGTGGGGAAGGCGAGCCAAAGGTTGCGTTTCATTGGCAGGACACTTAGAAGATGCAACAAGTCCACTAAAGAGACAGCTTACACTACACTCGTTCGTCCTCTGTTAGAATATTGCTGCGCGGTGTGGGATCCTTACCAGGTAGGATTGACGGAGAACATTGAAAGGGTGCAAAAAAGGGCAGCTCGTTTTGTATTATCACATAATAGGGGAGAGAGTGTGGCAGATATGATACGCAAGTTGGGATAGAAGTCATTAAAGCAAAGATGTTTTTCGTCGCAGCGAGATCTATTTACGAAATTTCAGTCACCAACTTTCTCTTCTGAATGCAAAAATATTTTGTTGAGCCCAACCTAAATAGGTAGAAATGATCATCAAAATAAAATAAGAGAAATCAGAGCTTGAACAGAAAGGTTCAGCTGTTCGTTTTTCCCGCGCGCTGTTCGGGAGTGGAATGGTAGAGAGATAGTATGATTGTGGTTCGATGAGCCCTCTGCCAAGCACTTAAATGTGAATTGCAGAGTAATCGTTTAGATGTAGATGTAGTTAGGAATGTACAAGCTTTCATGTGGGGGAAACTGCCACAATACAGGGTTGATCAATGGGTTTTCGTAATGAACCCATATTTGTATTTGTATTTCTTTATTGGTCCTGTAAATCATGTTTAGGTACATATTTTGCACAAATGTGTAGGAAAAGTCAGGTTGGTGCAGTATATACATCATCATACACATTGTTATTTTGAAAGGATAAATATTAAAAAATAATTCAATACATGTTGAATATTGATGACAAATTTAATATAATAAAATAAAATGACAGACTTATTAAGAATATTTGAGCAATTACACTACACTTTCCTGATACTCTAAAAACTCGGAAACAGAATAGAAGCAGTGGTCAAGCAAATACTCTTTCAGTTTCACTTTAAACTTTTGTAAATTTTGCATATGTTTCAAATAGGATGGCATGTGATAGTACAGCATTATGCCAGTATGATGCACTCCTCTCTTACAAATGTTTGTACTTACTGTATTGATATGCAGGTAATGTTTCTGCCTAGTATCATGAGGGTGGTAATCAGTTATACTTGAAGATATTTCCATCTTCTAAAGTACTTCCTTTTGTGAAATTTAATATTTCATACATATATAAGCAAGGAAGAGGCATTATACTGAGATTTTTAAATATTGGTCTACAGGAGTGTCTGTACTTAGCATGGCTTATTATTCTAACGATCTTTTTCTCTAGTCTAAATGTTTTGTTTGCATCTACGGAGTTCCCCCAAAAGATAAACAATTACATTCCTAACCTGATATGACACACTTTTCCAAATGGTAGAAATGTCAATGTCAATGTTAAGATACTGATGATGATGATGATGATGATGATGATGAAACTTTCAGTTATTCATATGGGACATGTTAAGCCATTTAATGGAGCAGTGGATTCTTTCCCACAAGTGACGTTGTCATCTGTAGTATGGAATGCTATGACTAAAAAGACAAAGGACTGTAAAGAGCAACGTGCACACAGGATGTTTGTTCACTCGGATGGACACTGACAAGCCAAAACATTATGACCATTGCGCACCACGGTGATGGTTGCCACCTGGTGGTGTTGCAGGTATTTGACGTGGTAACAAAAGTATGTAAGTGGACCAGACACAGTTGGGGGGATCATCCTAGTGAAGATAAGAGCTACAAATGGGGAAATCCATTGAGATAAGTGTTGTATCATACTTTGATACAACCACAAAGGAGATTTTACTTATCACCCTCAACTATTTACAATGTGCTGAAGGAAACATGGTGAGAGGAGCATGAGGAGAGCACTGAAAAACAGATAATGATTAGTGATAAGAACTTGCACATATATTGATGAATACTCAGTTTTGTACAAATTGGCTCACTCAATAGGTCCTGAAGTTCAACTACTATTCCAGAAGCTAAGGCTATATAGCAAACAGTTCTTGTCCCACTAGAATGTTCACTAGACAGGCAGGTGTGGACTCAATAGAAGCAGATGACATGGCACAAAACACATGTAAAGGCAGTCTTCTCGGTAGTTGAGCTGACTTGGAACTGGCTGCTGTGCAGTGGCACCAGTGCGTATCACTTCTCTGGCAGTGCCATCACTCTTGATCTATTAATGCTTGTGGTGCTGCCTGGTGGTGTGTGCTGTGCTTACAACACCACACTTCTCCCCCAAAATCTCATGGCCATAGTCACATATGGTTGCGGTGCGAACCGACGGCAAGGGGAGGTATGGGTGCAGGTGCACCAGATGGGACGGGAAATGAGACTGAAGTTGGGACAGGCTCCTGTCCATGCCCCGCCATTCACCCCCCCCACTCCCTTGAAGAGAAAGGCAGCAGGGTGCAGACGCGTCACTCATGGCAACCCGAGCTGCTGTGATAATGGGCATTGGTGATGAGGGTGCGTCCACCTTTACAGGAAGTGCCTCCTGCTGGAATGCCATCTGGTCCACTGCAGATGGCCATGACCCTGACTTTGGGCTGTGTGCTGAATCTGTAAAACAAAATGCAGCAGCAGGATCATGGAGTCTGAGGGTGAAGCTGGTTCCAGTGTATTTTGAGCAGTGACCCTGTAGGGGAAGAAACCAAGAACATGCAAAATGGTCCCCTGTTGCCATTGCTGTCCAGGCTGGAAGGTCCTGTAGAGTGCTGCATCCTGGACCTGAAAATGATAAGTGTAAGGCCTGCTGCCACGAGTGAATTCTATGGAGTTTCCTCATCTGCCCCTTGAATGTTTGCACAAAACGTTCAGCTTCACCATCTGACTGTGGATGGAATGGTGCTGTGGTCACATGTTCAGTACTATTGGCCATGTAAAATAGTTCAAATTCATGTGAGGTGAACTGTGGTCAATTATCAGACACTAACATTTCTGACAAGCCCTCGATGCAAAAAATTGAAGTAAGTGTTCTGATAGTACTGTCTGATGTCGTATGGTTCATCGGAACCATGAAGGGAAAATGACTGAAGGCGTCCACTACAACAAGCTATCATGTGTTCTGTCCAGCAAAATCAATGTGGATGCATTTCCATGGACCTCTCAGGTGTGGCCAGTCAGAAAAGCATTGAGGTAGAGCCACCTGTTGCTCCATTCAAGCAACGCAGCAAGATATCATGTCTTCAATCTGGGTGTCCATCCCTGGTCAAAAACAATGGCATGAAATAAGTTGCTTTGTCCTCACAATACCCCAGTGTCCCTGATGCAACAACCTTAAAACATCCTGCTGAAGGGTGTGTGAGATGATGACCCAGGCCTGGTCATTCTGGGTGTGTAACAGTAAAACACCACCCTGTACTGACAAGACTTGAGGGTACCAATGTACTTCCACCTGAACAATAGCTTTTACTCTCCTTGGACACCATGTGCACATGTAATTCAGCACAGTGCTTAAATCTGCATCTGCATTTGTTTCCTGTGCTATGTGACAGAAGTCCCTGGGAAATTTGTAAACTGTAGGAGCATGCAGAGCATCTGTCTGACAACACAATGCTTTGGAGGAGTCGAACTGATCATTCTTGTCCACTGGTAACCTTGGCAACACATTGGTGACAGGATGTTGGGCCATATGGTTGTACAAGATTTATAGTTGTAGTTTGACAGCAATAAATCTCATCATTGGAAGTTCTGTGCCATGTACCGGAACAGGCTCGATTGGGTGGAAGGTAGAAGTGAGTGGCTTACGATCTGTGACAAAGCGGAAATTCATTCCATTTTTCAACCTGACTGTAATTTGCCTGAATCTTAAAAAAAAGCATCAACCGCAAACACCACTGGTTTAGCCAGATCAATATGTATGAGGCATGTTTTGGTAAGCAGCACCCATTTCAGTTGATCAAAAGTTAACTGATGTTCCTTGGTCCATGCAAATGGAACATCGTTATGCCATATTTGGAAGCAGAGCTGCAATCTGAGAGGCATGTCTCATTAACACCTTTGGGTGTTTGACAGATCCTCACCACTCCATTCTGCACAATGCTATCCTGATGACTGTAGAGGCGGTGGTCCTGACTCTCAATAGTACTTTATGAAGCATGTAGAAGACAAGATGGTGAGGAGAGGCGAGGTGGGGATGGAGTGGAGGGAGAGGTTTATGTTGGCAATAGACTTACGCAAGAATGTTATTCGGTGGACCTAAATCCCTTAATACGGAAACATCAAATACACAAAAATAAGCACAATTCATCATCTAAAAACTGATTCTGCCCTTAAGTCCTACCTCCGAATAAAAGTTCCACCACTGCAATTACGATCTGCTATAACTACCTGATGCAGTGACTCTGCCAGTTGTCAAATATGTCCACCTACAAGCTCTGCTGCAGTGATCCTGTCTAGCAACATATTCAGTCTCTCCACATATACCTGGCTCCAATCCAGGACATCCCCCTGAGTGTGTACCCTCCTATAAAAAAGACACCATTTCCTCTACCAATTTCCATAGTTCCTGTTGCTTTACCACCTGGCATATGCTCATCACTGTGGATGCTATCTCCCTCTGCACTAACATCTCCAGTGCTCATGACCTTGATGCTATGGAATACTACCTTCCCAAATGCCCAAATGACTCTACAGCAACTTTCCTGGTCACCATAAACAACTCTACCATCACTCACAATTAATTCTCCTTTGAAGGCATCACCTACAAACACGTTTGTGGCACAGCAATGTACACCCACATGGCACCATCCTATGTCACTCTATTCATGGGGCACCTAGAGGAATTCATCTTAACCACCTAGAATCACAAACTCCTCACCTGGTTCTGATACACTGATGACTTCTTCATGATCTGGATCAATGATGAGGACACTCTATCCACATTCCCAGAGAACCTTAAAAGTTCTCCACCATTTGCTTCACCCGGTCATCCTCAGCTCAACAAGCCATATTACTTGAAGTTGACCTCCCCTCAAGGATGACTACATCAGTTTCTCCATCCACATAAAACTTAAATACTAGTAGCAATACCTGCACTTTAACAGCAGTCCACACCAAAAAGCCCGTCCCATTCCATCTAGCCACCCATGATCATATCTGTAGTGACGAGCAGCCCCTCTTCAAATATGTCAAGTCTCACTGAGGCTATCACAGTCTGAAAGTTCCCTTCTCAACTTGTCCAGAAACAGGTATCCCATGTCTTGTCTCCCCAGTCCTCTACCATATCCCATATACCCACTGTCCGGCCACAAAGGAGCACCCTCATCATGACTCAGTACCATCCAACAGTGGAGCAACTGAATCACATTCTCTGCCAGGTTGTCAAATACATCTCATTGTGCCCTTGTAATGAGAAATAACCTGGTCACTATTCTATCCACTCCCTACCTCAGTGGCAGTCCATTGCCCACTCAACCTACATAATACCTTTGTCCGTTCCTATTCGAACTCCTTGCCCCTTGACTCATATCCCTGCAATAGCCCCCTCCCCCCCCCCTCCCCCCACATATCTTCCAGCTACTACCTACTCTAGTCGTGTCACACATCTCATATCTGGCCAAAGGCCAGGTCATGTGTGAAGACAGCCATGTGATCTACCAACTTACACCACCCAACATGAGATGCTTGATCTCAACAACTGCTTCACAGCCTTTGCCATCTGGATTCCTCCCATGAACTTCAGCTTTCTTGAATTACAAAGGTGAGAACTCTTGCTGCAATATATCCTTAGTTCCTGTAACCCCCTGGCTTCAACCTTCACCTGTCCCAGTCCTCCTCCCGTCTAGCCCCTTTCTCAGTCCTGCTCCAGCCCTACACAGGCCTTCTATACCTCCAGCACACATGCATCTCCTTTGCCCTCTCAACTTCTCTCCTCTCGCCTTTGCCTGCTCCTGCCCTATCCCTGCTGCCTCCACTCTGCCCAGAACAGCCTCTGATGCTGCTCTTGGCAGCCCACTACACTATCCTGTTCCCATCATTCCAATAGACACTCCTACAGGTAGCACTAACATCTTCTCCTACCCCCTCCCAACTCCACTATCCCACCCCCTACCCACCCCATGCCTCTTCTGTATACCCACTGCCCACCCCCAATAAATGTTGCCACCCACCTCAGATGCAGTCATTGTCAGGCCTTAGTGCACAGTGGTGACAGGGGCTTGTGTGTGATGGTTATGATGTAGGAGCTAGTATTATCTAGAAGTAGTTTCAGTTGTCTACCATTCAATGCCTTCTCTGTATGGTGATTACCATCTACACTTTTCACGCTTTTCGCTGCATTCAGGATTTTCCATTGTTAGACATTTTGGAAATTTGTGGCAAGTTCCTATGGTACCAAACTTCTGAGGTCATCGGTCCCTAGGCTTACGCGCACACACACACACACACACACACACACACACACACACACACACACACACACACACACACACACACCCATGCCCGACGGAGGACTTGAACCTTCGATGGGAGTAGCCACGCAAACCTTGGCAAGGCACCTTAGGCCGCACGGCTACCCCACGCGGCTCCATTGTTAGAACCACATGATAAGCTACATGTTTAGTGCTAGGTCTGAATCTCTGCTGAAATCAATCTATTCCATCTTGGTTTTCTGATATTCTTGTTTTGATAGATGTCCCAGCATTATATTATATTATATAGTGTCCCAGCAGATCTGAGCCTGTGCCAGAATGCTAGTTTTAGCTGCTGGTGAATTTTTGAGTCTGCTTAATCATGGTCCAGGATCTCTCAAATTTCTGATCTTTCTCATTGCAAGTCAGCAAGATTCAGCAGAACCGGAAGCACCTCTTAAAACGTTCAGCACAACTCTATGGATGAAACATCAAGGATGAAAAAGATTCATGTAACTCAAGCAATTCAACTCAGAAAATTCACCGGCAGCTAAGACAATCTGTCATGAAAGTTGGTCTTATTGTACTGCTGCATATGTAACATGCCACACTGGAACAGAATGTTGCATGCACCTGAATTTTTGAGACCAGAATATCTTTAACATTACATAACAACAGACATTATATCTCTATAGCCAGGAGTAAAGTACATTTCATGCCATTTTTTGCATAGGAAACTACCGATTTCTTTGGGTACAGGGTTAGTAAATGGCATAGACATGTTATGTTACCTTTGCTTTTTGTTGTTTGTTTTCTTTCTCTCTCTCTCTCTCTCTCTCTCTCTCTCTCTCTCTCTCTCTCTCTCTGCAGTGACCTTGGCTGCAATTGCCACTTTATTTGTGATTTGAGTACCCATCCCTTAGAAAAGAAAAAAAAATGTAGGTATAATAACTTTTTATTGGCATGTATTAAATCTTTGAGGATGTTCATATGATGGTTCTATGGAATGAAAAGCGTATCTACTACCTACCTATCTGAGGATAGTCTTGTTAGAATGCATGCTCACTCTACAAACTAGTTTGCTCAACAATGGCATTTACTTGTAAAAGTAGTAATCGTTCAAGGTATGGGGATAGATGTAGGTATATGTAGATTTTTTACACACACCATGACACAGGAATTTGTGAGCCATTCTGTTACATGCTACACTGAGGAAAAAGGTAGTAGTTTCTCTTTTACAAGTTTCATCATTAATTTAGTATTAAGTTGGACAGAGTTTAGTTCTACTGAGAATTTTTTTTTTTTTTTCCGTCCTCTCTGTCACCATGCCACAAAAGTGCAAAAGTTTGTCATAACAGGTTATAATGAGCTACCTAGCAATACCTCATTGGTTTATACATAATATTGTGGGTCATATAGGAAATACAGCATGCTTGAGGATTTCAATAAAATGGGTCAAATGGGCACTGAAATTCTCATAAATTAATCAAAGGTTTCAGAAAATGAGACTCCCATAATAGGAAGACGTCACTGAAAATTACCGCAATATCCACATAATATAGGAGCCACAATTGACTGGGGCACTCTACAAAGTCAGTGATACAATGAATTCGTTCTGAGTGTATCTCAATGTATTCAAGGAAAATGTGATCAAATATTTTGTCAGTTGACATGTGGATATGTCAGTATTACCATTAGTCTTACAGGAGTGCCTTCATAGTGAAAATTAGGAAGCCATAAAATCGCGGTGCCTCAGTTGGTGATTTTCTTAGGACTCTTATGTTATATGGCAAGTCTAAAGCAGTAGGAAGAGTCATCATCATCTTGTAAATATTATTGGTGAGTTTGAAGCCTTATCTCTCTGATGGGCAACATCATTAAACACATCAAATATCTTATAGTTGTAGTTGCCAACTTGTATTGCATTGCATTGCATTAACATGATGCTATGAGTGCATCATAATATGCTGTGAATTTCTTCTTTCAAGATAGCAAGGAAGATAGTTGGGTTTCTCAGATTGAAGCTCTTCAATTCTTGAAGACTGCTTCATGTGTAAATATGAGATCAGCTTCTTCTATTTTGGTTTGTGATAATAACAGTATGTGACATCAGAAACATCGGTTAACCTGGCTGTGTTTATGAAGTCTTAAATTTCCCATTAAATCACTAATGACTTACATCTGGGGCACCCACTCAAATGATTAAAACACATGGTCATGTGTTTGCAATGTACTTGTCTGTTTCATTTCAAACTCCTACTTTAAAAGTGTGAGTTTTTAGTCTCTTTTGCTTAATATGTGTAATCTTGTTGTGCTGGTCAGTACCTCATTAACATGGCTCACAACAATATTAACATTATACTAAAACAGCAAACTGACTCAGAAATATCAGTAATATTAATCATGTGTATAGATCATACTTAACAGTGAATGATATTTATCAATAAATGTGTCTTACACATGCCATCACAATAGTACCATAATTAAATCTGTTCACACATGTATTGAATATGATGTACAAATATATGAATATTGAAGTAAGAATAAGACGACTGAACAATTCATATGTCAATTTCCTAAAGCTGAAAGATCAGTCAACACGATTGGAAAAGACTCTACATTTATTCAACAAGGACATATGAAACATCAACTTGTATATGTGACCTTGTAAAAATATGAACTGTCAAAGTTGGTAAATTTCTTTAAGTGTACTAGGCAGATGAATGGTAAGTATAAAGTTGCACAAAATGGCCCATCTTCCACTGCCACACTTTCCTTGTGACTGTGGATGCAATTTGTGCATTCTGCATAATACCTGACATTGTTCTGCCTAATGTGATTTCCAGAAACTTTTGATCAAACAGTGCATCTGATTTGATGAAATCTACGGTTTGTGTGTCTGACAGAATGTTTCATTGGGCTATACATAGTAGATTACCTGAGGCTTAGGCAATGCAGTTGGAAAACCCAAACTTTTTCTTTAAATAGGCTTATTTGGTAGAAAGTTACTTAGATGTTTCACATGTCATAATTCTCTGCATGTGTTTGGGTTCTCTCTCTCTCTCTCTCTCTCTCTCTCTTTCATTTCTGATAATTAACTTATGGTGTATATGAACAATAATTTGTGAGTTACTCGTTTCATACAAATTCATAATCTGAATCTTACTTCAGGCCAACAGTCACTAATACTACTTCCTATTTCTGTTCCAAAGGTGATATTCTTGTTATGGACGAATTTGGTTACTTCTACTTTAAAGACAGAACAGGTGACACTTTCAGGTAATTACTGCAGATCACAAATTTGTCCTATTCTAAGCTGTAATGTGATTTTGATAAATGTATGAGTTTAAGTATTGAAATAACCTGTAAATGTGTTAAGCCCATAATTATTACATGAAAGATGAAAGAAATTCATGATCTATAATTTGATTTTTTTTTTCATCCCCATTCTTATGTAATAACTGTCAATTTCCAGATGGCGTGGTGAGAATGTTGCAACTTCAGAGGTTGAAGGAGTCATCAGTGCAACAATTGGACTGAAGGATGTTGTAGTTTATGGTGTTCAAGTAAGTTATATTCAATAACATAACTATTAGTAAAGAGGGAATGTGCACCCACAGACAAATTCTTAGGAAAAAGAAAGACTAAAATTTAATGCAAGAAACAGGAGACTTTCAGGTATCCATTAAAAATTAATTGTTAAGCTTCAAATTCCAGGAGTACATGAGGTTATCTGTGATTCAGGACTGATTTATATTGGTGAGACAGAACACACTATCAACACATGTGTTGCCAGGCACGAGTGATACACACGACTTGATCAGTATACTAAATTCCCAATAGCAGAACATGAAGAGAAGTGTGGTGCTGCCATACAATTCACCACTAACTGAAAAATCAAAGAGGCCACTGAAACTGCAGAGCAGCCATCAAACATGAACCGCTAGGAGACATACAGGCTCTTGCTGTCATTGTTGCCATTTATTGCATGTCGGCAGGCCAACCTTGCTTGTGGAGCTGCCCCTCCATATCCCATAAACATGAAATACTGAAAGATCTGTTGCTGTCAGCTAATACACAAGCAGCACTACACTATGACACCAGCTTATACCAGATTTATCAATGGAACCCAATAAAAATTAACATAAAATATTCCTAGCAGTAAGCACATGAAAGACATCCTCCTTGATCCTGTGACCCATCAACTCATATGGCGCCTAGGGTTTGCAGCTGTGGAGATAAATACAGAATAGTCTACTTAAAACAGTAATCGCAAATCACCCTGAAGAAGATAGCCTGCAATAATAGCTGAAATTATGGTAGTCTTATCACTTCTTAATGTGGTCACAGACCCTGAAAAATTTTACTACAAAAATTTTATTCAACCATTCTTTATATTAATAATGATGTGGAAGTACAAGGACTCAACTACTTGGGTACAGAATTCATGGCAACTTTTCCACAGCTGTCCAAGGAATCTGCATTTTGTATCCACTAAATGACAGTTGTTCTTCAATTATGAGTAAATTACAGCCATATTCCGTAACTTCATTGGTATGTGGAGGGCTTAAATTACAAACTTTAGGAAACACCAAAATACGCTGTTATTGTAAACTATTTCACGGAGTTAGCTCTGAAGTCACTTTATGATCATTTTTGGAAAGGAATTGATCTTTTCTACCAAGTGCTGGGAGTAATTGTTGCCTGCATAAGCATCTGCCACTGAATATTTATGATAATCATTTCACACATCTTGTTCATCATATTTTATGTATCAGAATCCAATGTCTACGAGCGAATCATTGTAAGACAAAGCTATTCCACCTCGTGCACAAATTATGAGGCAGGCTGAGTACCCTTAGATTTTAGGAAGAACATAATAATTATAGTAAAGAAAGACCTGGCAGAATGTAAATAATTTAGGAGCAAAGGAGACCACTCATCGAACAGCACAGGTCTGGAGTTGGTGGCAAGCACACACAAGAGACTGAAGACTTGCTAGCTTTCGGAAGAAATTGTGTGTGTGTGTGTGTGTGTGTGTGTGTGTGTGTGTGTGTGTGGGCGTGCACATGCCTACCAGTGATTTAATGCTTAACACTTCTTGTATTCAGAACAGAATTATAATTTCAGAGGAGGAACGTGCTGAAAGGTGTGAATATTACCGAATCCCCAGTTTAATATTCCATGGTTGCAAAACACTGACAAAGATTATTTATGGAATAATGGGAAAGCTTGTTGAAGCTAACTTCATGGAAAACCAGTCTGCATTCCAGAGAAATACTGGAACATGCAAGGCAGTACTAACCTCACACTTTACTTTCTAAGATAGGTTAACTATAGGAAAACCTCCATATATGGTGTGTGTGATTTAGAGAATGGTTTTGACAATGCTGAATGAAATAACTTTTTGTAGTTCTGAAGGTAGCAAGGGTAAAATACAGGGAGTTAAAAATTATCTACGTCTTAACAGACACCACACTGAAGTAGTGTAAGTCAAAAGACATGAACTGGAAGCAGTAGTTCAGAATGGAGTGTGTGAGGGTCATAGCCAAAACCTATGTTATGAAATCTGAACACTGTTTAAGCTCTGAAGGAAGCCAAGAAGAAACTCGGAAAGCGTATTATAATTTACCAGGATGAAATAAAAACTTCAGAATAGACAGTTGAACAGAGCATATAGTGTCTTGAAAATAGGTTACAAGATGAGCATAAAAAAGTAACACAAGTGTAACAGAATGTAGTCAAATCTGGCAATGTTGAGTAAATCGGGATAGGAAATTACTCTAAAAATAGTGCACGAGTTTTGCTATTTGGGGAGCAAAATATCTGATGGTGGAAAAAGTAGAGTACATAAACGCATACTAGCAGAAGCCAGGAAAATGTTTCTGAGAAAGAAAACTTTTTTATGTCTAATAAAAATTTAAGTGAAGGTAGTGAATTGAATTGGGGAAAAAATAAATTTATGACTAAAAGAGGGAATCAGTTAACAGGACGCATCTAGACACACCAAGGGATTGTCAACATGGTAATAGAAGGAAGTTTGGTGGGAAAGTTTTGGAGGGAGACCAAGGCTTGACAATAACAGGCAGGTTCAAAAGAATGTAGCTTTCAGCAGTTAAGCAGAGATGAAGAGGCTTGGTAAAGAGAGACTTTATAAGTGGTATACAACATGGATCTCCTCCTCCTCCTCCTTCTCCTCCTCCTCCTTCTCCTCCCCCCCCCCCCCCCAACCACCACCACCACCATTAGTCATCTGAAATCCATTGCTGGGTAAAGGCTGTCTTAAGTCCTTCCCATATGTTACAGTCTTCACCTACAGATGTCCATGCTGCATGTTTTCTGCTGTAATCTGCCCACCTTCAAATAGGTCATCATCTTGGTCTTCTTTATTTCTTGGTATCTGTGAAAGAACTTCTTTGACTCCTTTACGATCCATTCATATAGCTGAAAGTCCTACCTGCCTTTGTTTCATTATCATTACAGTCTCAATTACATCTTCTACTACAGTCTATTCCCTGATCTGTTTGTTTTTTCCTGTCTTTCCCAGTTCTTCCCAACATGTATATCTTCAGTGCTTCCAGATCAGACCTCTGTTTTTCAAATATTTTCTCATTAAAGAGCCAAATCTCTGTTGTAAGTCAAAATTAGTAACACATATTGACTGTAAGCTTTCCTTTTCAGACATATCTAAGGCTTAGTTTGAAAAACCCTATTCAGCTTAGCAAAAGCATGCTGATCTTTTTTTCCTCATTGTTAGTTTATTTTCCTCTACACTGAATCATTGTTTTAGTTATCCTAAATATATAAACTTGTAAACTGATTCTATGACTTCACTGTTAACCTGTACGACTTTCTTTGCAATATACTTTACATTATTTTTATGTCACTATAGTTGATTAAGGCCTTCTTTCAAATTTCCTCTATTAGTTCATTCCAACTGCACTAGATATTTGTCTGTATTGGTCACAAGGGGCAAACAGGACAATGTCACCTGTAATATGAAGGTGGTTCAAGTGTGATCCATGAAAACATATTCCTCCTCTACTTTTCTGAAAATGTACTCCACAATTGCTAAGAATAGGTAATATGGAATACTTTGTCTGACCCACATTTCAATTCTATTCCTATAAACTCTAATGGAAGTTGTTCTGCACTGATGCATATTTGTTTTCAGTATATTAATTTAGGTTGAATCAATGCCAAACATCATTACGCATTATGTTGGATTTCAGTGGAAAGCTTTTTTGAAATCTATGAATCCCAGATAAAGTGGAAATTAATACTGTATTGGTGGGATGTAAAGCATGTGAAGTGCTGCAGTGGGAACAGGGAAGGGGGGATATGTAGGTGGAAAGTAGGGGCTAGCAAAGATAATGCCTAGGGGTGGGGGGGGGTGGGGGGGGGGGGGGGTTAGGGAACAAAGGATATGTTGTAGAAAGAATTCCCACACGTACAATTCAGGAAAGCTGACAATGTTAGGAAGATGACACAGACTGTGAAACAGTCATTAAAGTGCAGCACATAGTGTTGGGTGGAATCTCCAGCAAGTGGGTGGTCAAGCTGCCTCTTGGCCACAGTTTCACAACAGCCATTCTTTCACAAAAATTTACCAGACTTCAGCACACTACTAATGCTGTATTCAAGCATTACGGGATTGTTCTTCCTACTCATCACACCATTTAGAAATTTTCTCTAAGTCATTTTGCATCCTCCTACAGTCACTCAACGATGGCGGCTTCCTGTACATTACAGCAACATTAGAAAACTGCCGCAAATTGCGGCTCACTGTTTACCAGATTATTTATACATATAGAAAATAACTGTAACAGAAGTCCTATCACACTTCCCTGAGGCACTCTTGATAATACCCTTGTTTCTGATGAACACTCACTGTTGGGGAAAACATAATGAATTTTATTACTTATTAAGTCTTCAAACCACTCGCATATCTGGGAACGTATTCTGTACACTCATACCTTCATTAGCAGTCTGTGGGGGAGGGGACGGGGGAGGTGTGGCACAGTCTCAAATGCTTTTTGGAAACCTAGGTATATAGAAAGGTGCCTGTTGCCCTTCATCTATAGTTTGCAGGGTGTCATATGAGAAAAGAGGAAGCTGAGTTTCGCACATGCAATGTTTTCTAAAACAATGCTGTTTCGTGAACAGAAACTTTTCTGTCTCAAGGAAATTTATACATTCGACCAGAGAATATGTTCAAGAATTCTGCAGCACAACAATGTTAAGGATGTTGGTCTGTAATTTTGCAGGCCTGTTCTTTTACCCTTCTTATATGCAGGAGTCAATGTGCTTTCTTTCAGTCACTTGGGATTGTGCCAGTGAAAGATTTCTGGTAAATGCAAGCTAAATAAGGGGCCAATGCTGTAGAGTAGTCTCTGTAAAACAGAACTGGCATGTTATCTGGACCTGGCAACTTATTTGTTTTCAACTCTTTCAGTTGTTTCTCTACACCAGAAATGCCTCTTATAATGTCCTCCACATGGGAGTCGTGCAGAAGTGAAACGACGGTACGACTACAATTCTCCTCTGTGAACAATTCCTTGGATGCAAAATTTAAAACCTGGGCTTTCCTTTTGTTATCTTCTACTGACCCACGAGACTGGAGAGAAGCCTTCTACTTGCTTAGCAATTTTCTGTGGGACCAGAATTTTCTCAGGTTCTTGGCAAGATCTTTTGGTAAGATATGATGGTGGTAGTTGTATGCTTTGCTCATTGATCTTTTTATAGATATACAAATCTCTCTACTAACTTACGCACATCATTATTTGGCCATTCTCATTTGAACTAAGATTGCAACAGTCCTTGCTTCCTCAGCACTTCCTGAATTTCACTGTTAGACCACGATGGGCAGCTAGCCCTAAACATGAAAAAATCTAAGTTAATGCAGATGAGTAGGAAGAACAAACCTGTGATGTTCAGATACACTATTACTAGTGTCCTGCTTGACACAGTCAAGTTGTTTAAATATCTGGGTGTAAAATTGCAAAGCGAGATGAAGTGGAATGAGCATGTGAAAACTGTGGTGGGGAACACAAATGGTCAAATTTGGTTTATGCGGAGAATTTTGGGAAAGAATGGTTCACCTGTAAAGGAGATCAAATATAGAACTCTGGTGTGACCTTTTCTTGAGTACTCCTCGAGTGTTTGGGATCCATACCATGTCAGACTGAAGGAAGACACCGAATCAATTCAAAGGTGAGTTGCTAGATTTGGTACCAGTAGGTATGAACAACACGTAAGCATTATGGAGATGTTTTGGGAACTCAAATGGGAATCACTGGAGAAAAGGCTACATTCTTTTGAGAAACACTATTGAGAAAATTTAGGGAAATGGAATTTGAAGCTGGCTGCTGAACGATCCTACTGCAGCCAACATACATAGTGCAGAAGGACCACGAAGATACGATACAAGAAATTAGCGCTCATGTGGAGGTATACAGACAGTCGTTTTTCCCCTGCTCTATTTGTGAGTGGAACAGGAGGGAAAATGACAAGTAGTGGTACAGGTACCCTCCATCACGCCCTGTACGGTGGCTTGCAGAGTGTCGATGTAGATGGGCCTTTACTCTCTACTTACCTTCGTAGACCACAATTAACAATCATTTAAAGTTTACTCATAATTCCTGTATCTCTACTAAAACCACTGTTTGTAGGTACAAGGTCTAAAACATTTCCATTGTGTGGGGTCTGTTGAATTAGCTGCTCAAGTCAGCTTTTCGAAAATATGTTTAATACTTTCGTGGGGGCATTTTTTGTACCAACTCAGCTAAGATAATTTTTTTTGCCATCCTATTCAAATGCGATCAACTGGCTATATTTATTTTTTGATAATTTTATTTTTGTGATTTAGGACCAAAGCCTATGGTGGTACACGCATCACCATGGCACCCTTGTGAGGTATTAAAACTAGTGGAAAATGGATTTCCCACTTCCCTTTTGTGTGCTGCTATGTGTTGGGATTACACATAAAAAAATGAACAGTGTTTTCTGTTTTTATTTTATGTTTTCTTTTACTTTATTTAGAAAATGTGTTACCAATATTAAAGTTTATTTACCACAATATGAAAAAAGCCCTTGAAACTTTATCATGCAATATGTGCTGAAGCAGGTCACAATAATGCATGCAATGTGTTCCAATAACAGTAATGATCCCACGACGGACATAAACTAACTGTTGTAGCAATTTTCAAACACCTGGTGTCAGGCATAGACAGAGTTGGTAAAATGTATTCCCAAATGCCTTGTTATACCAAGTATACTGCCCAAGCCCCTTCTGGAAACTATGATGGTGCTAACCATACTTCCCACAGTGCTGAAGGCCATATTTCACAACAAAGAGAAACTGCAGAAGGTGTATCAGACTGCCACTAGATGCCAGGAGTGTACAGAACTGGTAACACACATTCCCTACTGCCAGACTAACTGCCTATACCCCTTACAATGAATCCATAGATGACCCAGTCTTTAGTCTACAGGTTAAAGCAGCTCCAACTAATATTGAATGATCTGGGTATTTCTGCACTACTGACCATGAACTTTCTGTGAATGGCTCTAAAGCTGCCACAATGGACAGGTAACTTCACTGTCACGCTCAAGTTCAATCTCCATAGGGACAATATTTTTGTCAACTGCAATGAATACTACTACTCCTACGGCATCCAATCTGTCTTTCCGATATACATTCCATGATTTGCTAAATATCTCAGTCCTTTCTACTTCAGTTTCAGCCAGCTGTCAGTTTCTAGAATAACTTGAGAGTAAGAAATTTGCTGGAGGGCAGTAAATTCAGGAACTTTGTTGTGAATACTTTGACAATTTACTGATAAAATTTTGACACTCAAAGTCTGTATGCTCTGAACAGGGTCTGGGTGTTGTCTGGTGAGTGTTCATCGCAGTACCTCAAACTACCGCTTATCCTAAAAGAACCACATGCACTCCACAAGTATTCTGTAACTTGAGTAGCTGCTTCCTTTGTATAGAGCAGCCCTGCTCTATTAAGGACAGTCCTACAATCCTCCACCTGATAACACAGGTGCAAAATGACATGACATTAGTAAATGTAGGAAAAAATCTGGAAAAGGGTGAAAGATAAGCATTTATTTAAGCAAATAAGTGCTGTCTCTCATACAGAATGACTCAATTATAAATCTAAAAATGTCACTGTTCATGGTCATCACTAATATGGTTTCTTGGTTGGTTTGGAGAATAAAGGGACCAAACTACAGGGCCATCAGCCCCTTTTTCCTCATACAAACAGGTCTCAGATTGAAGCCATTCCCAAAAGGAGTCAGGGAAACTAAAAAGGCGTAAAAATTACTGGAAATCACACTGAGAGAGAGAACAAAAGAAGCAAACCAAGCAGGGAAAATCATGAACAAAAAGGGAAAAAAGCGATGGAAGGTATTAAAATAACATATCAGATGGCCTGGGCTGGCTGATAGCAAGAATAAAAAAGGATGAGCCAGCCACTCTGCAACACACTAAAATCTCCAGCTGAAAATCACAAGGTTAGAGAAACACAAATAGGGAAAATACGAACACCGAGACGAACAAACAGCAAAGAAAGAGCAAGGAAGAGTTAAAAAAGAGGGAGGGTGAAGGACTGGGAGAGAAAGTCAGACACCCATATTTATAGGGAGTGATAAAAATCTTCCTCTAGAAGAAAATTTAAAACTAGATCAACCGTTGAGGCATTGTCTCATAACTCTGTAGGCAGCATGGCAGGAAGGTTAAAAGTCCACCTCAGGGCTGCTAAAACTGGGCAGTCCAACAAGATGTAGACCACAGTCAAGTGGGAACCACATAAACAAGAAGGTGGATCATCACAATGTAAGAGGTGGCCACGAGTCAGCCAAGTATTGCCGAGGTGAGCTGGCAAAGGACAATGGAGTCCCTGCGAGTGGCTTGCATAGATGACCTACACACGTGTTGTTTCCTTGCCAACATGTAGTTTATTTGGTTTACTGAGGGTGCACCATTCAGTATCCCAGATCCCAAAAAACTTTACGGCATAAGACTGATCGGAGATCAGTCTCCAGTATGCCAATCTTTACGGTTGATTTACCGGTAGCCTGTTTGGCCAGCCTGTCAGCAAGTTTATTGCCCAGGATCCCAACATGTCCTGGGTTCCAAATTAGGAACACTGAATATCCACTGTTTTCAGGGGCATAGACAGACATCTGGACAGTCACTACCAAAGGATGGCAAGGGAAGCACTGGTCGAGAGCTTCTAGGCTGCTTAAGGAGTCACTATAGATGATGGATTCACCTGCACAGGAGCAGATATGCTTAAGATCACTAATAAGAAAAATGAAAAACATATTGATAACTCTATAGATGAAACTAGACTGTGAGAACCTATCTCCATAAAATTTTGGGGACTTTTGTTAAACAATAAACTCTTAAGGAGACAATGTATAGACTGCTATAAATTAAAACTGTATTTTTTAACAACTTGCACATTATACCAATAAGAAACTTCAATTTATTTATACTCATCCAGGGATCATCTCACTATGGTATAAGAATTGTCATGGTTAATTGGGTTTGGATGGGAAAATTTTAATAAATCAATTGCAGAGATAATCCTCAGAATGTGATGTTTAATTACAAATATTCACTTTTCCACATAATCACCAGGCAATTGGATACATTTCTGCCACCGACGAAAAAGTTTTCTGAAGCTGTCACGGAAGAAGTTGACACCGTTTCTGCAACCGCAGTCTCACAGTTCTCTAAACACCTTCATCAGAAGCATAATGATGCCACCGCAGATAATCTTTCATAATCGGAATCAGATGGAAGTCATTGGACGGTGCTAAATCTGGATTGTATGGATGATGCCGTACAGTGGTGAGATTCAGTCTCTGAAGTTCTGCTGTATCTATCGTGCACAGATCTTCCAACAGCCAAGCAAAGCAATAATGTGACCCACATGTTGTTGTGAAATGCCAATTGTGCTTGCAATTTCTATCTGAGTGATACGATGATTGTCCTGAATCAAACTGTCGACATTTTGCTTGTGAAACTTGGTGGTTGCTGTCACAGGACGTCCAACTCTTGTTTCTTACGCAGGTCAGGTGTTACTGCCTCAACATCTTTAAACTTATTCACCCAATGACGCACAGTACTCACATTAACACAATCACCATAAACTGCTTTCATTATCTGATGTATCTCCTTTGGGGTGACGACACCTGCTGTCAAGAATTCAATGACTGCGCATTGCTTACATCGCGTAGGGTTCCATAATATACACTGTAACAACACTAATGTTCAATGCTAAGGCTTCCTGCTAATTGCAGCTGTAGAGAAGAGGCTACAGAACAAGCCAGTATCTGTGCATAAGAATGCTGCCAACTGTTCAAGAGTTACGAACATGGAGGCATTACTTTTCAGTCAAGCCTCGTAATATCATGGAAAAATACTAGCTCAAAACATATACAGAGAATATGTAAGTGTGCTCTATGAGGATAGAGGTCAGGGTCTTAACAGCTGCACCACCTCATTCGGTTGGTTCCTGTTATACAGCGTTCTTTGACTTGCACACAATTTGCTTCTGGTACCTTACAATACAAAACACAGTTTTACCTTTCATTGCCACAGACACTGACACCCGCTGACGACTTCTTGGTCATGAAACTTCTCCTACGTCCCTTGAACTAACTCTAGTCTGTCCAGAAAACTGACTCAATGCCACAAACATTCAACTACGCTCCATATTTGATGAGGGGGATGTTGAACACAGGAGAATGATAAGTCATACTGATCAAGCACTTTAGATCATTACACATGATTTTGTTGTAAAAGCAGTAAACTGTTATCATGTACTGAAATGTGACAGGGTGTTGCAGTTATTCCCTTTCATTATTAATCCTGTAAGTAATCTTTGTGTAGTAGGCATTACTTACAAACAACGATTTGGCTGCCTTTTTAAACTAATGTATTTTAGTAATCTTTTTCCACCTCCTTCGCCAATTTATTATAGAATTTTATTCCCTGATAGAAAGTACTGTTTTGAGTTGTTTGTTTTTCTCTCAGTAAATGTAAGTCCAAACTGGCTCTTGCTCCATGATTATATATAGAACATTTAATGGAATATGGAGTAAGGTTTTCCCACATATTCACAAGAGATTGGTAAATTAACTGAACTGGTACAGTTAGGATACCTAGTTTTCTAAACAATTCCATAAATGAGCCCATCTATTTCTTGAGTTATTATTCTTACAGTCCTTTTCTGCAGTTTAAAAATCATATGCGTCTTTTATTCTTCAATCCCCAGGAAAGAATTACATAGTTAAGAACTAAGTGTATGTAAGAATAATGTCACAACAAGACATTGGTTCTTACAAACAGAGTGCCGGCCGCTGTGGCTGAGTAGTTCTAGGCACTTCAGTCCGGAACTGCACTGCTGCTACGGTCGCAGGTTCGAATCCTGCTTCGGGCATAGATTTGTGTGCTGTTCTTAGGTTAGATAGATTTAAGTAGTTCTAAGTCTAGGGGACTGATGACCTCAGATGTCAAGTCCCATAGTGCTTAGAGCCATTTGAACCATTTACAAACAGGTTATAGATTCCTAAGAGCAGAATATGCAGATGACTTTTTTTGCCAGCATCTTTGGTGTTCATTTCATATTAACTGACAACTTTCATCCCTAAGAACGTTGTGCTTGTTACACCATCTATAAATTTATAATGTGTGCTTCATGGAACAGAATTGTGTTCCCTCTTTATGCTGAAGTGCATGATGTTCGTTTACTGTACGTTTAAACGTAAATTTATTACATACTGCCCTATCATAAACACTGTTGAGAATTTAATTTGCTTTCTTTAATAGTCCTGATGTTTTATCAAAGACTACAATGGTGCTGCCACCAGCGACGACAATTGTCTCTGCATGTCTTATACTGTCTGGACCCAGTACACTACACTGGAGAACGCCTATGTTTATATGTTTCTTGTCTGACAATTATGATACTAAAAATTTGTCACCAGCAAACGTGTGAACTGCCTTTGTCTTCTGTAGCCTGTTTTCCAGGTAAGACTGAAATCTCTCATTTGCTATTCCTCTTACACCTAGTGCTTCTACCTTGTTCAGTAGCGTTTTATGTTAAGCAGTGTCAAAAGCCTTGGACAAATTAAAGAATATGCCTGTGATATAGTCATATTTGTCACGTACAAGTACCACTTCTGTAAATTCTGTAAGGGCCCATGTTGTACTTCTCCCACTTTGCAACCCAAACTGTCATTTTTACAAAAGTTGTATTCATTCATGTACCTCACTATTCTAGCCTTCATGACTAATTCAATTAGCTTTGAGAATGCAGACAGTAGTGAAACTGGCCTGTAGATTTCAGTACTTTCCACATTACCTTCCCTTAATAAGATCACCCCCCCCCCCCCCAATGAACCATAGACCTTGGCGTTGGTGGGGAGGCTTGCGTGCCTCAGCGACACAGATGGCCGTACCGTAGGTGCAACCACAACGGTGGGGTATCTGTTGAGAGGCGACAAACGTATGGTTCCTGAAGAGGGGCAGCAGCCTTTTCAGTAGTTGCAGGGGCAACAGTCTGGATGATTGACTGATCTGGCCTTGTAACATTAACCAAAACGGCCTTGCTGTGCTGGTACTGCGAACAGCTGAAAGCAAGGGGAAACTACGGCCGTAATTTTTCCCGAGGGCAGGCAGCTTTACTGTATGGATAAATGATGATGGCGTCCTCTTGGGTAAAATATTCCGGAGGTAAAATAGTCCCCCATTCGGATCTCCGGGCGGGGACTACTCAGGAGGACGTCTTTATCAGGAGAAAGAAAACTGGCGTTCTACGGATCGGAGCGTGGAATGTCAGATCCCTTAATCGGGCAGGTAGGTTAGAAAATTTAAAAAGGGAAATGGATAGGTTAAAGTCAGATATAGTGGTAATTAGTGAAGTTCGGTGGCGGGAGGAACAAGATTTTTGTTCAGGCGAACACAGGATCATAAATGCAAAATCAAATAGGGGTAATGCAGGAGTAGGTTTAATAATGAATAAAAAAATAGTTCGGGTAAGCTACTACAAACAACGTAGTGAACGCATTACTGTGGCCAAGATAGACACGAAGCCCACGCCTACAACAGTAGTACAAGTTTATATGCCAACTAGCTCTGCAGATGACGAAGAAATTGATGAAATGTATGATGAGATAAAAGAAATTATTCAGGTAGTGAAGGGAGACGAAAATTTAATAGTCATGGGAGACTGGAATTCTGGAGTAGGAAAAGGGAGAGAAGGAAACATAGTAGGTGAATATGGATTGGGGCTAGGAAATGAAAGAGGAAGCCGCGTGGTAGAATTTTGAGCAGAGCATAACTTAATCATAGCTAACACTTGGTTCAAGAATCATGAAAGGAGGTTGTATACATGGAAGAACCCTGGAGATACTAGAAGATATCAGACAGATTATATAATGGTAAGACAGAGATTTAGGAACCAGGTTTTAAATTGTAAGACATTTCCAGGGGCAGATGTGGCCTCTGACCACAATCTAATGGTTATGAACTGTAGATTAAAACTGAAGATATTGCAAAAAGGTGGGAATTTGAGGAGATGGGACCTGGATAAACTGAAGGAACCGGAGTTAGTAGAGAGTTTCAGGAAGAGCATAAAGGAACAATTGACAGGAATGGGGGAAAGAAATACAGTAGAAGAAGAATGGATAGCTTTGAGGGATGAAGTGGTGAAGGCAGCAGAGGATCAGGTAGGTAAATAGACGAGAGCTAGTAGAAATCCTTGGGTGACAGAAGAAATACTGAATTTAATTGATGAAAAGAGAAAATATAAAAATGCAGTAAATGAAGCAGGCAAAAAGGAATACAAACGTCTCAAAAATGAGATCGACAGGAAGTGCAAAATGGCTAAGCAGGTATGGCTAGAGGACAAATGTAAGGATGTAGAGGCTTACCTCACTAGGGGGTAAGATAGATACTGCCTACAGGAAAATTAGAGTGTCCTTTGGAGAAAAGAGAACCACTTGTACGAATATCAAGGGCTCAGATGGAAACCCAGTTCTAAGCAAAGAAGGGAAAGCACAAAGGTGGAAGGAGTATATAGAGGGACTATACAAGGGCGATGTTCTTGAGGACAATATTATGGAAATGGAAGAGGATGTAGATGCAGATGAAATGGGAGATATGATACTGCGTGAAGAATTTGATACAGCACTGAAAGACCTAAGTCGAAACAAGGCCCAGCAGTAGACAACATTCCATTAGAACTACTGACAGCCTTGGGAGAGCCAGTCCTGACAAAACTCTACCATCTGGTGAGCAATATGTATGAGACAGGCGAAATACCCTTAGACTTCAAGAAGAATATAATAATTCCAATCCCAAAGAAAGCAGGCGTTGACAGATGTGAAAATTACCGAACTGTCAGTTTAATAAGTCACGGCTGCAAAATACTAACGCGAATTCTGTACAGACAAATGGAAAAACTGGTACAAGCCGACCTCGGGGAAGATCAGTTTGGATTCTGTAGAAATATGGGAACACGTGAGGCAATACTGACCCTACGACTTATCTTAGAAGCTTGATTAAGAAAAGGCAAACCTACGTTTCTAGCATTTGTAGACATAGAGAAAGCTTTTGACAATGTTGACTGGAATACTCTCTTTCAAATTCTGAAGGTGGCAGGGGTAAAATACAGGGAGAAAAAGGCTATTTACAATTTGTACAGAAAGCAGATGGCAGTCATACGAGTAGAGGGGCATGAAAGGGAAGCAGTGGTTGGGAAGGGAGTGAGACAGGGTTGTAGCCTATCCCCAATGTTATTCAGTATGTATATTGAGCAAGCAGTAAAGGAAACGAAAGAAAAATTCAGAGTAGGAATTAAAATCCATAGAGAAAGAATTAAAACTTTGAGGTTCACCGACGACATTGTAATTCTGTCAGAGACAGCAAAGGACTTGGAAGAGCAGTTGAAGGGAATGGACAGTGTCTTGAAAGGAGGATATAAGATGAACATCAACAAAAGCAAAACGAGGATAATGGAATGTAGTCGAATTAAATCGGGTGATGCTGAGGGAATTAGATTAGGAAATGAGACACTTAAAGTAGTAAATGAGTTTTGCTATTTGGGGAGCAAAATAACTAATGATGGTCGAAGAAGAGAGGATATAAAATGTAGACTGGCAATGGCAAGGAAAATGTCTCTGAAGAAGAGAAATTTGTTAACATCAAGTATAGATTTAAGGGTCAGGAAGTCGTTTCTGAAAGTATTTGTATGGAGTGTAGCCATGTATGGAAGTGAAACGTGGATGATAAATAGTTTAGACAAGAAGAGAATAGAAGCTTTCGAAATGTGATGCTACAGAAGAATGCTGAAGATTAGATGGGTAGATCACATAACTAATGAGGTGGAATTGAATAGAATCAGAGAGAAGAGAAATTTGTGGCACAGCTTGACAAGAAGAAGGGATCGGTTGGTAGGGCATATTCTGAGACATCAAGGGATCACCAATTTGGTATTGGAGGGCAGTGTGGAGGGTAAAAATCGTGGAGGGAGACCAAGAGATGAATACACTAAACAGATTCAGAAGGATGTAGGTTGCAGTAGGTACTGGGAGATGAAGAAGCTTGCACAGGATAGAGTAGCATGGAGAGCTGCATCAAACCAGCCTCTGGACTGAAGACCACAACAACAACGTGAGTTATCATAGCTGATGGTGGTGGTAAGTGACAAATTCTATATAAGAAAATGGGAAACATAACTTTCACGTTACACGCTTTCTTCAAGTGAAAAGCACAAGAATGCACATACTGCAACTATCACTTGGAATTGGCAACATGTCATCGCCATCTGTAACCCAATTTGTGCAAACCACCATCATTCATGAATTTGACTATAGTCATTTCCTTTCCTGTTCCACTCGCAAACAGAGTGAGGAAAAAACAACTGTTTATATGCCTCCATACGAGCCCTAATTTTTCTAATGCTACCTTTGTGGTCTTTAAACTTACGTTGGCAGCAGTAGAATTGTGCTGCAGTCATCCACAAATGACAGTTCGCTAAATTTTCTCAGTAGTGCTTCTCGAAAAGATTATCGCCTTCCTTCGTTGTTTCCCATTAGAGTTCCTGTAGCATCTCAATAATACTTGCATCTTGGACAAAACTATCGACAATAAATCCAGCAGCCAACCCCTGAATTGCTTCCTTTAATCAACCTGTAACAAGTCCCTAACACTAGAACTGCACTCAACAGTGGATTAGGCTAATGGCCTACGTGTGGTCTCCTGCATGGATGAATCACACTTTCCTAATATTTTCCTAATAAATAGAAGTAGGCCATTTGCCTTCTCTGGTTATTCCCCACTCTTTTGGCTACAAAACCCTATTTTTGCAACATAATCTCCACTGAATGTGATAGGCTTACGCCACCTTATTGGGAGGGCATGTATGCCCTCACTGTACCGGTCTACTGGTCGACATCGGAGCCACTGTCTTGCTGCATCAATGAACTCCACGTCAGCCACATACTGCTTCCCATGAATTGCATCCTTCATTATGACAAACAGATGGAAGTCTGAAGGTGTGATATCCGCCTATAGGGAGGATGAGAAGGAACAGCCCACTGAAGTTTTGTGAGCTCCTGTTAAAAATTCTATAATCTAGTTAATCATAAAATTGCCATTAGTGTGCTTGCAGCTTGTTAAAAAAATTTAATCCCAGAGTACAGGATTCCACCTGAACGCCTGACAAGTTGTCAGTCCTTAGAGATACATTTTTTCCTTGAACAATGGGTTATTAATTGCATTTCATCTAACATGGATTGTTACTACTATCCATAAAGATCCTTAAGGTGGTACTATGTTGGGAAATGAATGAAAAATTTCATTACATACAAAAAGTCCTCTGGAAGATGTACATTTATTTACATTGCATTATATTCTTATTGTTCATGTTTTTACAGCACATACTTATTAACTGTTAGCAATCCTGCCTCCAAAAATAATGCCAGAGTGTGAAAGTAGGAAGGAAATAATCCAGCATTTTTACTTGGAGATAGAGAGAATCTGAGAAATGATAAATGTAAATCCGTCAAACTGAACTTCTTTATTATCTTATCAATGTACTGAGTGTTTTAGCCTGCTATCAACCCAGACTCGCAAATCAAGCAGTAAAAAACAAAAAGATCATATTTGGATTTACGTCAGGCACTGTTCAGCTTAACATCCCTGACACTCTCAGGTTGTTGTAAAATGATATCACCACTACCATACTGGACTGGGATGTTGACTTTCTGCTATGATGCAAATGAAATTGTAAAGACAATTAGAAATTTTATATTTTCTGGATAAAATATATGTAGCTCCAGTGTGACCATTTATATGCCACAACCAAACCAGTTTTTTCGGTTAAACAGAGTTGTATATTTCAGCTGAGGGATAGTTAAAGGATAGTTTTCTAAAAATATACACTTGGGTAACTGTGAAGTTGCCATCAACCCTAAAGGCAGAAGATCATAATTCTTTACTATGAATGGTCCTATTGGAGGTGCATCTTTGCATTACTCCAACCTATTTACTGCCTGATCTTGGCATATTCCACATCAACAAAACATTACCAGAACTGAAAGGCATGAGAAGTGACAGAAAATAAATTCGCAGACTGACTAGGGTTGAATCCAAGACCTTTGGATTTGCAGTCTGACTTTTACCATCTGAGTGACACATTAGCCTCCAAAATACTCAGAAAATATACAAAACAAATGAGGAACTAGCATATACAATAGACAAAATTTGCATAGAATATTTGCTTATGTAATACTAGGAAAAACCAAGTTCGGAGAAAGAATCTAACACTTGAAATGGTACAGATTAATATGAAATACAAGGGACATGAAGGATAGATTGTGCTATTTGGCCTTCCCGAAAATTTAGTTGTGGTGGTTAACTGATCTGTACTGTAGCCTGAGGTCTAGGTTAGGCTGGAAGGTGATAATTTGGTTGCGAGTTGTCGAAGCCAATGAATGTGAAGATCAAATAAAAGTAGTTGTGCACAGATTGGTTTGTAGTGTAGCCTAATCTTAACGTTTCTACATTTAAGAGGCCTTTCATCATAAAAACCAAAACTGCAAGGTAATTGCAGTATACGTATATTAGATTTGGACTGGTCTCTGGTAAGATTTTTTATAAATATTATTTACATATATTGCACACAACCTGCATAAAATGTAAGGAGGGCCCACTCTGTAACTTTTACAAACGTGAAACTCAACAGAAGCTTACTTGTGTGTGTGTGTGTGTGTGTGTGTGTGTGTGTGTGTGTGTGTGTGTGTGTGTACGCACGCACGCGCTCCCCCCACATCTCTATGCCCCTTTCTTATCACACTCTTCTTTTCTCCTAAACCAAATGATTCTACAAGATATCTGAGCTAATCATATTATCTTTGTTACTGTATGGTGCCAGTGGCACAAAGTTCATGAATTTAAAACAGAGAAGGGCTACAACACGCCTGGTTCTCAACTCGTGTAACAGCTGAAAATTTTTCACAGATACCAAATGTCGAAGGACGAGCAGGAATGGCAGCAATTCATGATGACAATGATTCCCTGGATCCTGTAGTACTTGCTGAAGCTGTGAACAAAAACCTGCCATTTTATGCATGCCCACTATTTGTTCGTGTAGTAAGAGAACTACCAATGACAGGTAATTTACATAACACTTGTGGTTACAAGTCTACTATAGTTAACATTTTGTACTAATTCCTAAAATAAATTTTGATTAACTTCTGTTCTCCAATGGGTCTCATTATTATCCAGTGGCAGTACAAGTATATTATGACAGTCACTTTAGTTATATATTTCCACAATCTACTACACATTCAACCGCTCCTGAGATTCCAATAGCTATCAGTTCATCAAAAAATTAACAGAGAAATTTTAAAACCATTACTTTATAACCCTTTCATTGTTTTTGAATATATGTGAATTTTAATAAGGACAATATACATAGTAAATGAATGTTGTGTGTGTTATTTTATATAAAAAAAACTCCTCTAGTTATAGTTGTAAGAGTCTTGTAACCATTTTCCTCTTGATGCCAGCTAATTCTCCACCCACCTACATTAATAGACATATTGTTGCTTTGTAATGTAATTCGAACCTATCTTGATAATTTCTTTCTGTTTTAGGCACGTACAAACTAATTAAACGGGAGCTGCAGAAAGAGGGGTACAATCCGTATAAAATTACTGACAAACTCTATTTTCTGGAAAAAGGAAAATATGTACCTTTGAACCGGCAATTATACGATGACATTGTAAATGGAAATGTGCGACTTTGAAAGGAAAATTGCAGACCGATACTCTGATATTTGGTGTTCCCTCTTCGTGGCGTGCGACCGTCGTTATGGATTCCATGTCACTAACCAAACATCACTGGGCATCCTGCATTGCATCTACACTCTGTAAATAACTGTAAACCATGAGTGCGTCATTACTGTATTGAGCAGTGATTATGAGCTTTTTATAGACCCGTTTCCTAATTTTTAAGCAAATAATGGTATTCTAGTCTAATAGCGTTTTCTACTCTTAGAAGATAAAATGCTTTAGTGTAATATTTTAAATGTTCAAATACATGTGTATTTTGTAACTGAACATTTCTTCATTTCTGCAGCTGCAGCAGCAGCAGCAGCGCAATATAACACACGGCTGGCACGATTTTATCGCGACCCGGCATTATTCGGCTGCGCACAATACGTTTTTTTTATAGGTCAAACGTTTATTATCTGAAATAGCTCCACAACCCCATTGCGGCACTGACGTTACCAACAACTATACTTACTTCATAGAAAACTTTGAAATGTGCCAAACTTCGTATACTAGTAACAAAGTAATAGTGTAGCCAACATTGTAATAAAAAAATAAAATCAGAAAATTATTATACTATATATTTACAAGAAAAATGATCACATGTGCCAAGCTGCACACTCAGCGTAATTCTAAGATAGGGTGTGTGGCAACAATATTCACCTATGAGTAAAAAGCTTGTTACGTTTCCGATTATTCGGTTGGCTCCCCACCATACTCCTCGGTAGATAGCGTCAGACGCCTGGCTATGTCACAGCCAGTAGTGTTTGGGGCGTGACGAGGGCGGGTGGTTTGCCTTACGTCGTTGCAAAGTGCCGGGACGAAGTTTGTAGTTTTGCGGGAACAAAATGACGAACCAACACAAAGCCGTCATTACCGGCATGTTTGCTGGAGCAGCTGGTCTCTCCCTCCTCCTAGGACGTAGGGTTATTCTTCAGGCCCTACTTGTATTAATAGTAGGATTTTTAGCTACAGGCAAGCGGTACAGATGGATCTACATTTTATACAAAACACTTCCGCGAGATATAAGGTAAGTCAACAGTGTAGTTCGATTGTCTGTTTTGTTTTTCGTGCTTATAATTTCTTACTTAAAAATAGGTTCTAGTTAAAGAACATGCGGTTTTTAAAGTGCTCCGTATTTGTTTCTTTCTGTTAAGTGGGGTTATTAAGAATTTTTTTTGCAAATTTTTGTTAGAGCTTCACATCCAGCAGTAAATAATGATGATGATGATGATGATGATGATGATGATGATGGCTTAACAAGACCCGCAGTTGTCGGAAATAATTTACGTAGGGATTGCAGAGAAAATGTTTGCAGTCATTCGGCCTCGACAAATTTGACGCTGGTACACATCTTCTTGACGACCACTGACGTTTGTTTCGGTGTTCTCGTTTTCTGCACCACCGCGCTTTCTTATGAAGTCTGCTGCCCACCGGCACAGCTACCGTAACGCAGTACAAAGGAAAATGAGTGTTCCGGGACTTTCAAATAAGCGAAGGGCTTGAGGTTTCTATTTAACGCTCTTGTAAGTAGCGTGGAGCTCAATGTGTCCTTTTGGAGAAAATCCCAGTGTAGTCACTTTCAAACTCAGAGCATTGAGTTATAAATTGTTATTAACATAGTCTCAAACAAAAAATCTGAGCTCACAGTTTTTCACTCTTTTCCATCAATTGTTATCTTGTCTACATCTATACTCCGGAAACCACCGTAGGGCGCATGGCAAAGGGTACGTTCCACTGAATCAATTATTAGGATTTCCGTTATGGGGCGCGAAAAGAACGATAGAACGAATTTGGATACACCAATTATTCTAATCTTATCCTATGTGAGCGATACGTATGGGGCTGCAATACACTGAAGCGCCAAAGAAACTGGTAAAGGCATGCGTATTCAAATACAGGGATATTTAAATAGGCAGAATACAGTGTTGCGATCGGCAGTGCCTATGTAAGACAAGAATCTGGCGCAGTTGGTTCGGTTACTGCTACTACAATGGTAGGTTATCGACAATTGAGTGAGTTTGAACGTAGTGTTACATTCGTCGCACCAGCGATGGGACACAGCACCTCCGAGGTAGCGATGAAGTGGGGATTTTCCCGTACTACCATTTCAGTAGTGTACCGTGAACATCAGGAATCCGCTAAAGCATGAAATCTCAGAAATCGTTGCGGCCGGGAAAAAATCCTACAAGAACGGAACCAACGACTACTGAAGAGAAAAGTTCAACATGACAGAAGTGCAACCTTCCGCAAATTGCTGCAGATTTCAATGCTAGGCCATCAACAAGCGAACCATTCCAACGAATCATCATCGATATGAGCTTTCGGAGCCGAAGGCCCCACTCTTGTACCCTTGATGACTGTACGACACAAAGCTTTACTCCTCGCCTTGACCTGTCAACACAGACATATGTCTGGAAACATGTTGCCTCGTCGGACGAGTCTCGTTTCAAATTTTATCGAGTGGATGGGCATGTGCTGGTATGGAGACAACCTCATGAATCCATGGATCCTTCATGTCAGCAGGGGACTGTTCAGGCTGGTGGAGTGTTTGTAATGGTGTGGAGCGTGTGCAGTTGTAGTGATATGGGACCTCTGATACGTCTACGAACGACTTGGACAGTGACACGTAAGTAAGCATCCTGTGTGATCACCTGCATCCATTCATGTCCATTGTGCATTCTGTCGGACTTGGGCAATGTCAGCAGGAAAATGGAACACCGCACACGTCGATAATTGCTACAGAATGGCTCCATGAACACTTTTCTGAGTTTGAACATTTCTGCTAGCCACCAAATGGCCCAGACATGAACATTGTTGAGCATATCCGAGTTGCCTTGCAACGTGCTGTTCAGAAGAGATCTCCATCCCCTTGTACTCTTACGGATTTATGGACAGCCGTGCAGGATTCACGGTGTCAGTTCCCTCCAGCACTGCTTCACAGATTAATCAAGTCTATGCCACGTCGTGTTGCGGCACTTGTGTGTGCTCGCGGGGGCCCTACACAATATTAGGCAGGTGTACCAGTTTCTGTGGCTCTTCGGTGTATATTCCTCTCGTCATCATTTAAAGCTGGTAGCTGGTTCTTGAAACTTCGTTAATAGACTTTCTCGGGATAGTTTACGTCTATCTTCAGGAGTCTTTCAGTTCAGTATCTCTCCAATACTCAGCCACGGATCAAGGAGACCTGCGACCATTTGTATTGCTCTTCTATGTATACTTCCAATATCCCCTGTTAGTGCTATTTGGCACGGGTCCCACACACTTGCGCAAGATCCTAGAACTGGTCGCACAAGTGATATGTAAGCAGTCTCCTTTGTAGACCGACTGCACTTCTCCAGTATTATACCAATAGTCCGGAGTGTACCACCTGCTTTATGTGCAACGGAGCCTTTGTGATCATTCCATTTCATATCCCTAAAAACTGCTAGCCACAGGTATTTGTATGAGTTGGCTGATTCCAAAAGTGACTCAGTGATATTATAGTCATATGATACTACATCTTTCGTTCTGTGAAGTGCAAAATTTTACATTTCGGAACATTTAAAGCAAGTTGGCAACTTTGCACCACTTAGAAATCTTATCAAGATCTGACTGAATATTTATGCAGCTTCGTTCAGACAGTACATAACTGCGTCGTCTGCAAAAAGGCTGAGAGAAGTATTTATATTGTCCGCTAGGGCATTAATATACAACTTGAACAGTCGGGGCCCCATCACCTTTCCCTGAGGCACACCTGAAGTTACTTCATCTGACGATGACTCCCCATCCAAGATAACACGCCGCGTCCTCCCTACCAAAAAGTCCTCATTCCAGTCACAAGATTCACTTGATAGCCTATACGATCGTACTTCTGATAATTAGCGTAGGTGTGGTACTTGCTGAATTCAGGCTACCTCGCGCAGGTACCTAGTTACGACAATGGAGGATGCTGCTGTAACTCGTGTGTTCCATGAATCAAGGGGTTTCAGTTAGCCACTTCATGAATTTCATGTTTGAGAGGGCTTATCATCGATGGTTCAAAATGTTAAACTAATAATTCCTAAGCATTAGTCTCTCTCTGTTGACGAGATTTGAGCTCGTAGTAAACACTCGATGAGCAGCAATACAAACTCTGCACGACCAACGTGTGGTATATTTTTTCCACCTAGAAATGTATGTGATAATGAGGTTGAATTACCAATCCAAACAAAAGAAATTTTTCTTGCTCTTACCGCAATTATTTATGCATCTATCATAGTCTCTAGAGGCTGGCATTCTTAATCACCTTAGTTCACTAATGCCCTGTCTATTATGAAGCATTGCAGACTCTCAATAAATGAAATCTGTCAATTGCATTATTTGGAAATGAGTTAATCGCTCGCCATTGTCGCTAAAGCTGCCTGAAGTGTCGTTGAAACATAACATTTCGACATGTCTTCTATGAGCGATGTCGAAGAGTGGTGAGTTTCCCTTAGTGTTACAAAGTCATAGCAACGTTTCCTGCATGCTCTTTTTTTTTCTCGAGATTATTTGATCCCTTGAGTATTTGTAGTCTTCGAAATTGTAAGGAACGGCTTTCTTTTATCACAGGGACAATATTTGGTGCTATCGTTACCGTAGTGAGATTATTCAAAGAAGCAATTTTCGTGTAGACAAGCACATTACCGGCGTACGATATGTGGTTGCTAGTGTCGTGTTTTGCGCACCTCTGAACTTAGCACTTACTAGGCTACGAATGTTTGGTAAATTGCAGGTCATGAAATTTGTGAGGAATTTGGGACCAGTATGGCTGGGACAAAAACTGCCGTCTGTGGAATTTCGTTTTCCCTGCCTTTGTTATATGACAGATCAAAACAGCTAAAGTGTTATCTCTGTCTTTTAAGGATAACATGCTTCTGTTGGCAGTTACCGTGCGACGCCCTCTGCAGTTTTACGCTTTTGGAGTCCATGTACGTAATAAATCAAGCAAAACAAGTTGAGGATTTACACTGTCCGAAGGTACAGGCAAGCGCTTTAACGATTGGCTGTGCGTCCCTCACTGCACAAACACTATTCGCTTTCACCTTTCAGCGGTTTTGTGTTTCAATTACACCCAAGCTGTCGCCTAATGTCTTTCTCTCTCCGTTCTACACGACTAACAGCTGTACTGGATTCAGCGGTATGTTTAAGGATAATGACTTTAACCCTCATACTTCTTCTACGTACGTCGTGAACGCAGGCTACGATGATGTTCCTTCAATTTACGACCGTGTTTTTCTCAACTTTCTGCTGCCGGTAGTACAGTATTATCTTGTTACTGCGTATGTATTAATAAAATTTCTTCCTGTTGAAAATCGGAATCTGCATGCAACTACTCGAGCTGCAAGTCTGGAAATTAAAATATTCAAAAATCACAGTCGTTCACGCTATGACGTTTATTTAAACCATTCACGTACGCTGTATAATTCTAAGGCGACGTACGTGTATTCTGCGTTCCTTTTTTAAATAAAAAAAGGAACAAAAGTTTATTCCAGCCAACAGCTAAATTCACGAAACAAACGTATTACAAAAAAATCAAGATGCTGTTGATCTTCAGTCATCGTTACAACAGTGGACCAGAGACATTCTTCCGAGGAGCGGCCGTCTATGAGAGACGCAGGTCTCATGGTCTTGAGCGTAATGGCCGCGGCTTGATTTTTGCATGCATCAGAGTATGGGTGGGGAACTGGCCTCTCACGATTGGTTCCAATTTCGTGAGGGATAGAGAGGCACTGGGATTGACTTCGCCAGTGATGCATTTTCGGATTTTCATCATTCTTTTGTACGCATTATTCAGTTCGGCTGCGGTACAATACAGCTGATATATGCTAAATTCAAGCGATTTAAATTTTTTAAATTAACAATGAAGTGATGGCTTCATTTATTTAGCGTTACAGGAACAACCCACACCTATGCAGTCATCAAGAGAATATCAGCACACTGAACTTCAGACGCACTAATGACCTGCATGTGGCGAAGAATCGCAAAGTTAGGACTAACTGTTTGTGGGCTAGAACTGCCTGTCCCATTGCCGTATTTTGTTTTATTATTATTATCATTAAATAATTCTTTACTACTGTGGACGTATTAGAACACTGCAATGTTGAGACTGAAGATAATTTATAATGTATTAGCTGCAGCCAGTTGCCTTCATGGGCGTTTATTTTTCCAAGATATTTCGAGACACGTAACAGCCCATCTTGAGGCGTTTACTTTTTTTCTTTTTACTTGTCGTGAACATTAGGTTTTTACTAACGGCGTTGCACAATTTTGCAATGGAAGTTTTTAAGACAGCTATTGGGAAAGATCTTAAGAAACAATGTTCGCCACGCGTAAATAAACAAACATCTGAAGACAGAGGCACATAAAATGAATATACTCTCAAAAATTAATTTTTTAATGTTCTATAGACGCAAATTGTTAACGTGTCGTGTCGTGGAAGGTGTGCCTTTCATATTGGTGAATTGCATCATAAACATTAACATCACGGGCGTTATAGTTTCTGTCTAGGGACCCTATCACGTCACGTGACAAAGCGGCCCGCAAGCTTATTAAGGTCCGTGGGTCACCAAAGGCTGACCATGCGTGGTAGAGAGCATCATTGAGTACACCAAATTTTCTTACAACAGTCGTCAGTCAATGTTCACATTTATTTTTGGCTAAACCGGTTTCGACACTTAAATCATTCTCAGGATCCAATATAGCAATGGCTGAGTCAGTATGTAGTATGACCAGCCATTGCCAAAGTAGTAATATTGGCAGAAGACAATTTTCAAGTGTCTAATCTGATTGAGCCAATAAACAAGAAATGTGAGCAATGACTGATAACTGCCGTAGTCATAATGGCCACGACATGGCTCTTTCGAGAATTAGGCCGCTTACAAACACAAATTAAATACAGTAGGAGTACCAGTAAGTTTCTAGACATTCTTGGCTCATAACTTATTCATTCTTGGAACGGCCTCTGTTAAACTGAATCAGAGAGTGGTGGTGGATGGAACAGGTTATGATTTACCTTAAGGAGCCATCGCCGCGTGATTTGCGTTGTGAACACCCCGAAGACATGAATTTGGTTGGCGTGACGGGAAAGGAACTCAACTTTTCCCGAATGATAGAAATTCACATCAGTAAAAAGACTGTTTCCCTTCTTTCTACTGTCTTCCCTTTTTCGATCAGTTTGTCCAAAGTTTTCCAGTGAGTGGAAGGCCTGAAAAACACAAAGAAATAAAAACATTTCCGCAAATCCTAATTCCTATAGATGTTGTAACAGTTGGAAGGAAGTTACAGAGTGCCAAATCTGGTGGACATTGGGGGATGTTAGAGTAATTCCTGTTGTCCGAAGCACTTGCGTCTATTTTCTAACGAAAAATTCGTTTTTGCAAATTGGAAATTTGTGGTAAGGTCTCATGGGATCAAACTGCTGAGGTCATCGGTCCCTAAGCTTACATACTACTTAATCTAACTTAAACTAAATTACGTTAAGGACAAAACAAAACACACACACACACACACACACACACACACACACACACGTGTCCGAGGAAGGACTCGATCCTCCGACGGGGGGAGGCGCGCGAACCGCGCAGCTACCCAACACGGCTTCATTTTTGCAATGCAGGTCTTTTGACATTTATTCTTTCCAGAACATCTGCGTAGTATTTGCCAGTTATTGTTTTAACCTTGCAGGATAATCGGTAACAGAATCGCTGCTTCCACTGAGAAAATACTGGCCTTAAATTCTGTGACAGACGAAACTGACCTCGTATGATGTATACTCTAGGCCAGTGGCTTCTATTGGTTGTTATTTCATTTCTGGTGGCCCCACGTGTCAATCAAGGGGGGTTGGTGTGAAGAGTGCAGCAGCAGAAGCAGCGCCCCCTCCCCCAAAACAAAAAAGGGTGGTGAGAAACCGAGCATCCTGGACGCGCTCTTGCTGTCATTCGCATTAAGAGGTCGACGCACGAAATAACTTTGTTTCTTTTTTAAAACGGTAAGAAATTCATTTTTCTCAGTATTAAAAAAAATGCAATAATCATGCTGGCTAAACTGTCTCATATAGTCGGTTCAGCATTTAAAATGTACCGTAATCTTTCTTATGATACTTCATACAGCAGTCACTGCAGACCGTCCAATACTGTATTGTGCACTTTCTCGTCATTCGCTTTGTTGTTGCATTTTTAGACTTGCTTGTCAAAGACCACGTCAAGAGAAGTAGGGAGTTGTTTGAACTCAGCATTTCTTAACTTTTAAAAGTAATGGAGCAAACTGCATATACATTTGACAACTTTGGATAGCTGTATTCATTGGCACATAAACTGCGTAGAATTAAAAATTCTGTGGTGACGTATCAGAGTTTAACCATTTGGACAATACACACTCAACACCAATATCTTAAAATGGGGTACACAGAAACCTATTCTACAAATCAGTGTTTCACTTGACATACATTACCAACATACCGAAACAAAATTTCATTGTTATCAACGATTTCTGTGCCCTAGTCGAAAACCTTTCAAATTACCGCCCGCATCTCGTAGTCTAGTGGCTAATGTTGCTGCCTCTGTATCACGGGGTCCTGGGCTCGAATCTCGCTCAGGGACTGGGTGTTTGTGTTGTCATCATGTCATCGTCGTCATTCGGGAACAGTGGCGCGACTGGACTGTGAAAAGATTGGGAATTTGTACGGGCGCTGACAACAGCGCAGTTGAACCCCCCAAGGATCAAATATTATCGTCATGGTTATATTCTTCATAGAGTATAGTCGAGGAGATGTCTTCCAGTACTGCGCTAGTGGTCTTACAAGCTTATTGTTAGACCTACTAGGGAATCTGTGCGGGGCGCTTTCCTGTAACGCTAAGTCAACAGGTTGGACGTCTCCCAACAACGTACCTTTCGGTTCTTGTTCCCGACACCTTGGATTGCTGCATTATGAGAATCTCTCGCTTCGGTGTTTATTACAAGACGCGAGCCTGGCCACACGAATCATCTAAAACGGATGTCGTGGCTAAAAACGACGCGATGCGACATTGTTCTGGGTTCGTCCAAGTCTCCTGGCCTCACGTTTCGCCAATCTACAGGTTGTTTATAAATGAATATCGGGGTTTTAACGCTTTGTAATATTTAATATATTAAACGTACAGTTATAAATGATGTGTCAAATGAAAGAGCAACTCAAATAGTTTTACCAAGAACCTTATAAATGTTCAATGTGAGCACCATTTGTCACACGGGATACATAAAGTCTATAGCAGAGTTCTTCCCTAACGTTGATAAGTGCGTCTTCAGTGATTGTAGCAACAGCTGCTTCAATCCGGTTTCTTAATTCAGGGGGGGGGGGGGGGGGGGGGGCGCGTGGCGTCTGTTGGTAACGGAGGCACGTACACACGATCCTTGATGAAGTCCCAAAGGAAAAAAATCGCATGGCGTTAGGTCGGGTGAACGTGGAGGCCATGCAAAGCAAACCCTGTCATTGGGTCCTTTGCGGCCTATCCAGCCCGCAGGACCATTCTGAAGCTATTTTTCGATACTTTTTTTCATTGGGAAATCGAACTTGAAGCAGTTCGTCTGTGAGTCTAGACTATCATATTTTCAATACATTCTGTACATATTCTATAATATGTTACAAACCGGTCTGATACTGAATGGAAAAGCACTAGCCTGTTCCTCATGAAAAACAAGACTTTGGTTGCGATGGTTAAGACCGCTGCTCAATTCTTGTTCGGCCATCCTGGTTTTGGTTTGCTCTAGTTCGCCTGATCACTCCCAACACAATCTCCTCAAATTCTACCGTTGACGATAATTTCTTTCGATTAGGATGACACCCGATGCGAAAGTATTCTGCTTACGAGTTGCGATGTATTCGCACCAAAATTTACAACGATCCAGGAAAGCGTTTGTGTGTTTAATCCAGTTACCTGCCACAATCTGATACAACAGGTAATTAATTTCGGTCTGTGGTGTTATGACCACACCTGCTTTAAAGATGGCCAAGTGAAAAATTAGACGAATGGAAAAACTGGTAGAAGCGAACCTCGGGGAAGATCAGTTTGGATTCCGTAGAAATGTTGGAACACGTGAGGCAATACTAACCTTACGACTTATCTTAGAAGAAAGATTAAGAAAAGGCAAACCTACGTTTCTAGCATTTGTAGACTTAGAGAAAGCTTTTAACAATGTTAACTGGAATACTCTTTCAAATTCTGAAGGTGGCAGGTATAAAATACAGGGAGCGAAAGGCTATTTACAATTTGTACAGAAATCAGATGGCAGTTATAAGAGTCGATGGGCATGAAAGGGAAGCAGTGGTTGGGAAAGGAGTGAGACAGGGTTGTAGCCTCTCCCCGATGTTATTCAATCTGTATATTGAGCAAGCAGTAAAGGAAACAAAAGAAAAATTCGGAGTAGGTATTAAAATTCATGGAGAAGAAGTAAAAACTTTGAGGTTCGCCGATGACATTGTAATTCTGTCAGAGACAGCAAAGGACTTGGAGGAGCAGTTGAACGGAATGGACAGTGTCTTGAAAGAAGGATATAAGATGAACATCAACAAAAGTAAAACGAGGATAATGGAATGTAGTCAAATTAAATCGGGTGATGCTGAGGGAATTAGATTAGGAAATGAGACACTTAAAGTAGTAAAGGAGTTTTGCTATTTAGGGAGTAAAATAACTGATGATGGTCGAAGTAGAGAGGATATGAAATGTAGACTGGCAATGGCAAGGAAATCGTTTCTGAAGAAGAGAAATTTGTTAACATCGAATATAGATTTAAGGGTCAGGAAGTCGTTTCTGAAAGTATTTGTATGGAGTGTAGCCATGTATGGAAGTGAAACATGGACGATAAATAGTTTGGACAAGAAGAGAATAGAAGCTTTCGAAATGTGGTGCTACAGAAGAATGCTGAAGATAAGGTGGGTAGATCACGTAACTAATGAGGAGGTATTGAATAGGATTGGGGAGAAGAGAAGTTCGTGGCACAACGTGACTAGAAGAAGGGATCGGTTGGTAGGACATGTTCTGAGGCATCAAGGGACCACAAATTTAGTATTGGAGGGCAGCGTGGAGGGTAAAAATCGTAGAGGGAGACCGAGAGATGAATACACTAAACAGATTCAGAAGGATGTAGGTTGCAGTAGGTACTGGGAGATGAAGAAGCTTCCACAGAATAGAGTAGCATGGAGAGCTGCATCAAACCAGTCTCAGGACTGAAGACCACAACAACAAGTGAAAAATGCGCTAAAATCAGAATTTGTGTTTTATATGTAAGTAACATGTTCTCATACTGGGGTATAACACTTTACTCCCGCATCCACCCAACATATAAGTGTGAAACAGTCAGAAAACAAAAAGCCAGAAAAACTTAGTTTCATGTAAAATTGTAAGTACCACGTATAACGCATTCGAACAGGCATGTTGAATGTATGCAACAGTTTTTAGCTGTGCGGCACACTAAGTGTCGCTACGGCTCACCCAATTTTCAGGAAATAAACACTTAACCATTTCCCAATAATCCCTCCATCCTTCTTTAAACAATCAAACCATCGTGTATGAAATATTTGACGTTAAGCGAGAAAAGTTCAGAAAAGGTTTAAAATTGCGTTTGAAATTTGTTTGGAAATCGTTAAATGCTGTCATTATCAAACGCTTGGATGATCGTAGTTTGGGTAACTTGCTCTCCGTTAGAATCAGGAGCTACGAGGGCCTTCAATAAGCAATGCAATACTTTTTTTCTGAAAGCGGGTTGGTTTTGTTCGAGATTCCAATACACCATATTGTTCCCTTTACGCCACCATATTGGGAGGCCTGTATGCCCGCATTGGTACCCTTTTACTGGTCGGCGTCGGAACCAACGTCTTGCTATATCAATAAATTCCCCATCACCCACGTACTCCTTCCCGCGGAGTGCACCCTTCTTACGCCAAACGGATGGAAATGATTTGCGAACTCCTTTCGGGTTCGCAGGCTTTTGCGAGACGTATTGTCATGAAGGAGAAGTTAATTTGCGCTCTTGTGGCGACGAACACAGCGAAGTTATTTGCTAAGTTTGTAAACCGATCGCGTGAATGGCTAAATGACAATGACCACAACCGTCGCCGAGGGAAGTGCAGTTCAATACGAGCGATTCATAACAGGGATGAACGTCGGCGGCAGAGATGTAGGGGCGAACAGAAGTGTAACTATATATATATGAAGACAGACAGCTGTTCTCGAAAGAACAGAATACTGTTGATGACCGTGCAGCTTTTCCCTGGAATAAATTATGACTAACTGAAACCGTCAGCTGCCGACAGGTTTTGTTGATATACCTCGATGTGTCATTCTGTTCTTTCGAGAACAGCTACTATATATATATATATATATATATATATATATATATATATATATATATATATAAATTTTGTTAAAGGCTACCAAGCCATTGACCTTCGTCTGTGCGAATGCGCATAGGTTGCCCAAACTCTTACGGGAATCGCCAAAGCGTGCGTCAGTATGAGTGGATGGGCAAATGTCTATAAGGTACATTACATATGTAGAATTGTGGACAGTTGGGAATGTGAGTCTCACGGGAAGCGTGCAAGGGATAAGTCCCTGCAGTCGCACTATTCATCTGTGTCCTCGGTGGCTCAGATGGATAGAGCGTCTGCCATGTAAGCAGGAGATCCCGGGTTCGAGTACCGGTCGGTTCACACATTTTCAGCTGTCCACATCGAGGTATATCAACAAAACCTGTCAGCAGCTGAGAGTTTGTTAGTCATCATTTAGAAGTGTAACTGTTGAGCAACTGACCGCCCAGATGAAGGAAGAGGCTACCAACAGTGTATCTTCTACGACCTTTCAGGGAACATTGCAGCGTATGGGTCCCCACAACAGGCGCCTGGTTCGTGCAGCCATGTTAACTGCTATTCGTCGGCGACGGAAGTTGGAATATGCACGCCAGTACCGTAAGTGGATTTCCACTGAGTTGCGATAGGTGGCCTTTTCAGATGACAGATGGCCATTGGCGTGTGAAACGTCTGAAAGCAAATATCCTGCAAGCGTCGGGGGGTGGGTCCTGCCTGGGGGAATGTTGTGGTCTGGGGAATGTTTTCGTGGCATTCCCTGGGTGATCTCGTCATTCTGGAAGACACGACGGATCAACTCAAGTATGCTTCTATCCATGGGGATTTTGTTTTTCCTCAGTACTACGGCATCTGCCACCAAAACAGTACATGTCACACAGGTCGCAGTGCACGTGCTTTGTTCGAAGAGCATCAGGATGGGATTAAGTAGTCCACTGGCCACTAAACTTCCAGGATTTAAATCCAATCGAGAATCGGTGGGACCATCCCAATGGGGCTGTTTGCGTCATGGATTCTCAACCGAGAAACTGAAGTTGGCATGGCGCCACATTCCCGACTGTACCTTCCAAAACCTCACTGCCACTCTTCATGCACGTCCCACAGTGATCCGGGCTGGAAAAGGTGGTTATTTGGGCTTTTGGCAGGTGGTCACATATATTTGACTAGTGTATTATGTTCTCCAAGAATCGCTCACAATATGCTCAGCTCAATTTGCCACTTCATTGCTTTTAGTTCTCATGGATTTTAGCATCAGTATTATTCCAAGCTGCTTTTTCTGATTCGTCACTTCAACCCAGTGTGTGTCCGTGTAGTTGGCATGGGGAACCGAGGACCATTATTTTAGATTTCTTGATGTTAATACTTACTTCATTAGCCTTGGCGTCTGGACTCATCATTTGCATCACTAAATCCATCTCCTCGCTAAAGTTTACGATAACGCTCATGTCATCGGCGTAAACTTGTCAAAGCGTTTTTTGTATGAAATGCATTTGCACTTATGGGGGGTAGGACGTCAAACGGGCTGACTTGGAGCAGGAGAGGCACCAGAGGACATTTTAATTTCCACTGTCTATACTTTTATAAGTAAATTCATAAAACTTTGTCAGCATGACCAGGAAGGATTCAGGATTCTGTTCTCTGCATGGGCTTGATATGGACCTACGTTTTTCTTTACCCTTGTTCCAATGTATTACTTACTATCCTTATTAGCATTGTAAAACCTGTGTTCAGTGGAGTAATCCACCATCTGGTACTCCAGAAGCCTTCGCACTGTCCTTGCAGATACTTGGCTTGTACAAACAAAAGCATTTCTAGGGTCAAGGCACGTGAGGTGTTTATACTATCCTGCGCAGCCAAGCGAGCAATGTTTCTGTCTTGGGCGTTAGTTGCGTGGGTGCTGTTTAGCTCCCGCCGATGAGTGTGGCTCACTTGAATCCATCGATTCCAGATTTGCATGACAGTCGGGAGGTTCCCAACCAACGTGAAGTGGAACTTCGCGAACGATGAACAGGAATGTCGATAGGCCACGATCCTGCCGCTGTCTAATTCCGACGCGTCTGGTATAACAATCTTCTCACGAACAACAAACATTCAACTGCGATTTGTGAATGAGGAACCAGCTGTTTAATCTTATGCATGAATGTGGATGGCATTACTCCTACCTAAATTATGCGGTTGCGCAAAAATACTAACTATTTGTGCAGGGTGGCTTCGTTAACAGTAGCCCGTCTCCCCTTTGAATGCGATTGCAATATTTCGACATGTGAAATAAACAGCAACAACAATGGATAGTTTTATGCGATAATAGATCGTTAGAATTCTTCTGATAGCATCTGTTTATTTCATCAGTGAAGCTGGAAGTTTCTCTTTGCGTTCTGCAAGATGACTTTCTCGATTGAAGACAGGATGGAAATTGTTAAAGCATATGTGAAAACAGGTTCGATTAAGGAAATTCGCGAAATTTTCGGGATCAAGTATTCGGATAGAGAACTACCAGCAAAGGGAGCAATAGATAATTCTGTATCGAAATTGGCGCTCCTACGGATTTGTGCAGGGTGTAAAACGACAAAGAACTGATTCACTTTGCACACAAGAAGTTATTGTGCCGACATTCGCCGAAGAATTATTCAGTGTCCAAAGAAGTCTACACTTAAATTGGCCCAAGAGGCGCATATAAGTAGGGGGAGTTGCCAGCGGATATTGAAAAGTCTCAGTTTGAAGCCATATCGTGTGAGGATTGTGCAGGAATTTAGAGAAGACGACGCTCAGAAAAGTGTAGATCACTGCACGTGGATTTTGAATAACATCAACAAGGGTTCGTTCGAAAAAAAAAAAAATGTTCAAATGTTCAAATGTGTGAATTCCTAAAGAATCAAACTGCTGAGGTCATCAGTCCCTACACTTACACACTACTTAATCTAACTTAAACAACACACACACATCCATGCCCGAGGGAGGACCCGAACCTCCGGCGGGAGGGGCCGCGTAGTCAGTGACATGGCGCCTCAAAACCGCGCTGCCACCATGGTTTGTCAGACCCTTGCCACTACACCATGAGTGACGAAGCATGGTTTCATCTTACCGGTGATGTGAATTCACACAACACGAGGTACTGGGCAACAGAGAACCGTAACATTGTGTGTCAGCAACCACTCCATGGTGGGGAGAAAAAAACTGCGTTTGGTGCGGTGTAACAGCAACATGCATTATTGGACCGATATTTTTTGACACTACCATCAACAAGGTTGCATATATGGAAATTTTTGATACTTTTGTGCTCAACTCACTTACTATGAAAGACAGTACAGCTTCTTCCTGCGAGAAGGGGCAACATGCCACACTTCTAAGGTATCCCTGGAACGAGTCCATATCATCTTCACTGGGCAATGAACTGTCAGCAAACATTTATGGCCACCACGTTCGCCGGATCTAACAACATATGATTTTTTCATGTGGGGACGTTTGAAGAGCAGAGTACAGGGCTATTACAAATGATTGAAGCGATTTCATAAATTCACCGTAGCTCCATTCATTGACATATGGTCACGACACACTACAGATACGTAGAAAAACTCATACAGTTTTGTTCGGCTGAAGCCGCACTTCAGGTTTCTGCCGCCAGAGCGCTCGAGAACGCAGTGAGACAAAATGGCGACAGGAGCCGAGAAAGCGTATGTCGTGCTTGAAATGCACTCACATCAGTCAGTCATAACAGTGCAAAGACACTTCAGGACGAAGTTCAACAAAGATCCAACAACTGCTAACTCCATTCGGCGATGGTACGCAGTTTAAAGCTTCTGGATGCCTCTGTAAGGGGAAATCAACGGGTCGGCCTGCAGTGAGCGAAGAAACGGTTGAACGCGTGCGGGCAAGTTTCACGCGTAGCTCGCGGAAGTCGACGAATAAAGCAAGCAGGGAGCTAAACGTACCACAGACGACGGTTTGGAAAATCTTACGGAAAAGGCTAAAGCAGAAACCTTAACGTTTACAATTGCTACAAGCCCTGACACCCGATGACAAAGTCAAACGCTTTGAATTTTCGGCGCGGTTGCAACAGCTCATGGAAGAGGATGCGTTCAGTGCGAAACTTGTTTTCAGTGATGAAGCAACATTTTCTCTTAATGGTGAAGTGAACAGACACAATGAGCGAATCTGGGCGGTAGAGAATCCTCACGCATTCGTGCAGCAAATTCGCAGTTCACCAAAAGTTAACGTGTTTTGTGCAATCTCACGGTTTAAAGTTAACGGTTCCTTTTTCTTCTGCGAAGAAAACGTTACAGGACACGTGTATCTGGACATGCTGGAAAATTGGCTCATGCCACAACTTGAGACCGACAGCGCCGACTTCATCTTTCAACAGGATGGTGCTCCACGGCACTTCCATCATGATGTTCGGCATTTCTTAAACAGGAGATTGGAAAACCGATGGATCGGTCGTGGTGGAGATCATTATCAGCAATTCATGTCATGGCCTCCACGCTCTCCCGACTTAACCCCAGGCGATATCTTTCTGTGGGGTTATGTGAAAGATTCAGTGTTTAAACCTCCTCCTACCAAGAAACGTGCCAGAACTGCGAGCTCGCATCAACGATGCTTTCGAACTCATTGATGGGGACATGCTGCGCCGAGTGTGGGAGGAACTTGATTATCGGCTTGATGTCTGCCGAATCACTAAAGGGGCACATATCGAACATTTGTGAATGCCTAAAAAAACTTTTTGAGTTTTTGTATGTGTGTGCAAAGCATTGTGAAAATATCTCAAATAATAAAGTTATTGTAGAGCTGTGAAATCGCTTCAATCATTTGTAATAACCCTGTATATGTATCAAATCCACACACAATACAGGCACGAAAGACAGCATCAGCCGTGAAGTTGCCGCTATCGGGATCCGAACTTTATGCCGGGTGTATCTGAATACGCTTAGACGTGCACAGCTGTGTATTGTTGCAGGGGGTCACTTTCAGCGTCTTCTGTAAGTGTATTTTTCCACTGTGTTTTTCACTTTAAATACGAGTAAATGGTAGGTCCATTTCAGCTCTTCGTTTCACTGCATTTTCTTTACACTTACATGGTTTTTTTTTTTTTATCTGCGCCAGCCTGTATATTCAAACATGTATTAAACTTCAAGCGTATTTAACGTTTGTTACTGACTGCATCATGTACTTCAAATGTCCAGCAGTGCAGACAGACAATATAACGCTAAGTTGCTGACACGTGTAGTCGCGAAATATCTTACAGTCCTGTTTAAAACGAGTGACCGTAGCTGCCTATTGCATTTTAGCGCCTTACCTGTAAAACAAACGACCCGCCAGTGCTGACTACAACTTTAACAATGCGGCGCATTGCATGTACTTCTGTAGCAGTACATTCGTGTTTCACTCAGCGTGCGATTTCCGGCACAAAGCGTCGCTTAACTTCCACCGGACTTACCGAGTTAGCGGCGCTTACATTCTCTGCTGGTTGAGTCGACACGCAAACCTCTGGGAATCCAGGCGAGGGACAGAACGTCGTTTCTGCTTGAGACCCATTCCACTATCTCGTAAGTCATTTGAGCAACTCCAATTTACCATTATTTATGGTAACGAGGCCATTGCGTGCGGTGAGAGACGATCTTGTAGAGGGGAAGAAACTGTCGTTGCATGGTGCCAATTAATGTATAATTTGCGCTCATAATTATACATAAAAATGCATCTTCAATTTTTTGAATGACGAATATTCTTACGTGCCAACCGCTCGTTAAAACCAATAATCCTCATTGTTCTTAGTAAAAAGCCATTATTGGTTCTATCTGTAGCTTCGTTGAAGCCCAAAAACGCCAGACCTAACTTTGATTTACATATCCAGGTTAAAAGGCATTAGTCATCTCTATAATCATATTTGTCGTCATCGTCCCGTTAGCTGTTAACTTCTGCCAGTTGCGGTACCACTGTCTCCCCCCTCCTCCGTCCCTGTCTGCAGTTCTTTTCCTGTTACCATAATGTGCATGGGAAGAGCGACTGCCGATAAATCCCGCATGAGCTTAAATTTCCCTGACGCTTCATCGGACTGAAAGCACACTGCAACAATCTCTGAAGGGTCCAGGTCGGACGAGAGTGCGTTATGGGCCGGGAATATTTTCGTGGCATTCCCTGGGTGTTTTCGTCATTCTAGAAGGCACAGTGGGTCAACCCAAGTACACGTCTATCCTAGGGGACCATGTCCACCCCTATATGCAGTTTTTATTTGTCACGATGGCGCCTATCAGCAGGACGATGCAACGTGTCACACAGCTTGTAGTGTACGTGCATGGTTCGAAGAACTCCAGGATGAGCTCACTGTACTCCCAGAATTTAAACCCAATCGAGAGAGTGTGGGACCACCTCGATCGGGCTGTTCGCACCACGTATCCTCAACTGAGAAATGTAGCGCACCTGGCTTCAGCAATGGAGTCGGCACGGTTCCACATCGCTGTCTTTACCTTCCAGAACCTAACACACTCTTCCTTCACATCTTGTAGCAGTCCGCTCTGCAAAAGGTAGTTATTTAGGCTTTCACCAGGAGGTCACATTAATGCGAAGGACAGTTTATATGCAGATGTAGCTTTGTCAGCTACTTATTATGCATTTCTAAAACGTTATTGAACAGAGAATTTTGCGTATGTTCTGTATGTTTCTAACTGGCGGCTGTATATTCTTTACTCACTTTTTCAGTTTCTAGTTACCTTCTGTCGTCTGCACAGTCCTTAGAGGAATTATAATGGGATAGCATTGAGTCACGGGACAGATGCATTCCGGTTAGGGAAGCTACGCGAATCATAAATCAGAAAAGGTACCTGTAATTTGAACCTGAATCTGTCCAGCACGAATTCTGTACCCCACTCGTAACCATGTCGCCACCGTAACCACAGATAAAGATGTTATGGTGTCATCTGTGGGTTCAATCATTTTCTTCAGAGCAACATTCAATAAACCAAATTTCTGTTCAGTTTTTAAAAAAGTACGAAAAACCACTGGTTCTGAAGAACCCAAATTTGAGCCTAGCCGATTTCAAACTTCGCAGCAAACGTTACGGACACGAAATCATTGGCTCTTTATGGGTAGCTTATATTCTTCCGCAACATAGTTGGCATTGATGGTTGTGTCAACAGCCGCGCCAAGGTACGAGGGTAATCCCTAAAGTAAGGTCTCCTATTTTTTTATAAGTACATGGACCTGTTTATTTCTACAGTGGTTTACAACAGTTTACAGCTTGAACATTTAGCTATTTTTCTACATAATCACCATTTCTGTCGATGCATTTTTGTAGACGCTGTGGCAGTTTTTGTATGCCCATGTTATACCAGCTCGCCGCGATGCTGCTCAGAAAGATATGAAACTCTTCTTTCACCTCGTCGTCGGAGCTGAATCGCTTTCCGGCCAAATGTTCTTTTAACCTAGGGAACAGGTGATAGTCACTGGGCGTCAAGTCGGGACTATAGGGTGGGTGGGTGATTATGTTCCACTGAAACTGTTGCAGAAAAGCAACGGTTCGCCGAGCGATGTGTGGGCGAGCGTTGTCATGGAGAATGTGTGTGCCCTTGCTCAACATTCCTCTTCTCCGGTTCTGAATTGCCCGTTTGAGTTTTTTCAGAGTCTCACAGTATCTGTGAGCGTTAATTGTGGTCCCAGCGATTCAGATCCGACGACGAGGTGAAGGAAGAGGTTCATAACTTTCGGAACAGCATGGCGGCGAGCTGGTATGACATGGGCATACAAAAACTGCCACAGCGTCTACAAAAATGCATTGACAGAAATGGTTATTAGGTCGAAAAATAGCCAAATGTTCAAGCTGTAAACTGATGTAAACCATTGTAGAAATAAACAGGTCTATGTACTTATAAAAAAATAGGAGACCTTACTTTTGGGATTACCCTCGTATGTACCGGGTGTGAAAAGAGATTGAAGATATAGCACAGGATGGACTGACGTGATGACAGTAATTACAGGGTGTTTAACTCTCGATGAACGAGAAGACGACCTGGACAAAGACGACATGGACACCCCACCGGGTTAAGGACTTACAGATATTCTACTTGTTCAGTACAGATAGTTTTGTTTACTTGACAGGGCTAACAAGCCTGGCAGCTCTGAAAGGGTTTGAAGTCTGTTGAATAGTTTAAAACACCCAAAAAAACTATATAAAAGCTACAGTTTTACGTCAAAAATTTTTTTAAGGTTGAATACATGCCTCAATTACAGTACTGCTCAAACTTAGCTGTACTCGTCACGCGGCAATGCGTGAGGCGCAGCCCACAAAAGATGTTCTTCTGTAACACATCAAACAAACTATTAGAACACGGTCAGTTTTACGCAAACTGTGAAGCTAGTCAACCTTTTTTGCGTGCAGGATCTTAACGTACAACCTTGCAAACAGTTAATAAACCTGAAGTTCTTAGAGCAAATTGCAATACTTTAAAGCACGTAAATCATGATGCTCAAAGTTGCAATGAAAATCTTTTAAGTAGGAGGCTGTGGAGTCACCGCCAGACACCACACTTGCTAGGTGGTAGCCTTTAAATCGGCCGCGGTCCGTTAGTATACGTCGGACCCGCGTGTTGCCACTACAGTGATTGCAGACCGAGCGCCGCCACACGGCAGGTCTAGTCTAGAGAGACTCCCTAGCACTCGCCCAGTTGTACAGCCGACTTTGCTAGCGATGGTTCACTGTCTACATACGCTCTCATTTGCAGAGACGACAGTTTAGCATAGCCTTCAGCTACGTCATTTGCTACGATCTAGCAAGGCGCCATATTCAGTACTATGAATGTATCCTGAACAAGTGATATTGTGAATGATGTACCGTCAAGAGCGACGTTCATCATTAATGGATTAAAGTTAAGTATCAAACTAATTACGTCCGCTTTCTGAATTTTAATTCCTTGTCATTTTCCAGGCCTCACGTCAGTATAGTTCTTCCCTCCTCACGACAGCCTGAGTGAGCTAAAACGCGTGCATTTCGGCCTCCACTAGTAACATGGTGTTGGCTCTTCTGCCAACACAACAGAGGCTTATTGAGATACTCTAGCAGTGTGCTAAGCAGTAAAGGGTTAAGATAAAATTACGCCTTTAATTAAAACTAAAACGACATTGGATAATTTGAGCTGCTTGCGTACACAGTTGAACAGAGGTAACCAGTAAGTAATCAAATACTGCAAGGGCAACCGTTACTAGTAATTTGACTGATAATTAATACTACACACGCTGCTATTCAATACAACATACTTCAAACAACATAACAAACTTTACCACAGTCACCCTTATAGAACTTGCCAAGCATTGGGCTTTAAATAAACAGATATTACTCCAGCAGAATTTCTGGACGCAAGCTGTATACAGTTTGAACAACTTGCACAGCTTTCGTAAATTAGACTCAGTAAATTACGCAACAGACACTGGTAGTACTTGTAAGCAAAACGACACCTACAAGGCGAGGAACTCTGACACAAAACGCGACAGCTCATTTGAGATAACAGAGCCAAAGGCGAAAGTCGTATAGGTCCACCCAGCAGTTAACCGTACAGGAACGATCCCGGATGGGAAAACAGCTTACCCACCAGAATTAACACAGCTGAAGGTGGCAGCGGCAGACAGAAGTCTTGGCACTGAAATAGGATACAGACGGTTGTATTCAGGTCTCCGCACGGCTACGTTGTCCTCTAGACTTAGCGAGGCCCCAGTTACGCTATTAGCGTGAAGCCTCACTCCACGACGTCCACTCACAAGCGTTGCTTCCGTACTCTGCCAAAATAAACTCCGTGCTTGCACGGCCTACCAACGACCGTGGCACGACCAATACGATGACGACACTGGCCTCTCTCGGTAACCAGCGTAATTTCCATCGCGTCTCGATGCTACGCTGACTCTTCTTCCGAATCGTTCGGCGCGCGCCTGAGTAGGCGATCGCGACCAGTCGCACCACGGCAAAGCTCGGGCAGAAGAAACAGCCGACACGGTAACCGCTCCAGAGATAAGTTACGACGCAAAGCTGAAACTTGCCGGAAGCGTTCAGGACAATGTCCACATTAAAAGTCCCAAAAAATCCCCTTCGAGGAAAACCAGCCAGATTGAAAAGACAGCCGCAGCTGGGAATTTCCTAATTTTAACTAAAGTAACTGACCAAGCGTCCTATTTAGTTCATTTTTGCACCAAATTAATGAGTTTACTCAGCGATGTCGTCTAAAAAGATAAAATTATGTACGTTAGCCAAGTTTTGCTTTTCATGAAACAGTAATATTTATGTCAACTCAACTAGTGTTGAAAAAAAATACCTAAAATTTTGCAACTTTTGATCATGCATTGTTAACGTTATTTTAATTACGAGTAATCTAATGTAAAATAAAAACAAAAAGCAATTTAAATAATTGTCACGAGACGGGAAAAGCAGCACAATGATACATCGTTTCTCAAGAAAGTGGGCAGAGTTGCCGAAGGTTCGAATAGTTCACCGAAGCGATGCTCGTTCACTGGCCAAAAACTAACAACAGGAAGGCGTTATCTGAAAAAACTAGCATTAGAATTGTTTTTATAAAAATGAAAAACAGTGGAGAGGACTGTTTACATCAAGTGGTTATTTACCGTTTTTATATAAACACGTCAGTCATAAAGTTTTGACGTCGTCCTCGCAGTCAGTCATGGCCAGTGCAGTTGCCACATTTATTTCTACAACTTAAGTCGCTTGTCCCGCATACGCACTTGTTTTCACAACCAGGTCTACAGTTGCAGGACATAATGGGAAGCACTTGCTCCGGCGCTGGTTCGTCTTCAGTCGGAATCGGTTTTAGGTTACCGACATGCAGGCCCCGTTCCCGTTCTTTTTCCAGAACGTTACTTCGTATCTATACGTGAACCGAAAGGTGATAATGTAAATCATTTTAACATCCTAGGATTTGTTTTTATATTGGACGGAATTAATCAAGATAATGCCTTCTTCACCTGGTTGTAATCTCGATACGTCCCAGTCGAAGTGATTATTGACGCACTGGAGGCAGAATTGGCTGTAATTTGCTGGACATGACCACACGGCCCGACTCAGCGTTCTTTTTTGCATTAAGGTCATCGTCGTTGCGTACAACACACAGCATTAATGAAAAAGCTGATTTGGATTTATTTCCACGACGGTGTGATCGTGACTGTTTTAGACAGAGAGGCAAGAGTCGTGACTTTATTTTTTCTCATTAAGTGGACGTCATTGAATCGTTGACCATCAGTCGATTTCTTCCATGCAGACCGAGGGAAAGAGCCTCTTCACAGGAAACAGTATCATTGGCTAGTACCACGCCAGAATACATGGAAACTAGAAGGTTGTTTGGGCTGTCAAAATGATTGTATGACTGAAGCCAGCTCAGTATCTTCCCAAAATCTGACTAATCCCGAGCTCTGCGAGACACTATTAGCACCACATGCTGGTCAAAGGTTTTAGAGAACAGTCCACACAAATGTTCCATGGCATCGGTTACATCTGCACGTGCGGACACGGCACCAACCCATCGAGGGAACACACTATTCGACGATCCGTGTCCATGTGTGAGGTCGCCCGCCATCTTCATCTCATCAAAACTTGCTCTATGGTCATGGCAGTCCACATGTCTGTCCAGAGAACTAGTGATGATGGCAAGATACTGTGTGGGACTCTCACTCAGTAGTACGTCCAGTTTTTATTATTGCCTTTAGTCACAAGGGCACAAAACAAATGTTCTGGAAAAGTACACAGAATATTAACTCTCTCTGACTTGTATTTTTGTTTAACATAACATTTTAACACAGTACAAACGATTAATTTAGCATTTGAATTTTTATCTTTATTTTTGGTTATTACAGCCAGTAAAATAATTTGGCGCAAAAATGATGCCAATCGGACACTTGGTCAGTTATTACATTAAGAGTCCGTTCCCAGATTTCTACAGTCGTCAGGGGACAGCTGGGTGGGATGTGGTGGTGAGATCCTAGTTACACTCGAGAGCACCAAGAAAACATCACTGATAAAAACACATTTATTAAGCAGTATCGCCAGCACAGCAAAGCATCGGGTGGAAGCTGTTTCGTCATGGTTAGTCGTCGACTGTGTAATGTGCTACCTCCAGCTCTGCATATCGATCTCCAAAGTGCTCTCGTCGACGTCAAAGATTTGCACTCACGAGTCTCGTCCCAAGTACTCGCTGGTTCATCAGAGTTGGCTCTGAGCCCCCGTTTAGAAAACAGAACCAGCAGCATCGGTTTTGGCCACAGGCTTGGGATGAGCAGCAGTGGCACCCAGCCACTCGATGGCAGATGAAGGACAGCGTCCAGATCACACACGTAAGGCGACCATCTGATCTATGGGTGACGGTGGGCTCCGTGCCCCCATCAGTGTGGCGTCGGAAGTTTCAGCTGCAGCGTGCTTCCAGCCAGGCTCGTGGTTCCATAGACGATCAGAGACAGTTAGGTGTGCCGAGGGTTGACCTCCATAACCTCCCCTCTCACTGGATAGGGCAGAGACCAAGCACTGGGCAGTTGGCTTCCCCTGGTCTCTGCATTGGTGAGGACATCATGTGTCCTGGTTTTTTCCTCGCTGTCAGCTCTCCTAGTGACTTCTGACATTCACAAGTTCACCTTTCAGAGGCTGTTTTCTGCTGGATCGACACCTGAATACTTATTGTTGCGTCATACTTAGCCATCCTTGTGAAAGTCTGCTTTGTTATTGCTATCTTCTAGGCTTCCATGTGTTCGTTGTGCTTCGCTTTTCAGATCTGAGCACACAGTCGTTCGTCTGTGCTGCGACATCTTCTGTGTTTGCTGCAACTGTCTCAGCATTTCCCCCTAGTTGGCAGTCTACTGGTCATTGATACAAACATTTCGGCTTCTGAGAGCTACCTAGGTAGAACTTGGACGAAATTTTAGTGTCTGCCGGGAATACTATTCTGGAGCGTAACACCATGTTTAGAACTCGAAAATTCCAAGATGGCGGCTTGTCCCCAAAGTAGACTTTCGTGATGTATGTCAACATCCTGAGCGTTTCTGTCAATTTTCAGCTTTTTATGTCCAGTTTGGGGCGATTTTTTGTCTAATTTGACTGACCAGAAGCCATGGGAAAGTACCGGATGTGATGTTCGGTCGTCGGCTGATGAAGCCTAAGCGGAGCATATGTTTTCGTATACCCCAGTTTCAAATCGGTGGCGATCTCATTCATGTTAGACCATCGATCGCCCCTGGTGGCTCTAGGGAGGCGACGTGATGTCTGTCGTTACACACCTGTTGTCGCCCTCATCAGCGGTTTGTCTCTGTCATGGTGTTGATCTGTTCTAGGCACTGTTCAGCCCGGAAATCGAAATTCTAGCGTAACCTCCGGTATACCATGACTAATGCATCTTGCACCGATTATCGTCCTACATTACAGTCGGTGCCATATTCGCACTGCTCACCTGCCTGTAACAGGCTGCTCACAGATGTCGTCTCTATACTAGCGCCACACAGCGTATCTAGCTGCAACATACACAACACATCTTCAGCTGGACAGCAATGCCTGTGATTTATGGCCACTGAGTTCATAATTTCGTGTGAATTTACGAACCATATCAGCTAGCAACACTATTCGAAGCAGTAGTTGGTGCTTTTTCGTTGTACTCGCAAATGATCAAACAAGCCGTTGCACACGATTTAATTACTCATAAATGTGAGGTGCCAGTGCTATTTCAAATTATCACTGAAACTGGCCTGGGTGTATCGCAAGAACCACACATTTCAAAGAATCGAAGTAGCTCTATTACTCATGTAAGCTATCTATAATGCTTTGTAGTTATTGTTCTGTTTTCATTGAAGCTACTGGCGCGCACACACACACACACACACACACACACACACACACACACACACACACACACACACACACACTGTAATTGTCTCTTACTGATATTTTTTTTGGAGTACGTAGCGAAATTTTTTTAAATGCTTGAAGAGCGCAATTGTGCTAACTGCCATTCAGACTCATTCTTAACCTTCAGACTACCTAGTGGGGTATTTTTTTATTTTGAATTTAAATCGACTGTTGTATTTAACAACTTTTTTATTGTCAGATACGCTTTTTACTTCATTCTTTTATATTGGGAACATAATTAAGCGAATAAGACAATTTTTTTTTTTTTTTTAAATTGTTATTATTGAGTGGGTTCTCTATTGACAGCACTTGGTGGCCGGGATAGTACAAAACTTCTTTTTCAGGATATGATTTCTCTTCGTTCCATTGGCAATAATTATGTCTCTAATAAACATTTCAACATGAACAGTCATTGTCTAACTTCCTTTAGTTTGTTATTTACAATCATATGGGTACAACTGATGTTTGAGTTATTGAAATAAAACCGTCAGGGAAGTATGGTGACCTGTTGTTGTTGTTGTTGTTGTTGTGGTCTTCAGTCCAGAAACTGGTTTTATGCATCTCTTCATGCAACTCTATCCTGTGCAAGCTTCTTCACTTCCAAATAACTACTGCACCCTACATCCTTCTGAATCTGCTTAGTGTATTCATCTGTTGGCCTCCCTCTACAATTTTTACCCTCCACGCTGCCTTCCAATACTAAATTAGTGATCCCTTGATGCCTTAGGACATGGCGTACCAACTGATTCCTTCTTCCAGACAAGTTGTGCCACATATTCCTCTTCTCCCTTATTCTATTCAGTATCTCCTCATTAGTTACGTGGTCTACCCACCTAATTTTCAGCATTGTTCTGTAGCACTACATTTCGAAAGCTTCTATTCTCTTCTTGTCCAAACTATTTATCGTCCATGTTTCACTTCCATACATGGCTACACTCCATACAAATACTTTCAGAAATTACTTCCTGACACTTAAATCTATACTCGATGTTAACAAATTTCTCTTCTTCAGAAACGCTTTCCTTGCCATTGCCAGCCTACATTTTATATCCTCTCTACTTCGACCATCATCAGTTATTTTGCTCCCCAAATAGCAAAACTCCTTTACTACTTTAAGTGTCTCATTTCCTAATCTAATTCCCTCAGCATCACCCGATTTAATTTGACTACATCCCATTATACTCGTTTTGCTTTTGCTGGTGCTCATCTTATATCCTCCTTTCAAGACACTGTCCATTCCGTTCAACTGCTCTTCCAGAACCTTTGCTGTCTCTGGCAGAATTACAATGTCATCGGCAAACTTCAAAAGTTTTTATTTCTTCTCCATGGATTTTAACTCCTACGCCGAATTTTTCCTTTGTTTCCTTTACTGCTTGCTCAATATACAGATTGAATAACATCGGGGAGAGGCTACAACCCTGTCTCACTCCCTTCCCAACCACTGCTTCCCTTTCATGCCCCTCGACTCCTATAACTGCCGTTTGGTTTCTGTACAAATCGTAAATAGCTTTTCGCTCCCTGTATTTGACCTCTGCCACTTTCAGAATTTGAAAGAGATTATTCCAGTCAACATTGTCAAAAGCTTTCTCTAAGTCTATAAATGTCAGAAACGGAGGTTTGCCTTTCCTTAGTCTATCTTCTAAGATAAGTCGTAGGGTAAGAATTGCCTCAGGTGTTCCAAAGTTCTACGGAATCCAAACTGATATTCCGCAAGGTCGGCTTCTACCAGTTTTTCCATTCGTCTGTAAAGAATTCGTGTTAGTATTTTGCAGCTGTGACTTACTAAACTGATAATTCGGTAATTTTTACACCTGTCAACACCAGCTTTCTTTGGGATTGGAATTATTATATTCTTCTTGACGTCTGAGAGTATTTCGCCTGTCTCATACATCTTACTCACCAGATGGTTGATTTTTGTCAGGGCTGGCCCTCCCAAGGCTATCAGTAGTTCTAATGGAATGTTGTCTACTCCCAGGGCCTTGTTTCGACTTAGGTCTTCCAGTGCTCTATCAAATACTTCATGCAGTATCATATCTCCCATTTCGTCTTCACCTACGTCCTCTTTCATTTCCATAATATTGCCCTCCAGTACATCGCTCTTGTATAGACCTTCTATATACTCCTTCCACCTTTCTGCTTTCCCTTCTTTGCTTAGAACTGGGTTTCCACCTGAGCTCTTGATATTCATACAAGTGGTTCTCTTTCCTCCAAAGGTCTCTTTATTTTCCTGTAGGCAGTATCTATCTTACCCCTCGTGAGATAAGCCTCTACATCCTTACATTTGTCCTCTAGCCATCCCTGCTTAGCCATTTTACACTTTCTGTCGATATCATTTTTGAGACGCTTGTATTCCTTTCTGCCTGCTTCATTTACTGAGTTTTTATATTTTCTCTTTTCATCAGTTAAATTCAATATCTCTTCTGTTACCCAAGGATTTCTACTAGGCCACGTCTTTTTACCAACTTTATCCTCTTCTGCCTTCACTATTTCATCTCTTAAAGCTACCCATTCTTCTTCTTCTACTGTATTTCTTTCCTCTGTTCTTGTCAATCGTTCCCTAATACTCTTCCTGAAACTCTCTACAGCCTCTGGTTCTTTCAGTTTATCCAGGCCCCATCTCCTTAAATTCCCACCTTTTTGCAGTTTCTTCGGCTTTAATCTACAGTTCATAACCAATAGTTTGTGGTCAGAATCCATATCTGCCCCTGGAAGAGCCGTGCAATTTAAAACCTGGTTCTTAAACCTCTGTCTTACCATTATATATTCTATCTGAAACCTTCCTTTGTCTCCAGGCGTCTTCCACGTATACAACCTTCTTGCATGATTACTAAACGAAGTGTTGGCTATGATTAAGTTATGCTCTGTGCAGAATTCTGCCAGGTGACGGATATGATCTAATTAAAGTGGGGCACTGTTGTGAAGTAAGTCATCAAATCTGATCACATCACTACAACAAAAGAAAGGAGAAAGAATGATAAACTTACTGCTATCAGAGATGTCTTCACATTGTTTGTCAACCATTGCTAGTCTAATTACAATCGTCATTCACATCTTACAGAATATAACCAACTTGTTTCTTCCCGGGGGCGTTGTCCGTTCGTTTGTATGAAGTGAAAACCTACTAAGTACAGGGTGAAAGTATTGGTTTTGATTGATGTCGAATCAAATTATACACTGAACTTACCAGTGTGTACTGGAAAAGATGGGAATGCCCTAGAAAGAAACCAAGGACATAGAGTAGTGCTGGATCTGACTAGGTGTCTCAGAGGATGTTGTGGCATCGTCACTGATAGTTGTCTTATATCTCTTCCACTTACAACTTTTGAGAAATTTGGCTCTTTGTCGAAAAATGCAGAAGAATAAGCAAGAAATAAATCAATCTTTGTTGTCTAACCATATAAAAAGAGTAACGTCAGCTGTCTATATTTTTCAGAATGAGGTTAACTTTATGTCTTGTGTCTCCGAAGAAGAATCGTGGTGTGATTTCGCTTAGAACCGAGCATCACGACAGAAATGTAGGTTTATAATTTATATAAAAAACAGCTACCAGCCACATGTATGGTTTAAAACCATACATGTGGCTGGTAGCTGTCTTTTATATAAATTATAAACCTTAAGTACAACAGCCACGTTTCTCAACATGTCGACTTTCGACTAAATAGCGAGAAATGTAGGTGGTGGAAGTGAAAGCTACAGACATCATTTGTAAAACAGTACCCAAGGGGATGTCGATATAATGGACAAGATGGTCAACCGGCATTCTGTGAAAAGAACTACGAGAACATGGCCTTGCATCTTATTCCTCAACATTGTCGACGTAGGCTGTTCGAATCTTTATGTATTATGGAAGACAAAAGATCACTGTCTTCCATCAAGTTCTGTGTATGGGAGGAGAACTTCTGTGCTGGATCTAGGCGAGCAGTTAATCAATCATACCACAAGTCAAACGACGACTTGAACCACCCATAGAACTTACAAAGATAACAACTTGGAAATAAATCTTGTTCCAGAAGCAGGGGCTATGGGAAGAGAAGACGGCAAGTTCTTTGGAGAATGGATGGGAAATCTAAAGTAGGCTGGTCACAGTGGGCTTGAGCCAACCTCCTCCTGAATTGAGGGCCATTTTCACAAAACTCAACAACTACAAAATTTGAAAAAAACGTGTTATACATGTTTTCCTGTACTTCTAAATGAAGCGAATCCACATCTGTAATCGAAGTTTATGAAAACTTTCTATTTACGTTTTTAATCTTGCACACAAAACTGTGAAATTTGTCTAAATTCGACATACACAAAAATGAGTTTTGTCACACGTGCACAACTACTGCTCGTGATAGACATTTGTTTGTTTCCGACTAGGTAGCTCACAACGGTACTTCCCAAGCAGAGGTCACAGTTACATGGCCTTTGATATGGTATCTGATATCATTAAAAAGGAATTGAGAAGACTTGATAAGCTTACCATCACACTATCATGAGGTTGTGAGCAGCCATGGTAGCAGTATTGTTCTAGGCAAGAACTGACGTGCCCACGATTTCAAGACCAATGTTAATTTAATACAAGAGAAGCTACCATTCAAAATATCTGAGGCCACAATTCTTATTTGTTGTTGTTGTTGTGATCTTCAGTCCGAAGACTGGTTTGATGCAGTTCTCCATGCTACTCTATCCTGTGCAAGCCTCTTCATCTCCGAGTAACTACTGCGGCCTACATCCTTCTGAATCTGCTTACTGTTTTCATCTCTTGGTTTCCCTCAGAGTTTTACCTCTGACACTTCCCTCCAGTACTAAACTGGTGATTCCTTGACGTCTCAGAATGTGTCCTACCAACAGATCCCTTCTTCTAGACAGATTGTGCCATAGGTTTCTTTTCTCCCCGATTCCGTTCAATACCTCCTCATTCGTTAATTGATCTACCTATCTAATCTTCAGCAATATTTTGTAGCACAACATTTTAAAAGCTTCTATTCTCTTCTTGTCTAAACTTTTTATCGTCCTTGTTTCACTTCCATACGTGGTTACACTCCATACAAATACTTTGAGAAAAGACTTCCTGACACTTAAATCTATACTCGATGTTAACAGATTTCTCTTTTTCAGAAACGGTTTTCTTGCCATTGCCATTCTACATTTTATATTCTCTCTACATCAGCCATTGTCAGTTTGTTTGATGCCCAAATAGCAAAAGTTATCTACTAATATAAGTGTCTCGTTTCCTAATAATTTCCCACAGAATAATCTGATTTAATTCGACTACATTCCATTGCTTTTGTTTGGTGTTCATCTTATATCCTCCTTCCAAGACACAGTCCACTCCACTCAGCTGCTCTTGCAAATCCTTTGTTGCCTCAGACAGAATTACAGTATCATCGGCAAACCTCAAAGTTTTTGTTTCTTCGCCCCGAACTTTGATTCCTATTCCAAATTTTTCTTTGGTTACCTTTACTGCTTGTTCAATCTACAGTTTGAATTACATGGGGGATAGGCTAAAATTCCTGTGTCACTCCCTTTTCAATCATTGCTTTTCTTTCATGCCTCTTGACTCTTGTAGCAACTGTCTGATTTCTGTGCTAGCTGTAAATAGCCTTTCGCTTCCTGTATTTTATCCCTGCTACCCTCAGAATTTTAAAGTGAGTTTACGTTTCCTTAACCTATCTTCTAAGAGAAGTCGTAGGGTATTTTTGCCTCACGCGTTCGTTCATTTCTCCGGAATCCAAACTGGTCATCCCTGAGGTCAGCTTCTACCAGTTTTACATTCTTCTGTAAAGAATTTGTGTTGGTATTTTGCAACCATGACTCTTTAAACTGATAGTTTGGTAATTTTCACACCTGTCAGCACCTAATTTCTATGGAATTGAAATTATTATATTCTTCTTGAAGTCTGAGGGTATTTCACCTGTCTCCTACATCGTGCTCACCAGATGAAAGAGTTCTGGCATGGCTGGCTCTCCCAAGACTATCTGTAGTTCTAACGGAATTTTGTCTACTCCCGGGGCCTTGTTTGAACTTAGGTCTTTCAGTGCTCTGTCAAACTCTTCACGGATTATCATATCTCCATCTCATCTTCATCTTTGTCCTCTTCTACTCCTATAATATTGTTGTCAAGTACCTCTCCCTTGTATAGATCCTCTATATACACCTTCCACCTTTCAGTTTTTCCTTCTTTGCGTAGAAGTGACTTTCTATCTGGGTTCTTGACATTTATACAGGTGGTTCTCTTTTCTCCGAAGGCTTCTTTAATTTTTCTGTAGGCGGTTTCTATCTTTCCCATGGTAATGTATGCTTCTAGATCCTTACATTTGTGCTGTAGTCATTCCTGCTAAGCCATTTTGCATTTCCTGTCGATCTCATTGTTTAAACGTTTGTACTCCCTTTCTCCTGCTTCATTTGCTGCAGCTTTAAATTTTCTCCTTTCATCAGTTAAAATAAATATCTCTTGTGTTATTCAAGTATTTCTCCTAGGCCTTGGTTTTTTACCTATTTGATCCTCTGCTGCCTTCACTATTTCCTCTATTGAAGCTACCAGCTACCCATTCCTTTCCCCTGTTCTAGTCAACTGTTGCCTAATGCCCCCACTGAAAATCTCAGCCACCTCTGGTTCTTTCAACTTATCCAGCTCCCATCTCCTTAAATTCCTACCTTTTTGCAGTTTCTTCAGTTTTAATCTACAATTGTAGTCACACCCACGTTACCGCTATCTGTATCGTCGTATATGCAGGCCCCCCACCGACGGTAAAATCTGTTGTTTATGGGGGGGAGCTATATTTACAGGGTTATTACAAATGATTGAAGCGATTTCACAGCTCTACAATAACTTTATTATTTGAGATATTTTCACAATGCTTTGCACACACATTCAAAAACTCAAAAAGGTTTTTAGGCATTCACAAATGTTCGATATGTGCCCCTTTAGTGATTCGGCAGACATCAAGCCGATAATCAAGTTCCTCCCACACTCGGCGCAGCATGTCCCCATCAATGAGTTCGAAAGCATCGTTGATGCGAGCTCGCAGTTCTGGCACGTTTCTTGGTAGAGGAGGTTTAAACACTGAATCTTTCACATAACCCCACAGAAAGAAATCGCATGAGGTTAAGTTGGGAGAGCGTGGAGGCCATGACATGAATTACTGATCATGATCTCCACCACGACCGATCCATCGGTTTTCCAATCTCCTGTTTAAGAAATGCCGAACATCATGATGGAAGTGCGGTGGAGCACCATCCTGTTGAAAGATGAAGTCGGTGCTGTCGGTCTCCAGTTGTGGCATGAGCCAATTTTCCAGCATGTCCAGATACACGTGTCCTGTAACGTTTTTCGTAGAAGAAACAGGGGGCATAAACTTTAAACAGTGAGATTGCACAAAACACGTTAACTTTTGGTGAACTGCGAATTTGCTGCTCGAATGCGTGAGGATTCGCACATTGTGTCTGTTCACTTCACCATTAAGAGAAAATGTTGCTTCATCACTGAAAACAAGTTTCGCACTGAACGCATCCTCTTCCATGAGCTGTTGCAACCGCGCCGAAAATTCAAAGCGTTTGACTTTGACATCGGGTGTCAGGGCTTGTAGCAATTGTAAACGGTAAGGCTTCTGCTTTAGCCTTTTCCGTAAGATTTTCCAAACCGTCGGCTGTCGTACGTTTAGCTCCCTGCTTGCTTTATTCGTCGACTTCCGCGAGCTACGCGTGAAACTTGCCCGCACGCGTTCAACCGTTTCTTCGCTCACTGCAGGCCGACCCGTTGATTTCCCCTTACAGAGGCAACCAGAAGCTTTAAACTGCGCATACCATCGCCGAATGGAGTTGGCAGTTGGTGGATCTTTGTTGAACTTCGTCCTGAAGTGTCGTTGCACTGTTATGACTGACTGATGTGAGTGCATTTCAATCACGACATACGCTTTCTCGGCTCCTGTCGCCATTCTGTCTCACTGCGCTCTCGAGCGCTCTGGCGGCAGAAACCTGAAGTGCGGCTTCAGCCGAACAAAACTGTATGTGTTTTTCTACGTATCTGTAGTGTGTCGTGACCATATGTCAATGAATGGAGCTACAGTGAATTTATGAAATCGCTTCAATCATTTGTAATAGCCCTGTATATGCCAATGAAAATAATTAAAAACAGTGCCTTAGTGAAACAATTTATTAAATTCTTATTTGTCCAGTAGGTTAAAATCAACTAGAACATCACTTCTGCAGAATAATTTATCAGTAGATGTTCTGTTTCGGGAAAAATCATTATTTTTATAAATATTTTACCACTGAAAGCTCATTGAAGTGTTTTGCCACCATGGTATTATGTATCCAGAGTTTATTTGTGAATTGTAATTTTGTAAGACACCAGCAAAATAAAGTGTTCAAGTAATTCAATAATGTGTTTCCTGAAAATTTAGTTTTTTGTAGGTGTTGACTTTCGTGAAAGCGATCCTCATTTCGAGTCCATTGTCTCTATCAGTGCGTCACCTGATGCGGAGAAGCCGGTAGCACATCTGTAAGCAGTGAACACTGCTTCCGACCCGCCGCTGAGGACAGTTAATTAACGACACCAGACAAACGATGGCAGCTCGTCTGCTTTATTCTGCTATTTGCTTGAAGGTGACAGTCCAGGCCGGCGGCACGTGTTGAATATGCAGGTCTGCGCCCGCCGTATGACGAGGATTCGAGCACAAGCGTCTCGTTGTCGCTTCCGCGACCAACACCTGTGGCACGCACGTTCCGACAGTATTTCTCCTCCGCTGCTGACTGACTGAAGGACGGTTTCCCTGTTCTGGGTGTCTCGCTCAAGGACAGCGCGTTAGAAGACGTTGCCGATCATGGCAACGAGACCACTGGTCCTAGTAAACAGTACTGTAAGACATCTTTCCCTTTCTCTCTGTTCTACCGGTTCATTTACTTAGCATACGACAAGGTGTGGCGCAAGGGTCCAATATTAAAAATTCTGAAAACAACAACTTTTAACTCTCTAGGTAACCTCTTAAGCAACGTGTTGAGCAACGGCGTGTACTCAGTGATGGCTTGCCTCACAGCTCCGTTCTTGCTCCGGTGTTATTCTATACATAGCTGACCTGCCGAAAATTCCACTTTACGATGGCTCGTGGCGACGTAGGCCTAATATTTCTAAAACAGAAGTATCTCTTTTCCACTTCTCTAATCGCCTAGCATCAGCAAAGGTTAGCCCACGACTCGGTCCTCTTTGCGAGGTCAAACACAACGAAAACCAAAATGCCTTGGTGTCACATTAGCCAGAACGCTGACATACCGTAGTTTCCAACACAGTTAAGAGGCTACAAACAGGAATGATGGTGAAGAAACTGCCAGGTAGTAGGCAAATACATTGCACTGATTACTTGATATCCTCTGCAGCAGAATATTACGCAGCACTTTGGCTCTGCAGCGCCCAAATGAAGACGTCCGTTTGAATGCAACAGTAAGAACCATTAATGGCACAGTCTGAATACACCTATATGCTGGCTGCCAATACTATCGCACATCTGTCCAGCTCACCTTCGTCGAAGGGCAGCTCACTACAACATTTGTGAGTAAGTTTCGAAAAATGAATCAGTCCCTCTTCAGCACAATCTCGCTGGCTTGGAGACGCCTCAGATCCAGAAGACTAGCATACGATTGAGGAGCCCGAAAGCTCTCCACTGGATTCAACCGGGATGTTAAATGAAATTGTGAGTGGCATACTATGAAAATTTGGAACCATGAACTTATTGGCAACCCAACTGATAAAGCTCCAGTCTTTCATTGTGCCAAGGGTGCTTGGGTACAGCCCAATAGATTCCAGACTGCAGAAGGTGGGTGCAAATACAACAAACAGAAGAGCAGATTTCGCACTGACACTACGTTTGTCTGTTGTGGTATTCAGACAATGAACCACATTGCCCTGGTAGACGTTTCCCTGGTAGCATGAACTATCAAGAGGCTGCATGAAGCGTTCGACAATGCGCTTCTTTGGACTGAGTCTTCCCACATTCGTGTGTAGTTTTGGCTGTTGAATGTTTTTGTAGCGTAAAAAATAGCACATGTACTTTTTGTTGTTATAACTAATGCATACGATAATGATAAGCAACTGATTTCACAACGGTTGTTCCCCATATCTACAGCTAACAGTACTATTGCGTGATGTTTCTTCTACAAAATTATGTAAAAAAGTAACTAGTTTCTCTGCCACCTAGCCAGTATTCTTGTTTTCAAGTAAGCCCCTTTCGTGTTTACATTTTTTTCCTGTACCGATCTCTTCATTTCGGACTAGCACCTAGTTCCAACGTCCTCAATTACTGGTCGGCTTTATTTCAGTCCATGCTTTCCCCTACAGTTTTTGCCTCCTACGTCTTCGTGTAGCGTCATGAAAGTTATTTTCCGACTCCTTAGTACATGTCCCGTTATCCCATACCGTCTTATTTCCAGTGTTTTCCACATATTCCAAAAAAATGTTCAAATGTGTGTGAAATCTTATGGGACTTAACTGCTAAGGTCATCAGTCCCTAAGCTTACACACTACTTAACCTGAAGTATCCTACGGACAAACACACACACACACACACACACACACACACACACACACACACACACACACACACACACACCCATGCCCGAGGGAGGACTCGAACCTTCGTCGGGACCACCACATATTCCCTTTTTCGCCGATTCTGCGGAGAACTTCATCATTACCATCAGTCCACCTGATTTTCAACATTCTTCTGTAGCACCACATCCCAAATGCTTCGATTTTTTTCCGACATTCATATATTCCTTGGTTGACTTCCATACCATACTGTACGCTAGACGTAAAGTCTCAGAAATTTCTTCCCCAATTGAGGCAATGTTACATACTCATACGCTTATTTTAGTGAAAAATGTCATTTAGGCCTATGATAGCCTTCTTCTCATATCCTCCTTGCTTCGTTCGTCATGCATTATTTTGTACCCGAGGTAGAAGAATTCGATGTTCCTAATTTTGATGTTCAGTTTACCACTAATCTCATTTCTGTTAATCCTCTTTCTTTCTTTCGTCTTTCTTTGGCTTATTGTGCTCATATCCTGTGCTTGGTAGATTGTTCTGTCAGGTTCAACAGGTCGTGTATTTCTTCCTCACTTTCAATGAGAATAGCTAAGTCATCAGCTAATTTTATCATTGATATTCTGTCACCCTGATCATTAAACCCGCTCCTGAAACGTTCTTTTATTTCCACCATTTGTTCCTTAATGTACGGGTAAAACAGTATAGGGGAAGAAAGTATTTTTACCTTACGCCCCTTTTAATCCGAACACTTCTTTCTTGATCTGCCGTTATTTTTTCTTATTGCTTCTTACAAAAAATGGTTCAAATCGCTCTGAGCACTATGGGACTTAACAGCTGTGGTCATCAGTCCCCTAGAACTTAGAACTACTTAAACCCAACTAACCTAAGGACATCACACACATCCATGCCCGAGGCAGGATTCGAACCTGCGACCGTAGCAGTCTCGCGGTTCCGGACTGAGCGCCTAGAACCGCGAGACCACCGTGGCCGGCTTGCTTCTTACACATATTACCTGTCTTTACTTGTGGTTTATACGTTAAAGTATCACACAATACTATATTTATAGCCGTCCTGCATTTTCTGGTGCAATATTTGAATTATGTTGATGTCTTGGCTGTCAGTTGGACATGGTCGCCGACACATTACAACCCCGATATCTGGTCATCGCTACGTTGCGGCATCCTACTGATACCGCCAGCGCGCTACAAGACGATCAGCCGAGTCCGATCAGATCGTAATGAACAGGTTACGAGAAAAAGGACCTGCTTGATACGACATCATCTTGCAACTCGCCTTCAGTTCCACCGTTCCCATATCAACTGGCAGCTTTGCCACTGTCGAAATGTGTTATTCACAAACGAGTCCAGATATTTACTGAAGCGAAGTGATAGCCATGTTCGTTTGTGGAGACAAGTGGTGAGCAGTACCTACCAAATGTCGTCCAGAAAACTGACAGATTTCCACAGTTCTGTGATGTGGGGAGGCTTCAGTGTTGACAATCAATGGTCGCCTTATCGCCAGCCAGATATTCGAACAAATCCTGTCGGCTGCTGCATTCCGTGGTGGCCGTGAATCCTGTCCAATGACAGGACCTATGTGGCGGGCGTCAGGAGAGATGTCTTGCGAAGCCCGGACATTGACGTAACAGAGTGGCTGGCGATGAGTCCCGACTCAAACTGCATCGTGCATGTGTGGGACATGCTTGATAGACGTGTTTGTGATCATCCTGTTCCACCACATATTCTCCAAGAAGTCTCACGGAGTCTGATTGAAGAATGGGAACGAATACCACAGGGCTACCTCCTTAGTCTTCTAAGGAGCGTGTGGCGTGCCAGGCAGTGATAAACGCTCGCGTAGTGCATACACGTTATTGAAACTCTCAAAGTCCAAAAAAAAAAAAAAAAAAGTAGCTTGGATGACGGGATGAATAACTGTTTCCACTCTGTCTTCGACACGTGTCGGATATTTCAGTTCTTTTTATGCAAACAATCGAAGATGTAATGATGGTTTGTTGTGTACTTAATTTTTGAAAGATAAAGGTACGAAAGCTGTTCGCGAAATGAAAACCACGGTAAAAATAAAATAAAAAATATTCGCGACAGTTAGGCACACCTTCCAGCTACCTCTCTAAATAGTCGCCGCTATGACTTAGACATTTGTCGTGGCGTTCTACAAACTTTTCAGCATCCTCGTCACAGAAAACAGCAATCTCTGCTTTCCACCAGTTCTTAACGGTGGTCTGCCTTTCGTTGTTTGTGTCAAAATGTTGTCTTCTGAAAAGAGCGACGTGAACGATCGACAGGCACACTAAAGACGCTTCCCAAAACAACTCTGCAAAGTTCCATCGGATTTTGACAGTGGTTTCCATTTCGCGCCTAATCGGACCTTACTTTCCGTATACGCCTCATATAATTCGGTAACAGTCCTCAATAATTGCTCAATAGAGTATGGCTGATGTCCAAAGTCCTGTACCTCTAATTCATTTGAGCAGTGTATATTTTAATCGTGTATGGAGAACAACACACTTTTAAAACTTACGTTGGCGCTCATGGCCATTTCCACAAAGGCCGGCACCTTTGAACTTCGCGTTCCAGCGCCATGTCCTGCCATCCGCGCGGCCTTGTCCGGCAGGTACAAAGGTTCGTCACGCGCAATGGCTGCTCGGCCAGCTGCTTGTTACCCAAGGCTGGCGTAATGTTTGTTGACACAGGGCCCGGAATTTTTTTATTGCACAACTGGTAGCTGGTGGCGCGTGGTCAGCACTCCGCGTGGACACAACACTGTCCGGCAACCACGCTCTCAGCTGGAACTCTCACCACACACACACACACACACACACACACACACACACACACACAAATGCAATGTAGAAACTTTTTTGTATGTAAATACTGCCGCGCTAGTCTGCCGCTCTGTTCACTTGTATGTTTCATACTTTTACTAATGTTACTGATTCTCGAACACATTGCTACATAGGACACTCACCTGACAAGATACTAGTTACCCATCAAAAAAGTGTAATACACGCGTTCGGGTGCTGTAGGTTGAGGAGAACTGATACCAGGCCGTCATGTGCCACTCCATTGCTGATGCTGTGTCATACCCGTGATGTGGTGTGTGAGCCAGTTGGTTGACTAAAATCGCCGGCCGGTGTGGCTGAACGGTTCTAGGCGCTTCAGTCTGGAACCGCGCGACCGCTACGGTCGCAGGTTCGAATCCTGCCTCGGGTATCGATGTGTGTGATGTCCTTAGGTTAGTTAGGTTTAAGTAGTTCTAAGTTCTAGGGGACTGATGACCTCAGATGTGAAGTCCCATAGTGCTCAGAGCCATTTGAACCATTTTGACTGAAATCCGCACCACAAGATGGGTCGATATGGAGGCGTGACAGGCTGGGGGAAATTAACGAAATTGATGTCTCAGGCGTTCGGCAAGATTGGTTAATGGTGCCCATCTGGTGTTCAGTCGAGCAGCTGCCAGAGGTGTACACATTCCGCTTTTAGGCTGCTCCTGCTTGCCTGTTAACCAGGCAGGCAAGCCGCCGCACGTTGTCAGCAGAACAGACAAGCTGCTTTTACTCCTAACAAAGCCAAGATGCTCACCTCAGACAAGCTAAAGGAACCGTGCTTGGCTGCCCGTGTTCCCGCTGTTCTACATTACGTGGCAGTTTATTCTGTACGCCTTCATTGAAGTGTTGTGAGTAGGGTTCGAAAGTTGACGAAAACTCTTTTCTGCCCGAGTATCACAAGATGAGGCTCAACTGAATATGTATTCATTTTAGATCATTGTAGGCCAGAAAATGATGGATTTTAATTCATTTTTTTCCCGTTTCGATGTACTTCGGACTTTGCGCTGCATTTTCACCCTCTTTGGACTAGTACGCCCTATTCTCAATTCGAACCGTCACCAGGTCACCTCTAACACGTTTTCCGCAGTAATCAGAACCTGAAGATGTCTGTTATACTGCGACGTCAAATGAAGTAAGGTTTTGGAAGTCTAGTTTTTGTAACCCTAGTGCGTTTCAGCCAAATATGAACATAATTGTACCGAATTTAATTACTTTTTCAAGGATGCGGGTTCGCTGAATTCATTTTAAGCGGCCAAAGTATATTATTGTAAATTTCCCAGATGCATTTTAGCAAATACGAAGTTCGTTTTCCCCGTTATGTTAATCTAAAAAGTACATGTCTGAAAGAAGGATTTCTTTCGTACTAAGCTTTGTGTACCACTAGAATGTGGATTTTAATATCCACTGAGTCACATTTTTTCGTATTTCATTTAATGTTGGCACTAAGTTTAGAAAGCCTATCCACTGTTAAAGGGAGTCTTTTTTTGCACACATTTCCACACACTTGTCAGCCAGAAAATCTCCGTCCTCTTTCAAAATACTTATGGAGTGAGGATTCTGCTAGTCAAATTTACAAACATATCGTAGCATACTCGACATTCCCGAATTACTGTTTAGTAATTTGTTTCAAAATTTGCATTGCGAGACACCTACTCATTTATTTGAAGCACCTGACAAATGCACAACTTATCCCGTGCTGGACTTGGGCTCTGTATAGTGACTGGCACTAGGTTTCCCGATTATTAATTTCTCCTCAACCGCCTTTAACTTTGTTTTGTTAATTTTGCTGCTCCCGCCGTTATGATAAATGAGCTGCATTGAAACTACCTATACAAACTCCTACCTGGCAGTCTGTAGTCACATGGGATTGATAGCTCAACCTGTCGTTCGGTGCAGCAGGCTGAAAGGGGGCCAGAGAAGCTTGCCAGGTTTGCGGAAACCCAGGTTGAGTGCTTCAGTAAAAATGTACTCCTTTGTCTGTGCCGCAACAGGTTGCCTCAGTGGTCGCAGTGGAGATAGGGACAGGCAGGCTGGAAAGATTGTACACTTCTGGTTGTTGCTTCTGTTTTATGCTCAACAGCAGTAAGTATACCAGTAAAAACTACCTTGTTCGGTCGTGCTCAGGACCACGACTTGAACGAAGTTGTCCGATTTCTGGTGTATGAACGCAGTCTGCCCATCGTGTCTGTAAGGAATGATATCTCATCCGCAGCCATGTAACACGGCGTAAGCATAGCGCTCGTAAAGGCAAAACCAACTCCAACAAACTCGGTTGGCATCTGTTTTCAGATCGAAGTTTGACTTAGTTTTCAGCTATTGTCAACAGGTGACTGAAATCGCGAATCTGAAAAATTAATTGAGAGTAGTTTTATCTCGAGTTTGTAGTTAATGGTGAGTGAGCAAAAACAGCCGGCCGAAGTGGCCGTGCGGTTAAAGGCGCTACAGTCTGGAACCGCAAGACCGCTACGGTCGCAGGTTCGAATCCTGCCTCGGGCATGGATGTTTGTGATGTCCTTAGGTTAGTTAGGTTTAACTAGTTCTAAGTTCTAGGGGACTAATGACCTCAGCAGTTGAGTCCCATAGTGCTCAGAGCCATTTGAACCATTTTTTGAGCAAAAACACGGCAGAGTTGAGTGGGGCATGCGCATTGCCATGTCGTCTCCATCGTTTCTTGCCTGTGTTTATACAACAGCGACTCCCGAGTGATCCACAGAAGTTGCTACTCAGTTTTTATTGGCAATTGAAGCTAGGAAATCTCTGTGGGATCCTTCTGATTCCACCTATTTAGACCGATAAGTATCACCTGTTGCCAAACATCGAAGGGTTACAAGAAGCTGTTTTTCTGGTGATAATCGAGTTCTAAAACTTGTCTTTCTGTTGAATATGTGGGGCTACTAGTCTCAAGAATTCTTCGAAGTGTCCACAAGTCACTCTGAAAGGTTCTTGAAACCTTGCTTGTCTTCAATATAGAACTCCTCCAGTACAAAATTGTAAGCTGCATCGGTGACTCTTCGCAACAAAAAAGTTTATGGACCACATGCATCTTTTTTTGGATTGATTTTTGGGATTAATTATTACACCAAGAACTATAGCTCAAAGTGCTGATGCATCTTCACAGTCAGAAACCATTTTGTTTTAGATTAAAAAAAAACACCGAATGTATGTTATACAGAGTTTGAACTGTTGCCAACTTTTAATAAAGTTAACTGTTGCAAAGTGCAGAATTTATAACAATTGCGCGTTTGCAAGATTTACAACGCTTATATATTTTTGTTTGTTGGAATTGGTTTTCAGTGTGGAGTTACCTTAAAAAGAACCTAACCGCCAGGGAGCCGAGACGAGCATTCCGCCTTGACGATGACAATTCGTTTGAGAGATGATGAGCGTTGCTACTGTCAGTGAATGCGGCTCCAATTGCTGTTACCAGATTAACTTTCTGATGTTATGGTCACCGTAATAATATCCGACATTCATCCGAAGCGCACAATACTCTCTTAGTAGCAATTGTTAGAGATAGTCACTGCCGGCCGCGATGGCCGAGCGGTTCTAGGCGCTCCAAAAATGGTTCAAATGGCTCTGAGCACTATGGGACTCAACTGCTGAGGTCATCAGTCCCCTATAACTTAGAACTAGTTAAACCAATCTAACCTAAGGACATCACACACATCCATGCCCGAGGCAGGATTCGAAGCTGCGACCGTAGCGGTCTTGCGGTTCCAGACTGCAGCGCCTTTAACCGCACGGCCACTCCTGCCGGCTAGGCGCTTCATTCCGGAACCGCGCGACTGCTACGGTCGCAGGTTCGAATGCAGCCTCGGGCGTGGATGTGTGTGATGTCCTTAGGTTAGTGAAGTTTAAGTAGTTCTAAGTTCTAGGGGACTGATGATCTCAGATGTTAAGTCCCATAGTGCTCAGAGCCATTTTAACCATTTTTTAGATTGTCGCTAAATTTTCAACAACCACTTGATACAACTACTCTGACTACTCGAATGAAACGCTCTCTGAGCGTAAAAAAAATCTGCTCTGATGCATTAGCCGAATTATTTTGGTGGCACTCAAACAAGATGGCCAGAATACTGCACAAACAATGTCTCATGTTAACCAATCAAGACCATCGGCGGCACAGACGGAAAATATTGCCTCGACACACTCCGACCTTTCTAACAAGAGAACATCACCAACTCGACCTCATATTTTAAGGAGGAAAAAATATCAGAGTTGCAAGACGTCAGCCCCAGGAATATATCCCGCTCGAAAATTTGGGCCCTTAATGCTGATAGTAGGTACGTGTGACCTTCTGAAAGTGAAGCTGTTTAACTTTAGCGCGCTCCGTTTGTTGGTCACTCGCCTCGCCTTACTGCAGCCACCTATTGCTCCAGCGCCAAGTGCTGTACCGTTGATTGATTGAGAGATTTGGGAATAAGTGTTTTGACAGTGGTAACATACTTTGTTCCCAGTGTCAAAGTGCGCGGTTTCAAACCTATAGCTAGTGCCAGAGATCTCTTCGCTCTGACTATCTTTATGACGCGACTCACAAATGCAGTGAAAATTAATGGAATGAATTAAGAGGCTACTTAATGATTAACGTCACTGCAGAGGGCAGTTTTTTATTTTATTTTAAAGCAGACCTACTAAAGGGAAGTCTATTTGCAGGTGACAAGCTATTTCTCAACGTGGCTGACACGATCAAATTGCACAGCGAAAATCATTAACTTACTTCCGTAATTATTCTTCAGCTACTTAGGTTCGTTGATTTTTATTTTGAGGCATATACACTGAAGCGCCAAAGAAAGTGATATAGATGGTGCTCTGAGCACTATGGGACTTAACTTCTGAGGTCATCAGTCCCCTATAACTTAGAACTAATTAAACCAGTCTAACCTAAGGACATCACACACATCCATGCCCGAGGCAGGATTCGAACCTGCGACCGTAGCGGTCGCGCGGTTCCAGACTGTAGCGCCTAGAACCGCTCGGCCACACGGGCCGGCGAAACTGATACAGACATGCGTATTCAAATACAGGCAACGCCTATACAAGACAAGTGTCTGGCGCAGTTGTTAGATTGGTTATTGCTGCTATAATGGCAGGTTATCAAAATTTAAGTGGATTTGAACGTGGTGTTGTAGTCGGCGCACCAGCAATGGGACACAGCATCTCCGAGGTAGCGATGAAATGGGGATTTTTCCGTACGACCATTTCACGAGTGTGCCGTGAAACCAGGAATCCGATGAAACATCATATCTCCGACTCCGCTGCGGTCGGGAAAAAATCCTGCAAGAACGGGACCAAAGACGACTGAAGAGAATCCTTCAATGTGACAGAAGTGCAACCCTTCCGCAAGTTGCTGCAGATTTCAGTGCTGGGTCAGAAGCAAGTATCAGCGTGCAAACCGTTGAACGAAACATCATCGATATGGGCTTTCGGAGGCGAAGGCCCACTTGTGTACCCTTGATGACTGCGCGACACTAAGCTTTACGCCTCGCCTGTGTCCGTGAGCACCGACACTGGACTGTTGATGACTGGAAACATGTTGCCTGTTCCGATGAGTCTTGTTTCAAATTGCATCGAGCGGATGGACGTGTACGGGTATGGAGACAACCTCATGAATCCATGGACCATGCAGTTTAGCAGGGGACTGTTCAAGGTGGTGGAGGCTCTGTAATGGTGTGGGGCGTGTGCTGGCTGGCTCTGAGCACTATGCCACTTAACTGCTGAGGTCATCAGTCGCCTAGAACTTAGAACTAATTAAACCTAACTAACCTAAGGACATCACACACATCCATGCCCGAGGCAGGATTCGAACCTGCGACCGGAGCGGTCACGCGGTTCCAAACTGAAGCGCCTTTAACCGCACGGCCACACCGGCCGGCGGGGCGTGTGCCATTGGAGTGATATGGGACCCCTGATTCTACTCTGACAGGTGACACATAAGCATCCTGTCTGATCGCCTGCATCCATTCATGTCCATTGTGCATTCCGATGGACTGGGGCAATTCCAGCAGGACAATGCGACTCCCCAAACGTCCAGAATTGCTACTGAGTGCCTCGAGGGACACTCTACTGAGTTTAGACCCTTCCGCTGGTCACCAAACTCCCCAGACATGAACATTATTGAGCAAATCTGGGATGCCTTGCAACGTGCTGTTCAGAAGAGATCTCGGTCCCCCTCATACTCTTAACGGATTTATGGTTCAAATGGCTCTGAGCACTATGGGACTTAACATCTGAGGTCATCAGTCCCCTAGAACTTAGAACTACTTAAACCTAACTAACCTAAAGACATCACACACATCCATGCCCGAGGCAGGATTCGAACCTGCGACCGGAGCGGTCACGCGGGCGTACTAACAGAATTACGGCCCAAGTTTTCGCGCGGGATCGATTGCTGGGGTTAATATACGGCAAGTGTCCGTTGTTGTCTTTGAAATGTAAGGTCGAGTTGATGATGTTTCCTTGAGAGTATTTTACGTCTTTCAGACGCAATGCGTTGTAATCGAATAGAGAAAGTTCTCGTCAAACGATACGCAGCATCAGCTACACAGGATATCGTCCGCAGAGGCTGCGCAGTGTTCTTCTGGTGCGGTTCATCCGCATGAAAGCAACAAAATTATGCTGTTTACCGATCTTAATTACTTTGATGCGACAGATCGTAAGATGGGATTACTTAAGTTTTCGCTTCTAAATATTTTCACTCGATGATAGTTCCGAGGGACAGTCACATTTTCAGTATCTACAGGTGATAAATTATATACAGGTGTGGTACCTTGGTCATCAGGTGGGTGTGGCATCTAAAGTGGGAGGCTCAAAACGGACGTCAGTGCAACGGGCGGGAAGCGCCCGTTTCCGAAACGGAGAGGTGCGCCGGGCCCGGTTCGAAACCAGTCGGCGGATTAACGAGGGCTGGTGTGCCGGTCACCCTAGATTTGGTTTTTAGGCAGTTTACCACATTCCACTAGGTGAATACCGAGCTGCTACCCTCTCCCCGCCTCGGATAAACGCTGTGCGAACGTTTAGAAAACTTTCTGACAGTTGTTCATAGAAATTACTGTGCACGCAGACAGGTGAGGTGCAGAGATTCCGTCTTAGGGGCGGGGGAGGGAGGCGGTAAATAGGAGACTTATGGCAGTTGTTTAGTCTCCTTAACCCTAGATCACTAAATGGGGGTAAATGTTACATTCCTACTAAACCATCGTAAAGTTTACTATTCCACATTTTATTCAAAGGAAGTAAAAATTTATAGGTTATGCATTTGTTAATTACCATTATTACATCTCCAGTGCCCTGTTACATAGCAAATTAATTACAGAATATTCTATTTTACACCCTGCTGCAATCGTAAATTCTACGAGGTTGTAGTAATCTGGAGCTAAATACATAATCAGCTACACCAGAAGTTCAGCTATGTTGGGTAAAAATTTGTCCATGTATGCATCAGAACGTTATCGTGGGAGTAATGATCCACGGGGTAAAAGTTTCTACGCGGCATCTAAAAAAGAAAAAAAACTGAATTCTGAAAGAAATATCGGTAGTTACAATGTCACTTAAGAATAAGTGATGCAATAAGGATAAGTCACGAAAGATAATTTCGCAGGAGGAATGAAAGGAATAAACAGTCTTGTAGCCGGGTTACTGTAGTAGAAATCTAAAGTGGAAAAGATATGCAGGTTTATGAATGATTTGTATTAAGGTCTGATTGGAATCCGACTAGCAACCTGTCAAACATCAAAATTTGACAGGAATTGAAAACGAAAATAACCAGTAAAGTAAATGAAGAGACGTAAAAAAGAAAATGTAGACAATCACAAAAGAGCGATAAAAGCATTCGACACAAAAATTCGGCTAATGAGGAACACGAACTCGGAAGTAAAGAACTATTTTCTACAAATCTTTAATTGGAACATAACAGTGTATGGCAGTGGAACGTGAACTGTTGGAAAGTGTGAAAAGAACAAACTGGAGTCGTCTGAGACTTATATAACTGAAAAATTAAGTGGAAATGGAAGAATGTGTGAGTACTCTGACTCCCACATAAATAAGCTAATCGAAGTGTTAGCAGAAAAGGATGGACAGGTTGGTATATCATGTGTTCATATGCGCAGGACTGGTTAACCCTGCCACAGAAGGGAATAGTAGAAGAGAGGGGAAGGAATAATTGCAGGCGATGACAAGTGCTGGAGTAAGTAGAACAGTTATTGAGGACACTCTTCGTTGCAGGTTGTGGAGGGGAGTAGACTGCCGCAAGACAGAAAAAAAGAACTATGCAAAACGGCAACTTTTAATGTGAACATGTTGTATTTAGATGGTGCCAGTGATTTAATTTTAATTGATAAACGGAAAAATCTTAGAAAGTTATGGGAAAATAGGTAGATACAAGCAATTTTGATAAAAGGTAATTTGTAACTATACTCAGACCCAAAATTACATTTACTGCAGATTGTGTGTGTGTGTGTGTGTGTGTGTGTGTGTGTGTGTGTGTGTGTGTGTGTGTGTGGGTGGTTGGGGGGGGGGGGGGAAGGGGGAGGAAGGGTTGTGTGAGTGGAATTCAAAGCAGGAGAACAGATGAACTTGTAGCAATGAGACGTTACCAAAATATGGAAGTAAGATTCGAAACATTTTGTCAAGATTTAAAAAGACGCCAAATGACGTCATATCGACTTCCTTCGTTTCTTTCAGCTGGACTGCTTCGCATGCTTGCGAAATTAGCCCCAAATTAAGGGAGTTTTAACCCTTTCTTTGAACGCGAACAGCTTTTTAATGGTACTAAATCAGATAATTATAATTTCCTAGTATTTTATTTCATTCAAAAAAGACCACACGGTTGCAGTTCCTTCCCCGAAAACTTATAAGAGTATTAATTGGACGTTCCAGCAGATCACGCAACAGCATATTCATTAGTGTTGCAGTCTTCTTTAGGAAAACGTGTTATTTGTCAAGACCCCCCTGGAAGGATAACATCACCCATCGATTACTAGTTTCGCTGGCCATTGTCGCCGAGCGGTTCTAGGCGCTACAGTCTGGAACCGCGCGACCGCTACGGTCGCAGGTTCGAATCCTGCTTCGGGCATGGATGTGTGTGATGTCCTTAGATTAGTTAGGTTTAAGTAGTTCTAAGTTCTAGGGGACTGATGACCTCAGATGTTAAGTCGCATAGTGCTCAGAGCCATTTGAACCATTTTTTGATTACTAGTTCCGAGCAGTTACATGGCTATCATCAGATTACGTAACAAAAAAAAATTTGGAAATTTGTGGTAAGTTGCTGTGGGACCAAGCTACTGACGTCATCGGTCCCTGGCCGGCCGGAGTGGCCGAGTGGTTAAAGGCGCTACAGTCTGGAACCGCACGACCGCTACGGTCGCAGGTTCGAATCCTGCCTCGGGCATGGATGTGTGTGATGTCCTTAGGTTAGTTAGGTTTAAGTAGTTCTAAGTTCTAGGGGACTCATGACCACAGCAGTTGAGTCCCATAGTGCTCAGAGCCATAGCCATCGGTCCCTAGGCTTACACACTACTTAATCTAACTTAAACTAACTTACGCTAAGGACAACACACACACACACACACACACACACACACACACACACACACACACACAAGAGGGGGGACTCTAACCTCCGACGGGGGTAACATAATAGAAAACAGTGTGTACATCGACTACTGAAGCAAGACGCTTTGTCACAATCATATTTACAATTCCAGCTCAAACATGTAGTTACAATGTTTGGAATCGTAAATATGATAGTGACAAAGCGTATTGCTTCAGTAGCCGATGTAGACACTTTTCTTTTATGTGAGCTGAAGGTGGTCATTTAACTGGTCGAAAGTAGTAATCGATGTATCCTCCCTTGTAGTCTTGGCAAATAAAAAGTTGTCCTAAGGAAAAGTGCAACACTGACAGTGTCAGGTAATAGTAGCGTATTCATTACGAAGCTTTTAGGATTCCCACGAGGCGTCTTCAGTTCGTGGCTGTTCGAAGGCGGCGTGAGAAGAAAGCGGAGCGCAAGGAACCGGTTTGGAGTTGGGAGAAAGTCAGCCGCCGTTCCGTCCCAGGAAGCGCGGACGCTCGCCTCGGGCTGCCTCTGGCCTTGATACTACTTTCTGCCCAGTTTCAAAGTTGCTTTCCGTCCATTCATCATTTATTTATCATACTTACGCTATTGGAGATGGTTTGCAAAATCCATTATTGACAGTACCCCATCCCTCCCCCCCCCCCCCCCCATACCTTCTATATCTGTGAACCCCGTACTTGGCCGCCCCCCGAGCCAGGTTGAGGCCATTCCACATGAAATAAATGTAGTTCATCTAAAGTACGTCATGTCAGGAAAGCAACTGACTTACTGAAATACACAGTGAACAAAAGTACCAGGATATCTGTTGGCATTAATATGGGGGTGTGTCCACCATTCGCATTTAGACGGCTTGAACTCTATTTGTCAATGACGTGTCTGGATGTCTGTGGAAGAGTGGCAGCCTACTTTTCCTAGCGATCCGAAAACAGAGAAGATAGTGACGTAGACGCTGGGGTCCGTCCCGAAGTCGACATTCTAACACATCTAAGAGGTGTTCGATCGGTTCAGGCCGAGACCTTGGAAAAAGAAGTCAATTTTAGGAGTGTTTATCGTCCATAAACCAATGCCTCACAGATGCTGCTTTAGGGCAGGGTGCATTGTTGTGCTGGTACAATCAATCGTCGATAAACTATCCCCGATGTTATTCAATCTGCATATTGAGCAAGCAGTAAAGGAAAAAAAATAAAAATTCGCAGTTGGAATTAAAATCCATGGAGAAGAAATAAAAACTTTGAGGTTCGCCGATTACATTGTAATTCTGTCAGAGACAGCAAAGAACCTGGAAGAGCAGCTGAACGGAATGGACCGGGTCTTGAAAGGAGGATATAAGATGAACATCAACAAAAACGAAACGAGAATAATGGAATGTAGTCGAATTAAATCGGGCGATGCTGCGGGAATTAGATTTGGAAATGAGACGCTTAAAGTAGTAAATGAGTTTTGCTATTTGGGGAGCAAAAGAACTGATGATGGTCGAAGTAGAGAGGATATAAAATGTAGACTGGCAATGGCAAGGAAAGCGTTTCTGAAGGAGAGAAATTTGTTAACATCGAGTATAGATTTAAGTGTCAGGAAGTCGTTTCTGAAAGTATTTGTATGGAGTGTAGCCATGTATGGAAGTGAAACATGGACGATAAATAGTTTGGACAAGAAGAGAATAGAAGCTTTCGAAATGTGGTGCTACAGAAGAATGCTGAAGATTAGATGGGTAGATCACATAACTAATGAGGAGTTATTGAATAGAATTGGGGAGAAGAGAAGTTTGTGGCACAATTTGACTAGAAGAAGGAATCGGTTGGTAGGGCATATTCTGAGGCATCAAGGGATCACCAATTTAGTATTGGAGGGCAGCGTGGAGGGTAAAAATCGTAGAGGGAGACCAAGAGATGAACACACTAAACAAATTCAGAAGGATGTAGGTTGCAGTAGGTACTGGGAGATGAAGAACCTTGCACAGGATAGAATATGGAGAGCTCCATCAAACCAGTCTCTGGACTGAAGACCACAACAACAACAACAAACTATGCTTCTGCTGCATACAGTACATTATTCTGGAAAAAGAGTTAATGTCGTTTTGCATTTAGCGCTTTCTTTAGCTCACATCGTAACCACGAAAAACACCTCCATATCGTAACTCAGTATTCTCCGTGCTTCACAGTTGACATTGCGCATCATGGCAGGTAACGTTCCACGGGCATTCGACAAACCCAGACACATCCATCGGATTGTCAGTGGGTATAGTGTGATTCGTTACTCCAAATTACTCGTTTCCAGTCGTCCGTTGTCCAGTACCGCCACTCTCTAGACTGTCTAAAGCGTCGCTGACTGCAGAAATGTGTAGCTTATGAGGAACCACCCGTCTATTATACGCCATTGTTCTTAACTCGTTACACACAGTCAGCGTGCTAGCTGCATTGCTGGTAACACTTAGGGACTCACGAGTTGTTCCTTCCTTTGCTGCCATGCATTTTTACAACTACGCTCCGCCGTGCTCGACGTTCCCTGCTAGTCAGCACATGAAGTAGTCTGCGTGGTCTTGGTTTAGCTGTGGCTGTGCCTTCCCGTTCCCACTTCACAATCACGTCACCAACAGTCGACTTCGGCATATCATGCCACCACATTTCTTCGGTAAGGGGCAAACTGTCACAAAATTAGTTTATCTCCAAGTTTTGACAAATGTCGTGAAACCGTGGATGGTAACTGTGGCTTCCGGAAGACAATATGTCTTTCAAGAGGACGGTGCACTGACTCATACTAGCCATTTAGTCCAAAACTGGCTCTTGGATAACGTTGACATGTTTTGTTCAAAGGAGTTCTGGCCCTCGAAGAGCCCGGATTGAACCCCCTCGTCTACTATGTTTGGAGCGTAATCGAAAGAGTTACCAATCAGAAGAGGCACCCTAATGTCGCATCTCTACGCACCACTGTCAAAGCAGCATTCGCAGATATGGAAAGCGCTATTTTAAAGAGTCGGTGCGGTCACTTCAGGACAAGCGGCTGAAGGGGCCACATCGAGTAATGTTACTCTCTAAAGATACCGGGACTTATAAGTAAAAGTATTTTCATTTGTATTTCGTTTTAATAAACATGCTTTTTTAAAAAAAAAGTTTTTGTCCGGATTTAAGCGCTGCATTCTGTGTAGTCGAGATTCTCTCGTTTTGTTTCAACACGCCTCATGACGGGCTTAAGCATAACCCGGTTTATTAAGGGGGGGGGGGGGGGGGGGGTAGGACGTCAAACGGACCGATTGGAGCAGGAGAGGCGCCCCAGGACATTTTAATTTCCACTGTCTATACTTTTACAAAAAAAATTCGTAAAACTTTCTCAGCATGACCAGGAAGGATTCAGAATTCACACGCATAGCAGTGGAAATTCGAAAACATAACGAATTAATTTTTTTTACATGTGAAATTTCATCATTTTTTTCACTTACTAATGGCAGTATTTGTTGCTGTAGGTACACTTTTCTTCATAAGTAAGAGAGATTCTTCGATGAATTGTGCACAGCATACAAACCATACTTAAAGGTGTATGAAACTCTAGAATTTTCGAAATCTATTAAAAACTGTGGTAAAAATTGAGGTAATTAAGTATAAAATTTGTGTTTTTCCTAAACATGAAGTTTAAAATAACAATTCATTCGTTTTTTCATAAATTAAATAAATTCTAGATTTTCATACACCTGTGAGTATGGTATGTATGATGTGCAAAATTCATCGAAGAATCTCTCTAACTTATGAAGAGAAGTGTACCTATAGCAGCAAATGCAGCCATTATTAAGTGAAAAAATGATGAAATTTCACACGTAAAAAAATTTATTTTGCTATGTTTTCGAACTTCCACTGCAATGAGTGTGAATCCTGAATCTTTCCTGGTGATGCTGACAAAGTTTTATGAATTTATTTGTAAAAGTATAGACACTGGAAATTAAAATGTCCTGTGATGCCTTTCCCGTTCCAAGTCGGTCCGTTTGACGTCCTAACCCCCTTAAGTTGTTTGTGCCCAGTCGCGCAACTGTTTCTATATTCTGTAAGCAGCAATTTTGTGTAGTAGGCAACGACGCGGAACTGTATTAATGGCTTCCCAGAAGTCTAGAAGTACTTCATGAACCTGATCTCCGCGATCTTGATTTCGACAATGAACGAATGAAGCTGAGTCTTACACGTTTACTGTTGCGAAGTACATGTTTATTTCTACAGAGGAATTGTTCGATATCGGAAGTAATTCTGGCATTTTCTACATTGGAAGTGCATATACATAGCGAAAGGTCGCAAGACATCAGCTGACACGTAGATCAGACATTACGAAAGTGAAAAATAAAGTAAATGAAGAAGCAATCAAGAAGCTCCAGAAAATTTAACGGAGGGTATTCTAAACTTGCGGTGGTGAAACTAGGACAGCGAAAGGATGGCATAAGCCACATTAGGTTTTAACATCCCAGCGATAGTGAGGTTGTTGGGGAAGGATATTGGTTAGGGGAGAGGTGGGGGAAAGGAAATTAGTAATGTCGATTTCACGTACACCATTTCGGTATTTGCCCTAAGCTATTCTGGCAAGCACGGAAAATTTAGATCTTGATGGCCGGACGAGAGTTGAACTGCCGTCATCATGACTGCGATTCTTGTCTTGACAATGGGCCCCTCTCTTGATCAGCAGGAGGACTAAACCACACATACAAGTATCCAATATTATATTCTTAATTATAAGTGTGCAAGACCTAAGAGACCTAGAAATTGAGCTACTGAAGACAGCGACAACAAATGAAGTTATGACAAATTAAAAATTAAAACTATCTTATGTGAGATTGATGAAAGCTAGTAGGGGACACTTGCAGTTATTGAAGACTTAGAAAAAAATACGTAAGGTTGGGAAATGATGACTGTATATTATAATTTTGTTACGTTCCCTCTAATCCACCAGAGAAAGTGTGGGAGGGTTACTGTTCACTGTAACATTCATTTATGTGAACAACAAGATTCACAACTGGGAGGCAAATTGCGGCAGACGTAGTTTCTCCTGTTATACCGACTGGGTGAGGCTTCTCCCTCTTTAAATTACCTGGGCCTGGAAAGGCAAATCGTCTCGAACTGAAGCTGCTGTTGCAGGAATGTTGCAGCGGAGGTTCTACGGTGCGCTCATTATCTTATCTCTCTAATCCCCTAAGCACGGCGGACGTAAATAGCGGTATGATCACTTGGAGCGAACGCCTTCAGGGAATCTAATACCTGCGCAACACACTGGCATACGTATTAAAATAGATCCAAACTAGACGTTAACGGATGAGAATTTCACCGTCAAATGGTGGTGTGTTCGGATTAGACTGAACATCAGCACAATATCACTTCCCTTAGTCCACTACCCAGCGGTGAAAGTGACGTTATAGAATACTACCCGTGATACAAAAAGTAAGAATGTAGTATCAGAATTAAGGAACTAGCCGAGTAAGAGCATACAAATATAATCTTCCGCACAGCTGAGAACTGGAAGACTAGGAAGAATGTCGCACAAACATTTAAAAACATCAACAGTTCTTTGATCGAGAAAAATATATACCTACAAATGATGCGCCAGACAATGTTTAAAACGCAATATAAAGCATCTTTTTATTTTATTCTCTGTTTCTCATTTTCTTTCCAACTGCTAAATGACGTCGAAATTTCCCAAATTTTTTATCTAATCGAGCTGAATTCCTCACTTCTGTTTTACTCGATGACCTTCCGTCAGTCACTACGTACTGTGATATCTCTGACAGGAAATCACGAGTCCAGTCGCATAACTGAGACGGTATTCCATAAGCATGCAATTTGATTACTAACCGCTTGTGAGGTACGGTGTCAAAATCCTTCTGTATATGTGGAAATACGGAAACAATTTGAAATCCGTTGTCGATTGCACTCAACACTTTGTGTAAGGAAAGAGCTAGCCGTATTTCACGAGAACGATGTTTTCTAAAACCTTGTTGACTATGTCTCAATAGACCGTTCTCTTCGAGATGGTTCATAACGTTCGAACAGAATATATTTTCCAAAATCCTGCTGCATATCGGCGTTAATGATATGGACCTGTAATTGAGTGGATTACTCTTACTGCCTTTATTGGTGAAACTTATTGCAACTTCCCAGTCTTCGGGTACGGATTATGATTGTAAAGTGAGGGGCTATTGCATCAGCCTACTCCGAAAGGAACCGAATGGTATACAGTCTGGAGCGGAAGACTTGCTTTCATTAAGTGATATGAGTTGCTTCACTAGTATGAGGATGTATACTTCTAAGTTGCTCGTGTTGACAGCTGTACTTGATCGAATTCTGCAATATTTACTTTGTCTTCTTTGGTGAAGGATTTTCGGAAAGCTGTATGTAGTAACTCTGCTTTAGCAGCACTGTCATCGATAGTATTTCGATTGCTTTACGTACGACCAGACGCTCTTTCGATGTTCTTCCGGGTTTCGAGACAAAAGTTTCGTTGTGAAAACTGTTATAAGCATATCGCATTGAAGTCCGCGCTAAATTTCGAGCTTCTGTAAAATATCGCTAATCTTGAGTGTTTTACGTTCGTTTAAATTTGGCATCCTTTTGTAGTTGTTTCTGCAACAGTGTTCAAATGGTTTAAATGGCTCTGAGAACAATGGGACTTAACTGCTGAGGTCATCAGTCCCCTAGAACTTAGAACTACTTAAACCTAACTAACCTAAGGACAACACACACATCCATGCCCGAGGCAGGATTCGGACCTGCAACCGTAGCGGTCAAGCGGCTCCAGGCTGTAGCGCCTAGAACCGCTCGGCCACTCCGGCCGGGTTGCAACAGTGTTCTGAGCTGTTTTGTGTACCATGGGGATCAGCCCCACCATTTGTTAATTTATTTGGTATAATTGTTTCAATTGGCGTAGACACTATTTCTTTAATTCAAGCCACATCTGGCCTACATTTATATTGTTAATTTGGAAGGAGTGGAGATTGTCTCTGAGGAAGGCATTAAGCGAATTTTTATCTGCTTTTGTGAATAGATACATTTTTCGTTTATTTTTGGAGGCGTTAGGTGTTACGGTATTCAGTCTCGCTAAGAAAACCCTGCGTTCACCAATCCATGTGTTCGTTTTCATGCTCTTTATTAGCTCAGAATTTGTTGCTGTAAGGTCAAGTGTGTTTCACAATTGTTTACTATTCGAGAGGGCTCATGAAGTAATTGCTCGAAATAATTTTTAGAGAAGGCATTTAGCACAATTTCGGATGATTTTTTACACGTACCTCCGGATTTAAACGCGTATTTTCGCCGACATATCGACGGTAAATTGAAGTCACCACCAACTATAATTATATGAGTCGGATACATGTTTGAAATTAGACTCAAGTTTTCTTTGAATCTTTAAGCAATTGTATCATCTGAGTTGGGAGGCTGGTAAAATGATACAATTACTATTTTATTCCGGTTGCCAAGAATGACTTCTACCCAAGCTGACTCACAGGAACTATCTACTTCAACTTCGGCACAAGAAACACTACTTCTAACAGTAACAAATACGCCACCTCCAATTATGTGTAATCTGTTCTTGCTGCACACCGTTAGGTCCTTCGCAGAAATTTCGACTGAACTTATCTCCGGCTTTAGTCAGGTTTCAGAGCCTATAACGATTTGAGCATCACTGCTGACTATTGGCGCTTGGAGCTCTGTTAATGTCCCAACACAGCTACGACAATTTAAAACTGTTAATCCGATGGTTTCTAGATCTACTTTCTTCCTGTGTTCAGCCTGCACCCTTTGAGACAGGAGCCCTTCTTGTGTTTCCCCGAGACCCTCCACCCGAAAAAGCCGCCCAGTCCACGCCACACAGCCCCCACCCCTCTTTCCGTGTAGCCGCCTCCTGCGTGTAATGGACTCCTGTCCTATTCAGCGGAACCCAAGACCCAACCACCCTAAGGCGCAAGTCGAGGAACGTGCAGCCTACACTGTCGCAGAACCGTCTGAGCTTCAGTCTGAGTCCTATCTCGAACAATAGATTTCAGTGGCAATCTCTAAACTATTGCGAGGACCCCCTGTACAGAATAACACGAGCGCAAAGACATCAGTTTAGATTTGAAAAACCAGTGTGTGTCCCTCAATTTTTCATTTATCTCGGAAAATTAAATCTATAGAATAGCCAATAGAAAGATATACTAGCACAAAACACTTCTACTTCGATTTTTTAGAAACGTATTGGCTTTCGGTACGTTCCCCTACAGGCATCTTAATCGCATGATGCCAATTATAACGATACGAACGTAAGGACAACCTAACATCCAGTCACCGAGCGGATAAAATCTCCAACCTGTTCGGGAATCGAAGCCAGTTCCCATCGGTTAGTAATCCGCCGTGCCAACCGCGCAGCTACCGAGGCAGACTCTTAGTGTTCGCTGAGTGAAAGTTACAGTTTCTTTCGAATTAACCGTTATTATTAACCACAACCACTGCGAGGGAGTTTGTAGACAGAGATGCCAGAGTTACTGAACAATGTTCTGCACGAAGTATATGAATTAACATTACAGGATATTCTGGGTGCCCTCGTCTGGGCTAAGAATGTTCTTTGAGAATGCGCAGACTTGGAACGAAATGTCATAACACACGATGTAACAAGTAAGCCGTTCACCCCTGATTCCTTAAAGACTGAATCTCCCATGTTTAAAATAGCTTCAAACGTGCAAACGTCTGATCACTTTAAAGATGAGGTAATATGTTAAATATGTGGCGTTAAGCATGTAAAACACTTGTGGGAGTTGCTAAGTGCTCAGATTCTCAAATAGTGGCTCAATAAAGTGTGTGTAATTTGTGCGCCGTGAGTTACGCTACATCAAAACATACCCAGTTTCTGACTCTAAGATGTCAAACCTTTAACGTAACATTATACGTCTTTCGATTGTGACAACATTTTTTAAATTTCAATCAATAATTATGTGAAATATTGAAAACCAAATTTTCCCCTTTATTTATTTAATCGTATGGCTAGGGCCCCCTTTCGGGCAGACCGTTCGCCGGGTGTCGGTCTTTCAATTTGACGCCACTTCGGCGACCTGCAGTCGATGAGGATGATAGGATGATGATGAGGACGGCACGACACCCAGTCCCTGGGCGGAGAAAATTCCCCGATCCAGCCGGGAATCGAACCCGGGCCCAGAGGATTGACAGTCCGTCAAGCTGACCAATCAGCTACCGGAGCTGGACAAATTTCCCCTGGAAGCCATTATATAGGTAACCTGCAAATGATATCTGGTGATAGTTTTAGCCGTTTAGTAATATAGCCAATTAATATGTACAATGTAACCAAACATTAGCGTTTCAATGTCAGTCACAGTGGAGACAGTTCTTATGGTAAATACCGATGGATCTAGTCCCCATACACGATCCAGAGTATAACACGAGAGATTTCATCTATCTTCTTCAGCCTTAATAAATCAAGTAGCATAAAACGTTAGTGTCTCGGGGATGCCAAGGAATTATAGGAACTGAAAGCTACCTTTAACGCAGGATACTTGTGGTGCTTGCGTGAGGACCTGACCACGGTGGATGGGCCAGTGGCCTGATCGCCTGCAGAATGCGTTGCACATTAACAGGTACAACAGATCCGACACGGTTCGTGAGTCCACCGGTAGAACCGGGAAACCACGAGAAGCTGATGAAGTTAAGACGGAAAGAGAAAAACCCTTCTCTAAGGCAAAATAGCAGAAATATTGATTTCCCGAACACAGGCGGAAACCACTGAAAAAAAAAAAACAACATTCTCGTCGTAACCATAGTGTGCAGATTTGTGTTCACAGTATTGTAGTGCTAAGTAATGTCTAATAATGGCGAGCGTAAATCATTACATTGTCAAAGTTGTGAGACTTTGTGCTCTTATACTTCTTAACTCGCCTCCATGACACATCTACTTCTCAAATTGTCGAACAATATCTTTCCAGTTGCCATATTTTTATAATTTTGATCTGATGGCATTTAGGCTAAAGCGCTGCACTAAGCATTGATGTGTGTATAAGTTATTATTATTATGTTAAAATATTCTATACTTTTTGTTGTTATTGTTATTAAAATAATAAGCGTATGTGGCCCAGTCCCTCAGAACCAAATCAGGGATCGACGCCTGTATTGGGTGTACGGATCAGTTCGTCGAGTAAGCCCAGTAGACTGTCTGGTCGGCTCCCCTAAATAACATCCACAGTAAGGCCTTCGGCACGCACTGCTCAATCTTACGTTAGAGGTACGCATCGCTCCAGAGGCGAGCGGTGGGCAGTTCACACGAGGAATACATAGCGTTTGGCTCAAATGGCTCTGAGCACTATGGGACTTAACATCTGAGGTCATCAGTCCCCTAGAACTGAGAACTACTTAAACCTAACTAACCTAAGGACATCACACACATCCATGCCCTAGGCAGGATTAGAACCTGGGACCGCAGCGGTCGCGCGGTTCCAGACTGAAGCGCCTAGAACCGCTCGGCCACACTGGCCGGCACATAGCGTTTGGAAAAAAAGTAGGTTCTTCATGTTCTCCAGAAGAATCGTCGGATATATGCGCGTAGTTACAGGCACATCTCGCTGACTACAGTCTTCAGCACAATTATCGGTTTACACATGGTGATGTTTTTGGAAAACGAAAATCTCTATAAAAGTCGACATGAGTTCCGCAGACAGACATCCTGCAACACTCAATTCGCACTACACCTATATTTACATGTGCATCTACATGACTTTTCTACTATTCACAATTAAGTGTTTGGCCGAATATTCATAGAACCACTTTCAGAGTACTTCTCGACCCTTCCACAATCAAACAGCACTTGCTTAAAATGAACATCTATATCTTTCTGTGCGGGATCTTATGCCTGTTATTTTATTACGACGGCTATTTCACCGTATGTAGGTGGGACGCAACAAAATATTTTGTTTGGCATTCGGAGGAGAATGCTTAGTGATTGAAATTTGGAGATGATGTCGCCGCAACTAAAAATGCCTTTGTATTAATGATTGCCGCCCCAATTCACGTATCATATCCATGACACCCATTTCGCAATAATACAAAACGAGCGGCCCTTCTTTGAACTTTTTCAATGTCCTCCATCATTCCAATCAGCCAAGAATCCCACACCGCGCTGCCGCACTCCAGAAGAGGAGAGACGTGCATAATGCAGGCAGCATCTTTGGTAGATCTGTTGTATCTTGTAAGTGTATCAGGCAGCCTTTGGTTTGCATTCCCTCTCAGTGACATACATACCGCCGTAGACAAAGGCGCCCGAGGTGCTACCACATTTCTTGACTGCTGCAGGACATTCGATTTATTTCCGAACTGACGGTTATTGGTCAAAATGCCAGCTTCCAGAGTACAGGACCAGATTTGTGACTGGATCAATGACTTGCTTGCAGATAGAATCCAACACGATGTTCTTAACGAAACAAAACCAACAAATGTGAAGTTAATTTTGGGAGTACCCCAAGGGCCGTAAGTATTTACGGTTTATATTGATGATCTGCTGGGTGACCTTGGAGGTTACGTGAGGCTATTGGCGGAGGATGCTCTTATCTATAGGAAAGGTATAACGTCAAAAGAGTGCAGCGAAATGCAGGAAGACATGCAGGACCTGGCACATGACCCTGCACTTAAATAAAAAGTAATATATCGAGCACAGAAAAGCTAAGACGACAACTATTGTTTGATTAAACTGTTAGTGATAAGCCGCTGCAAACATAATATCGTAAAATACCTTCGAATAACCATCCATAGGGACCGAAAGTGGGGTGACGACATAAAACAAATCGTAGGAGAAGCAGACACCAGGCGGAGATTAAGGAGTGTTGCTCACCAGTTATGACCCTCACCAGATTCTAATAACAGAAGAGATGGAGAAGATCCAACAAGGGCGGTGCGTTTCGTCGCAAGTATTGTGGGCAAGAGCGTTAAGGAGATGCTCAAGAAACGCAAATGGCATACGCTAGAAGAATGGCGTTGTACATCACTCAGAGGGTTACTATTGAGTGCGTACGTTCCATAGTTTGGCAAAGCGTTAATTCCCCCTGCGTACATCTCGTCAAATGACTGTGCCGAGAAAAACAGAGAAGTTAGACCTCCATACGGAGCTTTACCGACAGTCATTCTTCCCATACGCGCTTCCTGAATGGAACAGGGAAAGGGGAGGGTGAGGGAAGACAGTCGCACCAGAGGTACTGTAAGGTATGGTGCGGAGTATACACATCCGGAAAAAAAATGCGATACCTCGAGGATAAGATCATTTTATTGATGAGTGATGTGACAGATAATTCATCAGTATAGCGGCATGTGATAGCAAACTCAGACTGAATGAAACACACATGTTACAGCAAAGGGTGCTCAAACGGTCGCATCCGTTCACAATGTACCGCCTCTGGCGGCAAAGACGGCGTGTATTCTCGCATGCAAATGACCGTAAAGGTGAGGACTGGCATCCTGCGACAGATTGTCCCAAGCATTTTTGCACCCTTTGCTGTAATTTTGTAATTTTACTTGTAGGCTGCAGAGAACGAGTAAATTATCGCCTCACCATGCCCCCGTGTTCAACTGGCGAGAAGTCTTGTGATCTTGCTTACGAATGGAGTTGTTGTACACCACCAAGAGCACTTTGCGTCACAGCAGCCATATGTGGTCGTGCATTGTTGAACTGTAGACTTGGCCACTGTTTCTATGTTTCCATACAGTGTATCGACACGTGGAACTGTTTCAGTGTTTCGGAACGGCTGTGGTTCACTGATTCGAAACAGTAGTGTTTCATTCCGCCCCTGTCTCGGATAACCGGACCAGATTCGATCTCGAGCCAGACACAGAAACAGTATCGTTGTTTCAAAATAAGGCTGTTTCAGTCCACCTGTGCTTGGAACGGACTAATTGTATCGAAACAGTGATGTTTCATTCCGTTCTGTGTCTGACGAGATTCGGGCTCGGCCCAGGTACTGAAACATAACATACCACTTCGTGAAACACTTTCAAGAGTGTCGAAATCTTTTTGACAAGCAATAGCATGAAGCTTAAGATATCCGAAAATAAAGCTTCGTTTCTAGCTGACTGTCCTATTCCAAAATGGCGTAACATCTGCTTTATAAACACTAACCAAACAATAAAACAACGCATACTATTCGCATTCAAAACAATAAATATGTGAAAATCATTCAGTTAAACTACACTTTTTTTTATAACATACGCTTCTCTGTTCATGTACAATAATCATATTAAGAAACGCAAGTAAGCCTACAACATTTTCAATAAAAAAAGGCGTAGAGTGACAGTTATTAGACATATACATAAATTTGATGTAGGTATAATTCCAAGCAATCTGACATATCACTGATAGTGTAATGGTGAACGGGAAGGGCTGGGAAGCATGGTGAATTTATAGTAACGGTTCGAAACACCTTGAAAGACAAAATTTTTTTCTGTTATTTATTCGAATTATTTGGCATTGTTTGTGAGTCTATAGTCACTGTGCCTATTATCCACAATGATTCCCTTTGTGTGCATGGAAATTAGCAGGATGGGTATATTACCCATAGTAACGGAATATGAGAATCCCAGTAGCATATCCGTTGTTTCTGCACTTTGCTCCCACCTTTGCTTCGTGGTGGTTCTTCTGTCTTCAGCTATGGCTGTCCTCAGCCAATTGAAAAGTATCAAAGTCACACGACACGAAAGCAGTGCATTTGCTGCATGAAATACGAAACTGCCAAGACGCTTGAGTGATAGTTTCATACTTTCTGCGATATGATTAGCGCTCTCCCCCCTCATTTGTGTTTAAATGGACATACGTATACAGTAGACATTCAAGATGATAAAATGTGTAGGTTTATTAGATTACAAAACAAAAACTGCTTCACTGTTTCGAAACAGCGTATCGAAACATTACATTGTACTGTTTCATTTGTTTCGAAACAGTTACGTGTTTCAGTTTGCCCATCTCTATTGTACTGAAGGAGGACACAACCTTACTGCCCAACAATTCGCAGTATTACGGGTATAACAATCTAAGCAATGTGCGGATCACTGGTTAGTACAACCTGCGTAACCACCAAAAGTGACCTGGTGCCCCTCCTCCCCCCCCCCCCCTATCGCACACGGTAAAGCCTGGAATGTGACCTGTGCGTCGTGAGCGAATAGCGCCCTGCAGTAGTCATTCGCCAAGTCTACGACCACACAACAGCGGTGTGTCATTGCTAGTTCGGCCAGAGACACACCTAATCCTAGTGGCGGTGCAAACACACTCTCGGCGATAAAGCAGATGAAACGTAAGCCCGGTTTCTTCCATGGATGATGTTCGACCGGCCACCGCTGCTTGCACAATGTGTCTATCTTCATGTGCTTCTGTAATATGCGGACGTCCAGAACCTAGTCTGCGAATGTGAGAACGTTCCACAGATCACTGCTGAAAGCAGCGACACACCGGTGACAAACTGTGCCCGACATGTGCAGTAATCTGTCGATACGTCCCTCTAGCTTCCCACAGCCCCGCAATGCGATCCCGTTCACATGGCTGAAGCTGTTCTGCCGGAGTCTGTACTCGTCGTTGGGGTATAATTGTGCCTTAGAATGAATGTTGCAAACACTGTTCACCTCTGCTAGTGCCGGTGCGAGTCAAAACAGAGGTGCACAGCCAGTCCTTCCCAGCGCCATCTGATCGCTGATGGCCGTGACAGATGAGTAATTAACACTACACGCATCAGTTCAAATGGCTCTGAGCACTATGGGACTTAACATCTATGGTCATCAGTCCCCTAGAACTTAGAACTACTTAAACCTAACTAACCTAAGGACAGCACACAACACCCAGCCATCACGAGGCAGAGAAAATCCCTGACCCCGCCTGGAATCGAACCCGGGAACCCGGGCGTGGGAAGCGAGAACGCTACCGCACGACCACGAGATGCGGGCACACACCTCACTATTATGCACATACAGGCTGATCATGCTGCCCCTACCACCGGGTTTTATGCAACCCGCATCGCCTTCAAATACCACACGCAAGATTTTTACATTCTCTCGCTCGCTATGTTCAAATTGTTAGTCCTACAGAAAAAATGAAGAGGATCTCCTTGTAAGAAATTTAATGTAGTTATAATAGGATGCTTTTTCGCTAGAGGCCGTAGTTTTCGAATTCTTCAAGAAAGACGTACAAAAGTGATCTTCAAATGTGTTTTTCTTGAATAATTCGAAAACTGTGGCCTTCAAAGAAAACGTATCCCAGTACAAAATTTAACTACATTAAATTTCCTACAAAAAGATTGCAAGTAGGTTGTTTAGGTTTTTATATTGGTGACGCCACGTAGCGCTCTATATGAAAATCACTGACTGTGTGAAGTCTGTGGCTGGTTTGCATTGTTGGAATATTTGCTATTGTAGTGTTCGGCAGTTGAATGTGAACAGCGCGTAGCGTTGGGCAGTTGGAGGTGAGCCGGCAGCAGTGGTGGATGTGGGGAGAGAGATGACAGAATTTTGAGAGCGGACGATCTGGACGCGTGTCCATCAGAAAGAATAAATTTGTAATACTGGATATCACTCATGTACACTCCTGGAAATGGAAAAAAGAACACATTGACACCGGTGTGTCAGACCCACCATACTTGCTCCGGACACTGCGAGAGGGCTGTACAAGCAATGATCACACGCGCGGCACAGCGGACACACCAGGAACCGCGTTGTTGGCCGTCGAATGGCGCTAGCTGCGCAGCATTTGTGCACCGCCGCCGTCAGTGTCAGCCAGTTTGCCGTGGCATAAGGAGGTCCATCGCAGTCTTTAACACTGGTAGCATGCCGCGACAGCGTGGACGTGAACCGTATGTGCAGTTGACGGACTTTGAGCGAGGGCGTATAGTGGGCATGCGGGAGGCCGGGTGGACGTACCGCCGAATTGCTCAACACGTGGGGCGTGAGGTCTCCACAGTACATCGATGTTGTCGCCAGTGGTCGGCGGAAGGTGCACGTGCCCGCCGACCTGGGACCGGACCGCAGCGACGCACGGATGCACGCCAAGACCGTAGGATCCTACGCAGTGCCGTAGGGGACCGCACCCCCACTTCCCAGCAAATTAGGGACACTGTTGCTCCTGGGGTATCGGCGAGGACCATTCGCAACCGTCTCCATGAAGCTGGGCTACGGTCCCGCACACCGTTAGGCCGTCTTCCGCTCACGCCCCAACATCGTGCAGCCCGCCTCCAGTGGTGTCGCGACAGGCGTGAATGGAGGGACGAATGGAGACGTGTCGTCTTCAGCGATGAGAGTCGCTTCTGCCTTGGTGCCAATGATGGTCGTATGCGTGTTTGGCGCCGTGCAGGTCAGCGCCACAATCAGGACTGCATACGACCGAGGCACACAGGGCCAACACCCGGCATCATGGTGTGGGGAGCGATCTATTACACTGGCCGTACACCACTGGTGATCGTCGAGGGGACACTGAATAGTGCACGGTACATCAAAACCGTCATCGAACCCATCGTTCTACCATTCCTAGACCGGCAAGGGAACTTGCTGTTGCAACAGGACAATGCACGTCCGCATGTATCCCGTGCCACCCAACGTGCTCTAGAAGGTGTAAGTCAACTACCCTGGCCAGCAAGATCTCCGGATCTGTCCCCCATTGAGCATGTTAGGGACTGGATGAAGCGTCGTCTCACGCGGTCTGCACGTCCAGCACGAACGCTGGTCCAACTGAGGCGCCAGGTGGAAATGGCATGGCAAGCCGTTCCACAGGACTACATCCAGCATCTCTACGATCGTCTCCATGGGAGAATAGCAGCCTGCATTGCTGCGAAAGGTGGATATACACTGTACTAGTGCCGACATTGTGCATGCTCTGTTGCCTGTGCCTATGTGCCTGTGGTTCTGTCAGTGTGATCATGTGATGTATCTGACCCCAGGAATGTGTCAATAAAGTTTCCCCTTCCTGGGACAATGAATTCACGGTGTTCTTATTTCAATTTCCAGGAGTGTATATATAATGATTTGAACATTATTAAGGTAAATACATTGTTTCTTCTATATCAAAATCTTTCATTTGCTAACTATGCCTATCAGTAGTTAGTGCCTTCAGTAGTTTGAATCTTTTATTTAGCTGGCAGTATTGGCGCTCGCTATATTGAAGTAGTTCGAGTAACGAAGATTTTTGTGAGGTGAGTGATTCATGAAAGGTATAGGTTATTGTTAGTCACGGCCGTTCTTTTGTAGGGATTATTGAAAGTCAGATTGCGTTGCGCTAAAAAATATTGTGTGTCAGTTTAGTGATGATCAGAATAAGTAAAGAGAGAAATGTCTGAGTACGCTCAGTTTTACTCACCTGTTTGAAAATCAAATAACGTAAAGAGGTTTATCAACTCAGTAATTCATTAATTTTTCTAAGGGGATGTTTCAACGTCCTGTTCATTTTTTCTGTAGGACTAATAGTTTGCGCGTAGCGAGCGAGAGAACATGAAAATCTTGCATGTGGTAGTTGAAGGCGTTGCAAGCTGCATAAAACTTAGCGGTATGGGCAGCTGAATCGCCCAATGTTATACCGTGGTACCACTGGACACGGTCCTCGACGGTGTTCCATTTTTCTCCGGTAGTGTAGATGTCGTCACACGGACGCCGCTAGTGCGGTGCGTACAGTTCCTTCGGCAGATGAGTCGCTGTCGGCTCTCGTATGCGTGGAGCGCGCGGAGGCGTCCGCTTAGGAATGCAGGCAGCCTACCGCCCCGTCGCGCCGCCCGTGACATTGCCTCCCAACGGGACGCCGGCGCATTCGCAGCGCGCCTAATCTCTACCCAGTCACACACTCCACAGGACGCTATACAGCGCATCGCGGAGGGTACTTCGTACGAGTACGAGGGATTGTCATTAAGTTTTAATTATCAAGTTGCGATCGTGTACTTGGCGCTGGAGCTTGTCTTTCCCCAGATACACACCCTTCAGTGTAACTCATTTTCTCCCTCGATGGCTGACTTAGCGGAGACCTTGGTTGCATAAGCCTGCATTTATCACTGTCTGGGAAATGTTCCACCTCGATAATCACCTCGTCGTCATTCTGTAAATGATTGTCAAGCAACGGTCTATTCGTTAGAGGAAAGAGGAAAAAGTCAGCAATATCAGGACCGTAAGCGGAGCGAGGCAAAATTTGATAGCCAAAGAAGTAGCGTACTAGACTTCGTCCTGTACAAAGTGAGCTGAGGCCATGGCGTGGAACAAAAGCACCCCCTTGGACAGACTCCCGTGACGTCGTCGGGAGATTCCGTAGTTAAGTTCGAATACAACAAATTTCCTTCAGGCATAAAAGCTTCTGTCTGCAAATGGGCACGTATTTACGTAGCACCACTCTGGCGAAACTCAGCTTGCCCCCTTTCTTGCACGTTATCCTGCAAACCATGGATGAAGGACAGTAGCCAGACTCCATACTAAAATTTTTGAAGACGTAGTCAGCGATCTTAAAATTTGTTAAAATTAAAATAGTCTTGATGGCAGTCTTGTAACAATATTTTTTTATTGGAGTGAGTGACCGGTTTCGACTCTATGAAACAGTCATCTTCAGACTCCAGAGCGGTGGATGGACACTGCTAGCTGAGTTCCGTCGATCCTCGATGCTCGTGTAACTGCTCAGTCTCTTTCCAGATAATCCACACTTTCCTAAAACTCTCCCAATAAACCAAAATCGACCTTTCGCCTTCCCTACTACCATCCTTACGTGCTCGTTCAGTTTTAAATTGCATTGCAGCGTTACGCCTAGATATTTAAATTGACTTGACTGTGTCAAGCAGCAAACTACTAATGTTTATTGGACCATTATGGGGCTGTTTTTTCTACACATCTTAATTAACTTACGTTTTTCTACATTTCGAGGAAGCTGACAGTCACGACAGCAAATAGACATTTTGGCTATGTCATCCTGCAAGCTTCTGCAATCACTCAACGAGGACACTTTCGTGTACATTACATGAACAAACAGTAGCGCGCTTCTGATCACCCTGTCCGTCAGATAATTTATGTATATAGACAACAAGACCTGTCTTATAATACTTCCCTGGATCACTGCTGACGATACCCTTGCCTCTGATGAACACTCGCCGTCCAGGAAAACGTAGTGAGTTCTATTACTTAGTAAGTCTCAGAGGCGCGATATCTGTAGGTACATACTCCGTATGTTCGGATCTTCGTCAAGAGTCTGCTGTGGGACATAGTGTCAAATGCTTTTCGGAAATCCAAGAATATGGAGTCTAAAATTAAAATTTGAAACAGTCTTGATCGCAGTATTGTTACAATATTTTTTATTGGAGTGAATGACCGATTGCGACCCATTCTTGACTACTGCTCCAGTGTTTGGAATCTTCAGCTTGTCTGATTAAAGGAAAACACCGAAGAAATTCAGAGGCGTGCAGCTAGATTTGCTAGCAGCAGATTCGATCAACTTGCGAGTGTTGACAGAGATGCTTTGTAAAGTAAAATCGAAACCCGAGAGGGGAGACAGACAGACAGACAGACACAAGCTGCTTTTCGCAAAACACTACTGTATAATTTCAGAGAACCAGCATTTTCGACTGACTGCAGAACGATTCTATGACGCCAAAGGTCGTACATTTCGTGTAAGGACCACGAAATCAGTGTAAATTAGGAGTCGTACGGAGGCATACACACAATCGTTCTTCTCTCGCTCCATTTGCGAGTGAAATAGGACAGGAAATGGTTAGTAGTACAAGGTACCCTCCGCCATGCACCGTGTGGAGGCTTGTGGAATATTTATGTACGTGTAGATACGTTCTTGCGACTGTTTGCCCCTTACGAGCATAATGTGTTAGCAACTTGTCTGATGGTGTTTGACTCTTCGCCTTTTTCGGCGATGCTGAATCCACACAGTTTCGGCTGCCTGCTTTGCTCCTCTGTGTCGGGGTCATTTGTGATAGACACAGCAATCGCGCATGGTGATTACGCGGCTAAAGACGTCAGCTGTGTTGGCCTGATACAGCTGCAAGATTTCCGCAGACTTTTTGAATGGGTGCGAGCAGCCACGGAATCCATAGGGTGGCGACCTTCTCCGTCTTGAGAATGTCCTGCATGATGTCAACTGATAACTGATAAAAAAACTTTCCAGTTCCGGATTCCACTGTTATACGCCATCTTGAAGGACAAGGACTACATTTCTCTTGCGATTCCTCGTTCTTCTGTCACTGCATTCTTAGTTATGCAGATTTGCCTGATAACGATGGAAGAATCTGCTCTACCTAATGTGTGCGATAATATGGTTCATTGTTGATGTTCACTTTCACCTTTCCACCACACCAACATGGACTGTTGCAGCGTTGTTCCGTTTCAAATGCCGAAAACGAACCACAGCACTCCACTTTGACAGTGAGCTCTTATGGCATACCTAGCAGCGTACTTAGTATTCCGGCGCGTGGATTTCATTGTGTATCAGGACGGCAACGAATTGACATCTATATTTTTTTGAGGTCATAATAAAATGACTACCCCCCATTTAGACAGTTTCTCAATACGTGAATGAAATATATTAGAAAATCTATACCTGTACACGGCCTAATTCCTTTTTTATTCTCGCTATTCCTACGAGAGATATGCCAGGTGGTTGTAATTAAAGTGCAGCTGCTCACGGAGGTCCAGTATGGGCCGTAATTGTGGTATGTCAGCGAAATTTGGTAGATACGGTAACGCGTTAGTGCGGAACCGACTTACGGTGCGAAAAAATTAGTTCCAATTTTGGCCACTAGGTGCAGATCTGGCGCTGTATACTGTAGGATGGTAAACCGTGCACTTTGTCACTTGATAAGTCACAACGTGAATGGACAGTACACCTGGCGAGTAGAGAAGTTGATCCCATATGGTCGTGCAATATACACACATCAAAAAAGTTTTGCATCACCTCGGTTCCGAGATTTCTGGAACGCGTACAGAAAATTGAAATAGAGATCAACATAAACATCATTCGGCCTTTTTTTATTGCTCATGAAAACCACAATTTGCGTGTTGTACCACCATACAGCGAGACCTTCAGAGGTGGTGGTCCAGATTGCCGTGCACAACGGTACCCCTAATAACCAGTAGCAGGTCCTCTTGCATTGATGCATGCCTGTATTCGTCGTGGCATACTATCCACAAGTTCATCAAGACACTGTTGGTCCAGATGTTCCACTCCTCAACGGCAGTTCGGCGTAGATCCCAAAAAGTAGTTGGAGAGTCACGTCGTCCATAAACAGCCCTTTTCAATTTATCCCAGGCATGTTCGATAGGGATCATGTCTGGAGAACATACTGACTAGTCTATTCGAGCGATGTCGTTATCCTGAAGGAAGTCATTCACAAGATGTGCACGATGGGGGCGCGAATTGTCGTCCATATACTGCCGATATGGTTGTAATATCGGTCGGAGGAGGGCATTCACGTATCGTACAACCGTTACGGCGCCTTTCATGACCACCAGCGGCGTACGTCGATCCAACATAATGCCACCCCAAAACAGCCAGAAACCTCCACTTTGCTCCACTCGCTGGACAGCGTGTCTAAGGCGTTCAGCCTGACCGGGTTGCCTTCAAACACGTCTCCGACGATTATCTGATTGAAGGCACATGCGACACTCATCGGTGAAGAAAACGTGATGTCAATCCTGAGTGGTCCATTCGTCATGTTGTTGGGCTCATCTTTACCGCGCTGCATAGTGTCGTGGTTACAAAGATGGACCTCTCCATGGACGTCGGGAGTGATGTTTGGCATCATGCAGCCTATTGCGCACAGTTTGAGTCATCCACTGCAGTAGAAGACCTTGGGCGGCTTGAGCGAGGCATGTCATCGACTGTTCCTTTCTCTCTTATCTCCTCCATGTCCGAACAACATCGCTTTGGTTCACTCCGAGACGCCTGGACACTTCCCTTGCTGAAAGCCCTTCCTGGCACAAAGTAACAATGCGGACGCGATCAAACCGAGGTATTGACCGTCTAGGCATGGTGGAACTAGAGACAACACGAGCCGTGTACCTCCTTCCTGGTGGAATGACTGGAACTGATCGGCTGTCGGAACCCCTCCGTCTAATAGGCGCTGCACATGTATGGTTGTTTAGATCTTTGGGCGGGTTTAGTGACATCTCTGAACAGTCACAGGGACTTGTCTATGATGCAACATCCGCAGTCAATTTGTACTTTGAGGATTTCTGGGAACCGGGGTGATGCAAAACTTTTTTTATGTGCGTATTTTGGCGTGACGAGACACATTTTACACTACAGGGTGCTGTGAATATGCAGAATTGCAGAATTTGGGGTACTGTTACACCGCGTGTTTGCACGAAGAGCAGTTGTACTCGCTGAATGTGACTGTGGATTCACAAGCAATTTTACTCTCGGCCCGTTCTTCTTTGAAGAGAACGCACCTAGAGGTATTCCGTGACGTGACATTATGGAGACCTCCTTATACAGCGTATGATTCCTGCCACGGAAGAGCGCAACAGTGTGGAAACAGCTGTTTTCATACAGGATGGGGCAACACCTCATATCGCTCGCTCAGTGAAAAATCTACTTGGTGCAACCTTCCCCGAACGAGCTATCTCCAGATGTTTTCGAAATGTATGGCCTTGCAAGGTCATGTGATCTGAATCCCTTTGTCTTTTGACTGTGCGGGTATCTAGAAGAACGCGTTTATCAGGGCACGTTAGGTCCCTACCTTATCTGAACGCCAGTTACAGGAACACGTTGCTCAGATTCCACCAGAACTGCTGCTCAGCTATTGGTCGCATCGTTCTACTAATGCAGCATCTCGTCTACGTCACCGACGCTCACATTAAACAAATTGTGTAAGTGGCAGTTAATAATAAAATCGACATTAAGCCTTCCTTACATGTTTAACTTTGTCTGGCCACGTCCCGTTCCTAATCCATTACATATGGAAACATTTCTATACTTATTTCTTGTATTCACATCTCCTGATTTGTGCCTAATGCCAAAATTGGAATTAATTTTTTTCTACATAAATCGTTTCCGCATTAATGCATTAACGTATCTACAAATTTTCGTTACCATACTGTAATTACAGCCCATAGCAGACCTCTCACTATAATCACTCGGTAGTGTAGTGTTACGGAATCCTCGCAGTCTTCCACGAATAGGGTTCTTCGAATTGGCCGAGCAGGGTTTCGCGAGGACTAGCTCCATTCCCTTTAATTTCCCTGACTACGTCTCTTCTAGCTGAGTATGGCTCTGAGCACTATGGCAGTAAACTTCTAGGGTCATCAGTCCCATAGAACTTAGAACTACTTAAACCTAACTAACCTAAGGATATCACACAGATCCATGCCCGAGGCAGGATTCGAACCTGCGACCGTAGCGGTCGCGCGGTTCTAGACTGAAGCGCCTAGAACCGCACGGCCACAATGGCCGGCATCGTCGGTTCGTACCGGAGGCTGGCTGAAGACTGTTAGCCTCTCTCGCGGGGTGAAAGCAGAGCTTCCAGTTCGCAGTATCATATCCGGAATTGATTGAGGTCCTTTGGTATGGAAGTGAGTGGAAGGTTCTCAACCAGAGAGTCCAGCGTTTGTGGCGGTTTTGGCTACTTCTCATACGGAGGCTTATCGAGGCAATTGTTTCTCCCTACATCCATTTGCTCGTGGAACTGACAAGGGAATGACTAGTAGTGGTATAAGGTTCACCCCAACACCCAAAGTGTGGTGGCTTGCGGACTATGTGTAACACGTCCCCATTTTTTTCACGATATGTATCAGTCACTGCGTTGCCGATGTGCACTCTGCAGCTCACTTTTATTATGGACTTAACGATGTGATGCTCTTGTCGGGATTCTAACGAAGTGAGGAAAGCACATTCATCACCATATCTGAACCATTCTCAAATGTCCCACAGTGCCTACCCAATCCATGAATTTCCAAACTTGGCTTCCCTCCCGAAATGTGAGTTCACTGTCCTCCACTAAATACCAAGCATTCCACCGACGCAGTCCGCTGGTTCATCTTATACTGTTTACTGTTGCATGTCAAACACAACATCGACAGCCCATAGGATCCAAAATGTGGATTTATACACAGGTATTCCCTATTGGAAAAGTAACTCTTTTTACTGTTTCCCATAATATGGTGAATGTGCTTTGCTCTACGCCCTGGGCAAAAAATAAATAAATAAATAAAAAAGTCATGTTTCGACCACACATTGATACTCCGATTTGCCGGCCGATGTGGCCGAGCGGTTCTAGGCGCTACAGTCTGGAACCGCGCCACCGCCACGGTCGCAGGTTCGAATCCTGCCTCGTGCATGGATGTGTGTGATGTCCTTAGGTTAGTTAGGTTTAAGTAGTTGTAAGTTTTAGGGGACTGATGACCTCAGAAGTCCCATAGTGCTCAGAGCCATTTGAACCATTTGATACTCCGATTTGAGCCCAACCTTTTCAAGCACTGTGCAGGAAGAAAATTGTGTCGTAGTAAGTGCGTGATGCCCATTGCACATATTAACAAATCGAGGTCGTTTCAGTTATTGTCGAACGTATATTGTTCAGTGCCAGTATTGTTCCTCTTCTTCTACAAGACGAAACTTTATGTATCTGTTGAATATATTCGAAACGAAGTATGCGGAATAACTAGTTATTTCGTCTGACTTTCGACTGTAAGACTGTAATCAACAACTCTCCGCTGCATCCTCGCTCCCAGAATGTTGAGAGGGTCTCTGTGTCGCACAGAATCGAACACTGTTGAACTGAGTGGCTGACGGAAGCTTTCAGTCTGTTCGAGAGCGGTAGATGACCACTCAGTTTGAACCGGACTGCCCGTCAAAGTAAAGATATGGGTTCGATAGTTTTTGTTCCTCATAACTGCTTATCAGTAAATGATGAGTCATCTCACTGTTAATGACACAGTTCTCATACACACATCGAAAGAAGTTTTGCACCACCCCGGTTCCTAGAACTCCTGAAGATAGACGTTGACTCTGGATATTGTACCACAGGCAGAGTCCCTTTGTTCTTCGGAGATGTCACTAAACCCGCCCAAAGATGTAAACAACCAGTGCCTATTAGACGGAGGGGGTCCGATAGCCGATCAGTTCCAGGCAGTCTACAAGGAAGGAGGTACACGGCTCGTCTTGTCTGTAGTTCAACCCTGCCTAGACGGTCAATACCGCGGTTCGATCACGTCCACATTGTTACTTTTTGTAAGGAGGGGCTCTGAACAAGGGAAATGTCCAAGCGTCTCGGAGAGAACCAAAAGCGATGTTGTTCGGACATGGGAGAGATACAGAGAGCCAGGAACTGTCGATGACATGCGTCGCTCAGGCCGCCCCTGCTGCAGTGGATGACCGCTACCTACGGATTATGGCTCGGAGGAACCCTGACAGCAACACCACCATGTTGAATAATGCTTTCCGTGCAGCCACAGGCCGTCGTGTTACGACTCAGACTGTGCGCAATAGGCTGCATGATGCAAACTTCACTTCCGACATCCGTGGCGAGGTTCAGTTTCACAACGACACACAGTGCAGGGCGGTACTGATAGGGCCAACAACATGCCGAATGGACCGCTTAGGACTGGCATCACGTGCTCTTCACCGATGAGTGTCGCATATGCCTTCAATCAGACACTCTCAGAGACGTGTTTGGAGGCAACCCGGTCAGGCTGAACGCCTTAGACACAGTGTCCAACGAGTGCAGCAAGGTGGAGGTTCCCTACTGTTTTGGTGTGGCATTACGTGGGGTCGACGTACGCCGCTGGTGGTCATGGATGGCGCCGTAACGGCTCTACGATACGTGAATGCTATCTTCCAACCGATATTGCAACAATATCGGCAGTACAGGGTGATTCAAAAAGAATACCACAACTTTAAAAATGTGTATTTAATGAAAGAAACATAATATAACCTTCTGTTATACATCATTACAAAGAGTATTTAAAAAGGTTTTTTTTTCACTCAAAAACAAGTTCAGAGATGTTCAATATGGCCCCCCTCCAGACACACGAGCAATATCAACCCGATACTCCAACTCGTTCCACACTCTCTGTAGCATATCAGGCGTAACAGTTTGGATAGCTGCTGTTATTTCTCGTTTCAAATCATCAGTGGTGGTTGGGAGAGGTGGCCGAAACACCATATCCTTAACATACCCCCATAAGAAAAAATCGCAGGGGGTAAAATCAGGGCTTCTTGGAGGCCAGTGATGAAGTGCTCTGTCAGGGGCTGCCTGGCGGCCGATCCATCGCCTCGGGTAGTTGACGTTCAGGTAGTTACGAACAGGTAAGTGCCAATGTGGTGGCGCTCCATCCTGCTGAAATTGTGGAATTTGCAGCTCTCTGCTAGCTCTGCGAGTCGATTTTCCTGGGCTGCGAACAAATGCTTGCTGGATGCGTGCTACATTTTCATCACTCGTTCTCGGCTGTCCAGAACTTTTCCCTTTGCGCAAACACCCATTCTCTGTAAACTGTTTATACCAACGTTTAATACACCACCTATCAGGAGGTTTAACACCATACTTCGTTCGAAATGCACGCTGAACAACTGTCGTCGATTCACTTCTGCCGTACTCAATAACACAAAAAGCTTTCTGTTGAGCGGTCGCCATCAGCATCAACTGACGCTGACGCCTAGTCAACAGCGCCTCAAGCGAACAAATGTACAGCTAAATGAAACTTTATAGCTCCCTTAATTCGCCGACAGATAATGCTTAGCTCTGCCTTTTGACGTTGCAGAGTTTTAAATTCCTAAAGTTGTGGTATTCTTTTTGAATCACCCTGTATATTGCCGAGGTATTCGTCTTCATGGACAATTCGCGCTCCTATCGTGCACATCTTGTGAATGACTTCCTTCAGAATAACGACATCGCTCGACTAGTGTGGCCAACATGTTCTCCAGGCATGAACCCTACCTAACATACCTGGGACAGATTGAAAATGGCTCTTTATGGACGACGTGACCCACCAACCACTCTGAGGGATCTTACGCCGTATCGCAGTTGAGGAGTGGGAGAATATGGACCAAAACTGCCTTGATGAACTTGTGGACAGTATGCCACGGCGAATACAGGCTTGTAGGCAAGAGGACGTGCTACTGGTTATTAGAGGTACCGTTGTGTATGGCAATCTGGACCACCACCTCTGAAGGTCTCGCTGTATGGTGGCACTACATGCAATGTGTGGTTTTTATGAGCAATAAAGAGGGCGAAAATGATGTTCATGGTGATCGCTATTCCAGTTTTCTGTACAGGTTCCGGAACTCTCGGAACCGAGGTGATGCAAAACTTTTTTTGATGTGTGCACACAGTGTTTCGTACCGCAATTGCTCGTAAGATGTCTGCAAATAATGCGACTCGTAGCTGTGAACAATAGCTTTCTGTAACTGTCTGATGACTTACGGGTTGGGTTGTTTGGGGGAAGAGACCAAACAGCGAGGTCATCGGTCTCATCGGATTAGGGAAGGAAGTCTGCCGTGCCCTTTCAGAGGAACCATCCCGGCATTTGCCTGGAGCGATTTAGGGAAATCACGGAAAACCTGAATCAGGATGGCCGGACGCGGGATTGAACCGTCGTCCTCCCGAATGCGAGTCCAGTGTGCTAACCACAGCACTACCTCGCTCGGTATGATGACTTACGTCGGAGAGTAAACTGCATGCAGACCTAGTGAAACACACTGCGTTGGCAGTAGAACTGCTACGGTTGCCTTGTGCGCTCTGCGCAGGCGGCGGACGCCCGGCAGCGAAAGCGCTTACGACGTGCGGGTTACTCAATTGTTTGCCTGCCTCTGTCTTACTCCGCACCACGAGGTGATAATTCCGCGGAAGAGGTAGCTGTGCGCTCTTCGACATTTACATAGCTTCTACGTCTGTGTGGTTTATTTTGATCAGCGTGGTTAAAGCGGCAAGCGGATCGCTTCTGTGTACACATTTATACGGGCCCTATTTCGCGGCAGTGAGTGGCGGCAGTATTTATTGCCGTTTACATTGGAGCAGCTTGGCAGCAATATACGGCAATATTGTGGTATGGCTGGGCTATACCGCTCATGAAGCAGGCTGTTTGAGGCAGGCGCTGAGGTATAGTCGAGGTGTTGCCATTGTCGTCCACCAAGAGTGGAGAACATCTCGTATGGCCGGGCCGTATCTGCCAATGTCCTTGTCTACAAATGTTTCACTCTTATTATCAGCCTTGCTTCATCTTTCTTACGCCGACCTCGCTGCAGTGCCAAGTTACAAAATCTGAGTGGTGAAACAACACAACACCGCGACTTTGGACCTTCAACGTCAGGTATTTAAATCAGATTGTGTGTACGGTCGAACTACTTGTCTGGCGTAGTGGTAATAAATTACACACACAAGCCTTCCTCGCGAATCAATCTATTAGTGAAGACCGTATGTAAATCCACACAGTAGTCCTTGAGATTAGCCTTCATATACAAAAGAAAAACGGGCCTAAGGACTTTAATTTATAACATGAATAGATAACTTTCAAAATATACTAGATAATAACAACTGGTTTCCAGCAAGTGACGAAATAACTTGGGATGTACTGTTATCTGATTCATGCAATGTCATGTGTACATCCCCATAGTTCCATTTCTCTCCGTGTATGCTCTAATAACTCCACGCCAAAATGTTCAAAGGCATCGTGATTGTGTGTCTTAAGGTTCTATAGGTTTGTAACCCTGCTTCTGTAAACGTGACCCTTTACAAAACCCTATTAGAAAAAGTCTAATGGTATGAAATTAAGTGGTCGTGGAGGCCACAGAATCGGCCCGTCTTATCTTTCTATGTGGAAAATTTCCATCCAGAAATTGACGGAAATTTAGGTGCCAGTCAGGTGGTGCCCTATCCTGTTGGAAAATGACGTCAGAGTGCGGGTGTTCCAGCAGACTCGGTGTTCCAGTCGTGGCACAGCAGACTCTTGTAACATGTCCACGTAAACATCAGCGTCGACAGTGGACTCGCTGATAAATAATGGGCAAATGAAGCAGTAATGTTGAAGTTGGTACCACACATTGACTTTGGGATTGTTTATCGCCATTTCACGTGTAACATAAGGACACTCTAATGTTCATACACGACGACTCGGTTTGCTGGATACGTGAGAGGCTGAATCATTAGAGAATCAAATCTTTTGTATAAGTCAATGTTTGCGTCAGTCTTGGCTAACATATTCACTGCAAACTGAGGTTTGTCCGTCGGCTGTATTGACTGAAGTAGCTGTATATTGTAGCCATAAATTTGTAACTTCTTAAGCGACACTTCGTGTTCTGTTGACCCTGGCACTTTCCACTGTCTGGCCGCCGAGCATATTGATTTTGTCGAACTCCTTTCAAACGCCTGCTGTACCTCGTCCATACTCGCATCGGAAACAGAAGGGCTACCCGCCCCCTGTTTATTCTCATAAATGACGTATGCCAAGCCCGAATAGTTGGTCGGTATGGTGCTTCGCTTCCGTACTGTGTCCGAAGGTTCCGTTGCACTTGTGTATTGGACTTCATTTTTATCAACCAGACTACTCACTGGGATTTCTCCTGTGGTGGTCACGTTTTTGGTCACTTAGAAAAACAAAAAGATAAAAAGAACTTTGAGTGATATTGTCACATTTTAAAAACCTGTTATCATCTAGAATAGCTTCAAAGTGTAAAGCTGTGAAGATAATTTACGGACACCTGCATTACTTCGCTCCAGTTTGTGAGTTGGCACTAGATGTGTGCAGGCATGTAGAAGAGAGCAAAAGAGAGAACCATGAATTTCATAAATGTGATACGTACATTTTTAACCGGAGAGCTATGGAACATACAGTAATACATACAAAGACACGTATATACATTACATTTTCGCGTCCAATAGGGTGGTGCATGTCTATCACTGCATAACTGGGGGGGGGGGGGGGGCGGGGGGGGGGGGAGTTCATAAATTGCGAGACTTATATGACAGAGGCTCAGTGCCCGGATCAGGCACACCGCGTTGTGATACCAGTGTCTACTGCAGCAGTTGAAGTCTTTATGATGGAAAATCGCCGTGTGACGGTGGATGAAATAGCACCAATCTGAACATTAGTCATGGCTCGCCACATATCATTCACGAAGTGCTTAAGTTTCACACAGTGTCCGCAAATGGGTGGCTCGGTAGCTCACTCCAGAAATGAAAGAGCGATCCATTTACGTCTTAGAAGAATTTTTAAAGCGCTTTGAAGAAGAAGGTAATGGCTTCTTCGCGTGAATCGCTACAGGCGACGAAACCTAGGTACACGAGCAACCCGACAACAAGAGAGCAAGCATGTAATGGCGTTCCTCGCCACCAAAGCCAGAGAAGTCCTGGCTGCAGCCATCTGCAGGGAAGGTTGCGACTAGCTAAGCACCATAAACAGCGCATTGTATTCAGATACGTTAAAACTTCAGCTTCGGCCTGCAATAAGTTCAAAGCGACGTGGGTTTCTGACTACATGTGTCATTTTCCAAGATGACAATGCTCGCCTTGATACTGCCCGTGCAACACTTGTAACCATCGGAGATCTGCATTTGATACTCTGCCACATCCGTCACACTTACCAGACCTCGCCCCATTCATAGAGGTGATAGGAGGAAAGAAATTTCGTTGCAGTGAAGAGGTGCAGGAGGTGGTGGAGGAGTGGTTTGTGCAGACAGACAAAATGTTTTTTTTTAAATTTTTATTTTATTTTCTTATTTTCCCAGAGGAATCCATGCACTTTCTACATGCTGGAGGAAATGTGTAACAGTATCATTTTTTGTCATATTGTCCCTGTTGTTCAAACAGGGACAATATGACAAAAAATGATACGGTTGAGTTCCACTTTTGTTCAATAAAAAACTTTAACAACATTTTTAAGGTTTTTATTTGAATCACCCTTTTAACTGGTCTTTCATGTTGGTATTGGTCTTATCAATTCTTGGACCATTTGCTTTTACTATGTATGTGTTGTTGTTGTTGTTGTGGTCTTCACTCCTGAGACTGGTTTTGATGCAGCTCTCCATGCTATCCTATCCTGTGCAAGTTTCTTCATCTCCAAGTACCTACTGCAACCTACATCCTTCTGAATCTGCTTAGTGAATTCATCTCTTGGTCTCCCACTACGAGTTTTTACCCTCCACGCTGCCCTCCAGTACTAAATTGGTGATCCCTTCATGCCTCAGAGCATGTCCTACCAACCGATGCCTTCTTCTAGTCAAGTTGTGCCACAAATTCCTCTTCTCCCCAATTCTATTCAGTACCTATTCATTAGTTACATGATCTGTCCAACTAATCTTCAGCATTCTTCTGTAGCGCCACATTTCGAAAGCCTGTATTCTCTTCTTGACTAAACTATTTATCGTCCATATTTCACTTCTATACATGGCTACACTCCATACCAATACTTTCAGAAAAGACTTCCTGACCCTTAAATCTATACACAATGTTAACAAATTTCTCTTCTTGAGAAACGCTTTCCTTGCCATTGCCAATCTACATTTTATATCCTCTCTTCTTCGATCATCATCAGTTATTTTGCTCCCCAAATAGCAAAACTCGTTTACTACTTTAAGTGTCTCATTTCCTAATCTAATTCCCTCAGCATCGACTGTTTTAATTCGACCACATTCCATTATCCTCGTTTTGCTTTTGTTGATGTTCATCTTATCTCCTCCTTTCAAGACACTGTCCATTCCGTTCAATTGCTCTTCCAGGTACTTTGCTGTCTCTGCCAGAATTACAATGTCACCGGCAAAACTAAAAGTTTTAATTTCTTCTCCATGCATTTTAATTCCTACCCCATTTTTTTCTTTTGTTCCCTTTACTGCTTGCTCTATATACAGATTGAATAACATTGGGGATAGGGTACAACCCTGTCTCACTCCCTTTCCGACCACTGCTTCCCTTTCATGCCCCTCGAATCGTATAACTGCCATCTGGTTTCTGTACAAATTGTAAATAGCCTTTCGCTCCCTGTATTTTACCCTTGCCACCTTCAGAATTTGAAAGAGAGTATTCCAGTCAACATTGTCAAAAGCTTTTTCTACGTCTACAAATGCTAGAAGCGTTGGTTTGCCTTTCCTTAATCTATCTTCTAAGATAAGTCGTAGTGTCAGTATTGCCTCACGTGTTCCAACAATTCTACGGAATTCAAAGTGATCTTCACCGAGGTCGGCTTCTACCGGTTTTTCCATTCGTCTGTAAAGAATTCGTGTCAGTATTTTGCAGCCGTGACTTATTAAACTGATAGTTCGGTAATTTTCACACCTGTCAACACCTGCTTTCTTTGGGATTGAAAATATTACATTCATCTTGAAGTCTGAGACTATTTCACCTGTCTCATAGTCCGCCCCGATAGCTGAGTGGTCAGCGTGACGGACTGCCGTCGTCAGGGGCCCGGGCTCGGTTCCCGGCTGGGTCGGAGATTTTCTCCGCTCAGGGACTGGGTGTTGTGTTGTCTTGATCATCATTTCATCCCCATCTCACGCGCAGGTCGCCCAATGTGGCGTCGACTGTAATAAGACCTGCACCAAGGCGGCCGGACCTGCCCCGTAAGGGCAATGACGCCAAACGCTCGTTTCATTTCCATGCCTGTCTCATACATCTTGCTCTCCAGACGGTAGAGTTTTGTCAGGGCTGGCTCTCCCAAGGCTATCAGTAGTTCTAATGGAATGTTGTTTACTCCCGGGGTCTTGTTTCGACTGAGGTCTTTCAGTGTTCTGCCAAACTGGTCACGCAGTATCATATCTCCCATTTCATCTTCATCTACGTCCTCTTTCATTTCCATAATATTGCCTTCCAGTACATCGCCCTTGCATAGACCCTCTATGTACTCCTTCCACCTTTTTACTTTCCCTTCTTTGCATAGAACTGTTTTTCCATCTGAGCTCTAGATATTTATACAAGTGGTTCTCCTTTCTCCAAAGGTCTCTTTAATTTTGCTGTACGCAGTATCTATCTTACCCGTAGTGACGTATCCCTCTACATCCTTACATTTGCCATTTTTCACTTCCTGTCGATCTCATTTTTGAGACGTTCGTATTCCTTTTTGCCTTCTTCATTTACTGAGTTTTTATATTTTCTCCTTTCATCAATTAAACTCAATATCTCTTCTGTTCCCCAAGGATTTCCACTAACCCTCGTCTTTTTACCTACTTGATTCGCTGTTGCCTTCACTATTTCATCTCTCAAAGCTACCCATTATTCTTCTCCTGTATTTCTTTCCCCTGTATTTGTCAATCTTTCCCAAATGCTCTCTGTGAAACTCTCTACAACCTCTGGTTCTTTCAGTTTATCCAGGTCCCATCTCCTTAAATTCCTACCTTTTTGCAGTTTCTTCACTTTTAGTCTGGAGTTAATAACCAATAGTTTGTGGTCAGAGTCCATATCTGCCCCTGGAAGAGTCGTATAATTTAAAACCTGGTTCCTTAACCTCTGTCTCACCATTATATATTCTATCTGAAACATTCCGGTATCTCCAGGCCTTTTCCACGTATACAACCTTCTTGCATGATTCTTAAACCAAGTGTTAACTATGATTAAGTTATGCTCTGTGCAAAATTCTACCAGGCGGCTTCCTCTCTCGTTCCTTACCCCCATTCCATATACACATACTACTTTTCCTTCTCTTTCTTTTCCCACTATGGAATTCCAGTCCCCCATGACTGTTAAATTTTCGTCTTCCCTCACTATCTGAATGATTTCTTTTATCTCATCAAGCATTTCTTCAATCTCTTCGTCATCTGCGGAGTTAGTTGGCATATAAACTTGTACTATTGTAGTAGGCGTGGGCTTCGTGTCTATTTTGGTTACAATAATGCTTTCACTATGCTGTTCGTAGTAGGTTATACGAGCTCCTATTTTTTTATTCATTACCCCTATTTGAGTTTGTGTTTATAACCCTGTGTTCACCTGACTAAAATTCTGTCAGGTTCCTCCTGTCAGCGAACTTCACCAATTACCACTACATCTAACTTTAACTTATCCATTTCCCTTTTTAAATTTCCTGACCAACCTGCCCGATTAACGGATCTGGCATTCCACGCTCCGATTTGTAGAACGCCACTTTTTTTATATACAGGGTGATTCAAAAAGAATACCACAACTTTAAAAATGTGTATTTAATGAAAGAAACATAATATAACCTTCTGTTATACATCATTACAAAGAGTATTTAAAAAGGTTTTTTTAAACTCAAAAACAAGTTCAGAGATGTTCAATATGGCCCCCTCCAGACACACGAGCAATATCAACCCGATACTCCAACTCGTTCCACACTCTCTGTAGCATATCAGGCGTAACAGTTTGGATAGCTGCTGTTATTTCTCGTTTCAAATCATCAATGGTGGCTGGGAGAGGTGGCCGAAACACCATATCCTTAACATACCCCCATAAGAAAAAATCGCAGGGGGTAAGATCAGGGCTTCTTGGAGGCCAGTGATGAAGTGCTCTGTCACGGGCTGCCTGGCGGCCGATCCATCGCCTCGGGTAGTTGACGTTCAGGTAGTTACGGACAGATAAGTGCCAATATGGTGGCGCTCCATCCTGCTGAAATACGAATTGTTGTGCTTCTTGTTCGAGCTGAGGGAACAGCCAATTCTCTAACATCTCCAGATACTGTAGTTCAGTTACAGTAGCACCTTCGAAGAAAAAGGGACCAAAAACTTTATTGGCTGAAATGGCGAACAAATGTACAATTAAATGAAACTTTATAGCTCCCTTAATTCGCCGACAGATAGTGCTTAGCTCTGCCTTTTGTCGTTGCAGAGTTTTAAATTCCTAAAGTTGTGGTATTCTTTTTGAATCACCCTGTATATATAATTACGTTCTCCTGAGTAATCCTCGTCCGGAGATCCGAATGGGGAACTAAATTCCCTCCGGAATATTTTATCCAAGAGGACGCCATCATCATTTAACCATACAGTAAAGCTGCATGGCGCCGGGAAAAATTACGGCTGTAGTTTCCCCTTCCTTTCGACCGTTCGCTCTACTAGCAGAGCAGGCCCGTTTTGGTTAGTGTTACAAGGCCAGATCAGTCAGTCATTCATACTGTTGCCCCTGCAACTACTGAAAAGGCTGGTGCCCCTCTTCAGGAACCACACGTTTGTCTGGCCTCTCAGCAGATACCCTCCGTTGTGGTTGCACCTACGGTCCGGCCATCTCTATGGCTGAGTCACGCAAGCCTCCCCACCACCGTCAACGTCCATGGTTCATGGGGGAGCGGGGGTTACGATGTATAGAAATTCGTATTTCAGCGCTCTGGAAAAGGTATGTACGCATCATCAGTTGACGAGTTAGTTTCGGAAGCAGTTTGCTTCATTAAATAGAACGCATTCATAAAGGCCAATTACTTTGACTTTTTTCCTAGTGGGGTGCAAATACAGGAGAGCCACACTCAATGAACGTTAGCTCGTTTTCGACCATTCCTCTGCCTTATTGTGGCCCATGTAAACACCTTTGGCCCTGAAATGCATAGCCGGCAAACATGACAGGGCAACGGAGGCCGATAATGTTGTAGACATAGATGTACCGTAGATGCAGAATACTCAGATTCCAAGGCCCACGTAAAAGTACCTTTATAGAATATATGAAACCATGTTTGGCATGCGGAATTGCTACAGGATGCTAATTTTCCTGGTAGAAAAAAAGTTACGTTCTTTCACAAGCATGATATTGTACGCGGCGGTTAAAACAAATTAGGTTTAACTTAAACGCGAGTCCTGTGTTAACTATATGTGAAGATAAAATATGAAGTTGACGCATACAGTTCTGATTTGCGTGTATAGGTCTGAAACAGGTGACTACTCCTTGGTTTCCAACATCGATACAGTTCGTAGTACAAACATTTCCTCTGAAAGTGTAATCGATTAAGAGTGTGGGTGACGCTAAAGTTATTTTTCAGTCGCTAAAACGCAATCCTACGTCAAACATGTGAGGTGTTCTACATGCAAAGGTATGGTGAACATTATGCCGACTTGCCGTGCATTGTTTTCGTTATCAGCGAGCACTTCACCTTTACACAGCCGCTAAAACTTAAGGATTTGAATTTAGTCGACGAGTAGTTGCTAATCGCCAATTGATTCCATGAATATAATATCGTGATGACGCTGTTTTCACAAGAGATGATATCAGTAGCATTCGTGGGCCACATCAGTGATACTACGAAAATCCACGTACCATTCTAGATGTAGATACACTGTGAACATCCACATGTGAGGTGATATGATCAGCAGTTGCTGGAGCCTGTTGTTTAACCGAATGATTTACGTATGGAGACATCACAGCAAAATGAGTTACCGGTTAGGGCTTTATTTTGCCATGAAACTGGGAATGTTCTTGGTGGTGATGAGGAAGGCGCCTGTGAGTATTTTCCGCCCGCAAGTTAAACATAATATAAAACTACTGTTCACCTACCGATGTATTTGCCCCAAGGGACGCATTCGTTGGTCATATCTACGGGGTTGTCAGAAACACTCTGAAAAGCTTGTAAGGGTGTTGCAGGATGGGTTGTGCTGAAAAATAATTGCTAAGGAAAAAAACTCTATACTTTGAGCCGTTTCCTAGTTAATTTGCATTGAAATTAGCCAATCAGGCCGCTCGTCCGCAAATTGAAATGGCCCACCCACCAGTTACAGTTCGTGTCAGTTGTTCCCATAGCGTTGTTGATGACGCTCGAGTCTGCTCATGCTTTGGCTAGGGTTCGATCCTTACTACCGTCTCGTTTCCAATTTTTGCATCGTTCTCTTGTTCGGTTTTAGAAAACCAAACGAAGAACACGTTTGGCGACACCGTCTCTGGCGGGCCGCTTGAATTAGCGCGCGCAATGGCCTGATTAGATAACTTCAGCGCTAATTAATTAGAAAACCGCACAACGTACCGAATTTTTTTCTTGACCGTTATTTCTCAGCACAACCTAGCCCGCCACACGCTTACAAGCTTTTCAGACTGTTTGTGACCACCCTGTGTATTGCTAAACAATTGCCTGTCCACTGGCAACAAAAATCTGATTTTCAATATTTAGCATAATTATTGACCGTACTTAAAAATTTAAAATGCTAACATTATCTACTCATTAAAATGCACAATCTTGTGTCAAAAGCTTGAGACAATAAGACAACTATTACTGTTAGAAAAGTAATATTCGTACGCTATTTTCACGAGTAAACCATTTCCATACTTACTGGTGTGCTTCTCATCATTCTTGTTAAGTCCACAGCATTTTTAAACTGCTGTAACTCTGCACTCTCGGGTGAATGTTTGTATGAACTTCTTCTCAGGCTGTTCACATCCCCGTTTGTTGATATTTCCCATTGCGCTTGAGACGTTCTGAGCTGTGCTGTGCCATGCTGGAGGACACTGGTACCTTTTTTGGTCTCCTGCTTTTGACGAAGACCTGTTTTGTGTACGGAAATACTACGATAGCCGGCCTCTGTGACCGAGCGGTTCTAGGCGCTTCAGTCTGGAACCGCGCGACCGCTACGGTCGCAGGTTCGAATCCTGCCTCGGGCATGGATGTGTGTGAAGTCCTTAGGTTAGTTAGGTTTAAGTAGTTCTAGTTTAAATAGTTCTAAGCTCTAGGGGACTGATGACCTCCAATGTTAAGTCCCATAGTGCTCAGAGCCATTTGAAATACTACGATACCTCGATACCTTCCTTGGACATAAAGTCATTCACTTAAACTGAAATGTGTATTGTGTGGATTCGTCGATGACTATCTCTTAAGCCTCTTCTGCAATACTAATTGTGCCACAAGATGTGTATTGTAAACTTAGCTTTTTTTTTTTTTTTTTTTTTTTTTTTTTTTTTTTTTTTTTTTTTTTTTGACATCTCGAAAGATAGAAAGATTGGTTCGGAAAACTCTCATTACTCTGTCTGAAGTACTGTCATTTTAACTGTTCTGTGTATGTTTCTTTTTCACTAAGTCGTTACCTTTATCTAGGTATCCTAAATAAAAACGCTCATCAGTTTTTGTATGACTTCTTTGGTATTTTGTACTATTGTCGTTTCAGTGTGTTGATTTTTAAATATTATAATTGATTTTCAAGCCTGATATCAAACTTTATTTTCTTAAGACAACAGTGCAATGTCATTTGCAAAACGGAGTGGTTTCAGGATTGTTGTCAGCTTAAGGCTCTGAAAAATGCATCTAAAACTGCTAAGAATAGTGCTGGTAATATGGAATCATCTCTTCCGACGCTTGTTTGAAATTTGAATTTGTCCAGTATCCTGATAGTGTAAACTTGAGGCTTTTCCTGGATGTTTTTCCAGAAATGTGGAGAGGCGGTGGTGGTGGTGGTTAGTGTTTAACGTCCCGTCGACAACGAGGTCATTAGAGACGGAGCGCATGCTGGGGTTAGGGAAGGATTGGGAAGGAAATCGGCCGTGCCCTTTCAAAGGAACCATCCCGGCATTTGCCTGAAACGATTTAGGGAAATCACGGAAAACCTAAATCAGGATGGCTGGAGACGGGATTGAACCGTCGTCCTCCCAAATGCGAGTCCAGTGTGTTAACCACTGCGCCACCTCGCTCGGTGTGGAGAGGCCTTAACAATTGCTTTGCCCAGCCATTACAAAGAAAGAATACCGAATTATTCGATTAACATCAAATCCAATCACAGCGCACTACTGGTTGAGAAATTACAGATCTGATGGCCGCAGTTACGGGTCGATTGATTGTATGTTTACTAACTCTGAAAAACAGATATGCAAATTTCCAGTATAATATCAATTTTGTTCGGTGTTCTGGACTCCCACGTGTGTTGCTGAGGTGCAGGAGCATCGGATGGTGAAACGAAAATAATTTTAATACTTTCTACAAACATTACTTAAGGAAGTCGCAAGATGGTGTTAATCGCTGAAGAAAAGAGCCTTTTCATTCATACTGGCTTCGCAGCTACGCTGTCGCGGAGGGAGGCCTTTAATCTGCAGGGGTGCCTCAGTAGCGCCACTTCAGAATGACCAACCTAAGAGCCAGGGATTCGACCTACCCCATCGCTAAAACTGCAAGAGGGGCGATGAGCCCAACCCGGCCAGTAAAGTTGGCTGCAGGAACTAAATTTCTACTGGTGGAGGCACACCACCGAGGCAACGAAACTAATGGAGCCACACTGCCCAGTTTCACTCCGATGCAACTTCTTGTCGGAGCCGTTTGGTTATTACATCGCTGTAAGAATTAGCGCGGAATTTTAATGCTATCTGTGTTTAGAATGTGCTGACCTCCATTACTTTGGAGTCAGTTTTGTTTAAATTTATGCTTGTATGTGTGGTGTCTGTTCCTTCGGACATATTCGGACAGGACGGACAACATGACGATTCTGTAGCCGTACGATCATGACGAAAGAGAAATTTCGACGTCAGCTGCAAGTGAGCACTGAAATAAATCCAATGAGTCAGGTCAAGATTTGTGCGAGACAGAACTCAGACCAGGATTTCCCGCTTAACACTAGCTGTCACCCTAAAACTACAGCTCTCTGAGCACACTTCCTGTCCAGCCCACATTCTCATACGTCGCGCACGACATATACAGGGTGATTCAAAAAGAATACCACAACTTTAGGAATTTAAAACTCTGCAACGACAAAAGGCAGAGCTAAGCACTATCTGTCGGCGAATTAAGGGAGCTATAAAGTTTCATTTAGTTGTACATTTGTTCGCTTGAGGCGCTGTTGACTAGGCGTCAGCGTCAGTTGATGCTAAGATGGCGACCGCTCGACAGAAAGCTTTTTGTGTTATTGAGTACGGCAGAAGTGAATCGACGACAGTTGTTCAGCGTGCATTTCGAACGAAGTATGGTGTTAAACCTCCTGATAGGTGGTGTATTAAACGTTGGTATAAACAGTTTACAGAGAATGGGTGTTTGTGCAAAGGGAAAAGTTCTGGACGACCGAGAATGAGTGATGAAAATGTAGCACGCATCCAGCAAGCATTTGTTCGCAGCCCAGGAAAATCGACTCGCAGAGCTAGCAGAGAACTGCAAATTCCACAATCAACTGTATGGAGAGTCCTACGAAAAAGGTTAGTTATGAAACCTTGTTGTCTGAAATTGGTTCAAGCACTGTCTGCAGCTGATAAGATTAAAAGAATCGATTTCTGTGATTTTATCCTTGCTCAAATGGAAACAGATGAATCTTTCGTTTCAAAGATTGTGTTTAGTGATGAAGCAACTTTCCACACTAACGGGAAAGTCAACTGTCACAAGGTCTGTATATGGGGCACTGAGAATCTGCGGGAAACAACTCAGTATGAACGTGACTCGCCTAAGGTGAACGTTTTCTGTGCCATTTCAGCCAATAACGTTTTTGGTCCCTTTTTCTTCGAAGGTGCTACTGTAAGTGGACTACAGTATCTGGAGATGTTAGAGAATTGGCTGTTCCCTCAGCTCGAACAAGAAGCACAACAATTCGTATTTCAGCAGGATGGAGCGCCACCACATTGGCACTTATCTGTCCGTAACTACCTGAACGTCAACTACCTGAGGCGATGGATCGGCCGCCAGACAGCCCGTGACAGAGCACTTCATCACTGGCCTCCAAGAAGCCCTGATCTTACCCCCTGCGATTTTTTCTTATGGGGGTATGTTAAGGATATGGTGTTTCGGCCACCTCTCCCAGCCACCATTGATGATTTGAAACGAGAAATAACAGCAGCTATCCAAACTTTTACGCCTGATATGCTACAGAGTGTGTGGAACGAGTTGGAGTATCGGGTTGATATTGCTCGAGTGTCTGGAGGGGGCCATATTGAACATCTCTGAACTTGTTTTTGAGTGAAAAAAAAACTTTTTAAATACTCTTTGTAATGATGTACAACAGAAGGTTATATTATGTTTCTTTCATTAAATACACATTTTTAAAGTTGTGGTATTCTTTTTGAATCACCCTGTATAGTGTGCTTGACAGCAAATAACGATACCTTCAGTGCGGACTCGCTCTTCGTTCGAGGTCTTGCGGGAATCAATTGAGGCTGTGAGCAACGAGGATGTGGACAAAAAAAAAAGTTCAAATGGTTCCAATGGCTCTGAGCACTATGGGACTTAACATCTATGGTCATCAGTCCCCTAGAACTTAGAACTACTTAAACCTAACTAACCTAAGGACAGCACACAACACCCAGCCATCACGAGGCAGAGAAAATCCCTGACCCCGCCGGGAATCGAACCCGGGACCCCGGGCGTGGGAAGCGAGAACGCTACCGCACGACCACGAGATGCGGGCAAAAAAAAAAAAAGAAAAGGAAGTTCAAATGTGTGTGAAGTGTTATGGGACTTAACTGCTAAGGTCATCAGTCCCTAAGCTTACACACTACTTAACCTAAATTATCCTAAGGACAAACACACAGACCCATGCCCGAAGGAGGACTCGAACCTCCGCCGGGACAACCCGCACAGTCCATGACTGCAGCGCCTAAGACCGCTCGGCTAGTCCCGCGAGGCGAGGATGTGGACAGAGGACACTACGTATGAAGAGTGTGATATACGGAAACTCTGGTAACACGGGGAGCGTGCTCGGATAGCGGAAGTGGTTAAGGCGACCGCTCGCGATAAACCGTAATTCCGGGTTCGAGAGCCGGTCCAGCACAAATTTTCACTTGTGGTCCTAGGATCCATTTCAGTGCCGGACTGCAGATGATTTCGGAATTTCTCTTCGGTCAGTTACGTTGAAAGTCACAACGGTAAACTTATGATTCCGCACTGCCAGCGATCACGGAAACAAGGCGGACACCTGACACGGACGCTAACTCGGTAAGAACCGCCATTCATTCCGCTATTGTATTCAAATTCCATTTCTTTCGTGGTCAGCGATATTGCCCATCTTCAAGGTTCGCTCCCACGTTTATGTTAATTAGAATTCCCTAGGCGCTGGTCAAACATTCGATAATAATGTCTCTTATAAACTCTTACGGTGTATCTACATCTGTACTCTTGGACCCACTGTGAAGTGCATGGCAGAGGGTGCGTCCCACTGTGCCATTTATCACGGCTTTTTCCCGTTCCATTCACTTATGGAGTGCGGGAAGAATGATTAAATGCCTCTAAGAAAGCTGTAATTAATCTAATCTTGTCTCTAGATCTCTCCAGCTTCCAGATCTGACTTCCAAAGGAACACATAATTTATAAAGGGAAAGACCATAGTCGATGCAGGACACATTTTCTGTTTTTCCTTTTCATTTTAATCTCCTTAGCTTTTTCCTTACATAATTTTGGGTGGCATGAGGTCCCCAGAACATTGCCCCCTTTTGCCACAACGTAGTTACGTCCCGTGTCTAAGTTCAAAACTGGTTCAAAAAAATAGTTCAAATTACTCTGAGCACTATGGGACTTAACTGCTGAGGTCATCAGTCCCCTAGAACTTAGAACTACTTAAACCTAACTAATCTAAGGATATCACACACATCCATGCCCGAGGCAGGATTCGAACCTGCGACCGTAGTGGTCGCGCGGTGCCAGACTGTAGCGCCTAGAACCGCTCAGCCACACCGTCCGGCCCTGATCTAAGTTATTTGTAGTGATACCCGAAGGCGATACAAAACGTAAATGTACGAGGTTACCTATAAAGGAAGAACATTAATGAAACCGACAAACTGCAGTAACTGATTCCTTACTGGAAACTGGAGGAAAAAAGATCCTATGAACATGTGACCGGAAATGAAACGTCGCCACGGTAAATAGCGCTGACGAAAGACAGTTGCTTTTTACCAAGTGCTGTGTGTTGCAGTCTGTAACTGGCGCAGTTTTCTTCTAGCAGCAGAATGGTATGTTGGGAACAATCGGAGATGATGTTTGTGTAAGGCCAAGCAGAGGGAAACGGTCGAGAGGTAGCACGGCGACGCCAAAACAAAGGCCTCACACACACACACACACACACACACACACACCAACCACGTCACACAACATTTCAAGTCGTTTTTGGATGTTTGTGTGATCACGGGTTCTTTCAGACAAACGAACGTGCAGGGAGGCGGCGGACTGTGCGTGCACCAGATTTGGAGAACTGATTTCTGCGGGATACTGAGACGAAATGGTGTAAGCCAAAGTACAATTATATGTTTCCTGCTTGACAAGTATGTGTGAGCGGGTGTATTGCGTTCCATGGAGGCCACTTTGAACATCTGCTGTGACGTGGATGCAGTGCAGATCTGTACCGTATTCCAGGACGATTTGTAGTCGTTGCACGCACACCGTCCATTTCCGGACACATGTTCATAGGACCTTTCTTCCTCCATTTCCAATCAGAAATCCGTCCCTGCAGTTTGTCGATTTCATTACGTTCGCCTTGTATAAGCCACCGGAAGACGGTTGCTGCCACCGGCGTCATCTGATGCCTGTCGATACAGCTGATGTAAGAAACCGTCATAGCAATGAAAATGGAATCTCTGAATGTTATACAAGATTTATTCAACTGGTAACACGCTAGAACAAAGAAATTAATGTGCATAAAATGAAAGAACCTGAATATATAGGTAAGATTCCAGTGTATTTTGAAAAGTGATACCACTTTGAAACTTCCTGGCAGATTAAAACTGTGTGCCCGACCGAGACTCGAACTCGGGACCTTTGCCTTTCGCGGGCAAGTGCTCTACCATCTGAGCTACCGAAGCACGACTCACGCCCGGTACCCACAGCTTTACTTCTGCCAGTACCTCGTCTCCTACCTGTGACTGGCGCAGTTTTCCTCTAGCAGCAGAATGGTACCTTTGGAAGGTAGGAGACGAGATACTGGCAGAAGTAAAGCTGTGAGTAGCGGGCGTGAGTCGTGCTTCGGTAGCTCAGATGGTAGAGCACTTGCCCGCGAAAGGCAAAGGTCCCGAGTTCGAGTCTCGGTCGGGCACACAGTTTTAATCTGCCAGGAAGTTTCATATCAGCGCACACTCCGCTGCAGAGTGAAAATCTCATTCTTGATACCACTTTAATACTCAAATACAGCTGACAGTTAAATTAACTGTAAACATATAGCAGTACCCTGACACTGATTAAGGAGTTCGTCTTTACCTACGTTCCATGAACTGTTCTGGCCTTTCGTGTAATCTCACGCGCTCTAAGCGAAGTGCACACTTGTGATGCAGTAGAGTGCCTCATTCTAATGCATGCTACTGCCGCAAATACGAGAAATGTTTCTCCTGTCTACTATGATAAATTTTTCTTCATACTTTTTCTTTTTTAATGGATTATTCACGGTTTTAAAGAAGTAACACTGCGTGTTTTCGTAACAACAATGCACATTTTCTTTCCACATTTATTCTTCTGGATTTCGGTCTTAAACCTCAGCCTCCTCTTAATCCGAGTTAACGTCGTTCATTTATATTATTTTATCATCGTCATCGTCATCATTCATGTCATTTGACGTTCATTGTTGGATAAAGGCCACCTTTAAACATTTCTACATCTGCATCTACATCCATACTCCGCAAGCCGCCTGACGGTGTGTGGCGGTGGGTACTTTGAGTACCTCTGTCGGTTCTCCCTTCTATTCCAGTCTCGTATTGTTCGTGGAAAGAAGGATTGTTAGTATGCCTATGTGTGGGCTCTAATCTCTCTGATTTTATCATCATGGTCTCTTCGCGAGATATACGTAGCAGGGAGCAATATACTGCTTGACTCCTCGGTGAAGGTATGTTCTCGAAACTTCAACAAAAGCCCGTACCGAGCTACTGAGCGTCTCTCCTGCAGAGTCTTCCACTGGAGTTTATCTATCATCTCCATAACGCTTTCGCGACTACTAAATGATCGTGTATGAAATCGCGCTGCTCTCCGTTGGATCTTCTCTATCTCTTCTTTCAACCCTATCTGGTACCGATCCCACAATGCTGAGCAGTATTCAAGCAGTGGGCGACTAAGCGTACTGTAACCTACTTCCTTTGTTTTCGGATTGCATTTCCGTAGGATTCTTCCAATGATTCTCAGTCTGGCATCTGCTTTACCGACGATCAACTTTATATGATCATTCCATTTTAAATCACTCCTAATGCGTACTCCCAGATAATTTATGGAATTAACTGCTTCCAGTTGCTGACCTGCTATATTGTAGCTAAATGATAAGGGATCTATCTTTCTATGTATTCGCAGCACATTACACTTGTCTACATTGAGATTCAATTGCCATTCCCTGCACCATGCGTCAATTCGCTGCAGATCCCCCTGCATTTCAGTACAAGTTTCCTTTGTTACAACCTCTCGATATACCACAGTATCATTCGCAAAAAGCCTCAGTGAACTTCCGATGTCATCCACGAGGTCATTTATGTATATTGTGAATAGCAATGGTCCTACGACAGTCGCCTGCGGCACACCTGAAATCACTCTCACTTCGGAAGACTTCTCTCCATTGAGAATGACATGCTTCGTTCTGTTATCTAGGAAATCTTCAATCCAATCACACAATTGGTCTGATAGTCCATATGATCTTACTTTGTTCATTAAACGACTGTGGGGAACTGTATCGAACGCCTTGCGGAAGTCAAGAAACAAGACATCTACCTGGGAACCCGTGTCTATGGCCCTCTGAGCCTCCTGGACGAATAGCGCGAGCTCGGTTTCACACGATCGTCTTTTTCGAAACCCATGCTGATTTCTACAGAGTAGATTTCTAGTCTCCAGAAAAGCCATTATACTCGTTATGACTTTCAACGATACGCATCCATTCTGCTGTTTGATGTTTTCTATGTTTTCTAATGTTCCATTACGTAACTGTCTCCTCTTTTCTCATCTCTTGTAATAGAGCAGAGAACTTCCGTCATTCGTCTTCCATACATTCGTGTGAAAATCCATGTCGTACTGCGTTAGGTCAAAACTAGAAATGCAACTTTGTGGTAAATGCTCCCTTTATACACACTGTAATTCCGCTGTAAGAACTCTCTTCTACTTTACCAAGAGCGACCCAATCCAAATTTACGCTTCCGCTTATTTCGATCTCTGACCATCTTTTCTGTGTTTACAAGTGCCCGAAATTTAAAAATTTATCAACTTATGCTGTCGCTTGATTGATGATGTGTACTGTTTTGGACATGTTCGTTATACATTGTTTCATTATTACCCTAGCTGATTTGCAGTATTACTTTCAAACTTGATCGATCAAGTTATTTCCCTCGATGTTCATGTTTATCTGTACCGGAGGCAAACAGTGCAACACCATCTGCAAAAGACATGGTCCTCTACCACGTATTTTCGCTGTTGAAGCACAGAAGGGCTGCTGAGAATAGTTTTGATGATATGGAATCTCTTTGTCTATTTCTTCTTTAAAATTTAAATTTCTGTCTATCCTGATAAATTATAATAGGAGTTGTATTGTTTCAGACTTATAAGATAGATGGAATAATGCCTTTTTTCTCTCGAGTGCTATGATTACAGCTGTTAGTACGAAAATTTATCAAATTATATAAATACGAAACAGAGTGATGGTTCATACTCTTTGATTCGTTCTGTAGTTTCTTTCAAAATATTCAGATGATAGATTGTGAAACATCTTCCATATTTTGACTAGTGTTGTCAGAGAATACTAGGTATTAGTGTTTGTGGTGCAATTATGGTTATATCGTAATCAGTACATCTTGAGGGAGATGTGACTTTGAAGTTTAAATGTTTAGTAATGATGATTGTAATATGCCAGTGCTCACAGTGATAACAAGCAAAATGTTAGCCGCTGGTGACTGTCCATGGACATATAGCTATGGGAGCTAAGTGTTCGGAAAGCATACGACCTCCCTTATGGGGAATGTAACGTCATTAACGTTAGAATGTTTTGAACAAACTTTTTGTCTGTGTTGTAAGGAACGAACTGCGGTCCAGTGTTGCAGCATTCATGAGACTGGGTAAGGTCGACAAGGAATGTGTAATAACGAGAAATGGCATGCAAGTAAACAGTAGCCTGCGGGTATTTTAGCTTGAACTGGGTGTGCCTTGTATATATTAGCAGGTAGAACAATATTTGTTTTTTGAGCGTGGGAATAATAAGCATTCTGAGGATGATTATGTACGTAAACCCAGGTTTGTGTTTCAGCAGCTATTTCAGGGATGGTTGCTTTACTTTTAAATAAGACAGTGTGCAACACGAGGAGAAGCTTATATCTACACGACAAATGTGCTGTTTGTATAATGTAGTTCCTCTGATCTGGTTTGCAGAGTGTCGCTGACCTGAGACAGAATGGTGGGAAGCAGCGCACTAAAAATTCCCAGCCAGCTCGCTATTTAATGCTTGTTTTACACAGCAGAAGTACAGGACGCACTTTGCTAGCTTTACAACTATCGTAGCCTACTGACCTTTAAATGGGTTAGTCTGGAGTTTCTCTACATACTTCAGCTTCGGGCGAAGTTACTTCTTCCCCTATTTTATGTAAAAACACGTATTTTTTGTTCAGTTAACTGTTCAGGAAGCTTTATTTTCGTCTTCCAATGCACATTTTCTATACACAGTTATTGTTGACTAGAATCAACGTAAAATAATCGCACACTGAGCTTGTGTCGTATGCGCGTCGATAATTATCTTCTTTAGGGCTAACAGACATTCTCTGTAATTTTCTTAATGATTGGTCTTGATATATTAAAATAAGCGTCGAATGAAGTGGGTTTAGTTAACATACTAGACAATATTCTGAATGAGATCGTTTTTGCTCAGAACGACGAATAGAACAATGCATTGGAGCTTGCTGTTTAGTCTCCATAATGACACTGATGAGTTATGTAATTTCGATAACACAGCAAATACACAGAAGATGGCGTAGCCTACAACCACAGTGAGCTTTCTCAGTGGTCAGACATCGTCAGATGCTAAATGCGCAAGTCTAATTTATTCAGTATGCTTTGTAAATTAATGAATATGTGATCTCGCTAGAAAATTGTTGGGTGCAGGAGAATGGTAAGTTAACACTTGAGGTACCAGATGGAAATTAACAACTGAAAACAAGATTGTTGCACCAAAGTCAGTACGACAGGTGCCTCCTCCTGATGTGTTTTGACATGGAAAATCAAAGTACGTGTCTTAATGGGGTATCATGTAACTTTCACCAAGCACTACATAGTGTCTTCTGTGGTGCATTATATGTTGACGAAAAATCTAAAGACAATTGTAACTTTGGAAGGGGTAGGGGAAGGCAGAGAGGGGGAGAGAATGCTTCTGATGCCTCCACCACTGATAGAATTGGCTGTCTGAATGGGAGTAACTCACTATATAATAAGAAGGAAAACATCTTAGTGCATAAAACATGCAGGGGGCACTTCGTGCTTCATCTCGCTGAAGACTTTAAAAAAAGAAAGTAGCGCCAATCTTTTATGTTTGGATTACCAATAAATGACCGCTGCCATTGGTCAGTGGAACGTCACGTGGAACAAAGTAGCCAATTTGGACCCAAGAAGCACATGAGAGGAAGTGGGAGAATTGATCTAACTGGCGGTCATGTTAGTATGTAGGGGTGTGCGAAACATACAGACTAAATTTTTATTACATTAAGAGCCTAACAAAACATGTCAACTTTGCTATGATGAAGAATACCGAGATGAGTAACTTAGCGGTGGCCAAGCGGTTCTAGGCGCTTCAGTCCGGAACCACGCGGCTGCTACTGTCGCAGGTTCGAATCCTGCCCCGGGCAGCAGAGGAGTTAACAAAGTTCACAAACATGTTACAAAAACGATATGAGACTGGTTCTACCATTCCTGGGACAAGAGTGGATCATTTTTTCAAACCACTGAATGAAAACAGGTTGTTGATAAAGCGTGTTTCATCATCTACTAAATTCATTCAAGTTCCTCTTGGAATTCAAAACACTGCCTCTAACACAATAAAAGAAGAAACATTTGTCACAGCTATCTGCAGTGGTGGCTTGGAAAAATTCTAGAGATAGATGCAAAAGTTAAGTTCATGAGTCCAAGTGGCCCTTCCTCAGTTTATTCATGGACATTTCACGCTGATGTTTGCTGGGTACCTTGTGAAAACATTTTAATGACTTTGCCTGCTCCTAGTGCAAGCACAAGTACTGGTCGTTTATATACTTGTCAGTCAGAAAACTTGTTTGAAAGAATGAATGTATTTAAGAATTTTATGAATGTGTTTTATGAAAACTGATCATCATTTGTGACCACTAGGTAAGAGTCACAACATGAAATGTGTATATTATTATTTATGTTCTTTCTGTTTTAAATGATTAAACAGAACAAACACCCTTCTGATTTTTTATGTTGCAATGTATGACCATAGCAATTCTTTGAGACAAAATTTAAAATGGTGAAACTTGTGATTTTGACGAAAAAAATTCATGAAGTTTGTAAAAAAAATTGAAAAATGACTTGAATTACAGATTTGCACATATTTATATGCACAGTTGCAGCATTTTTATAGTTTACTGATATAGTTGGTCCTTTTATGTTTATAATGACACCAAATTGAGTAAAATTGGTTTATAAATAAGGGAGTTACAGTAGTTAAAAACTTTCAACCTACCTTTCGTACTGACGCCAGATGGAGAAAATGCTAGACTTTTCAAAATGGCCCCCTGACTAAAGTTTTGATCGAAAGCATCTGAAAAAATTATTTTATCATTTTCTATTTATGTACTTTCTTACACCAAATTTTCACAAATATCTGTGACATGAAACGTATTCGCAGTTCGGAATGTGGAAAGCATCAGCTGTATAATGGGTGACGCTTATAGCGAGCGGTCGCCATATCATTAGGCTATCCGAGCATGCTCCATGGTCATACTCAAACTTCAATATGCCATCAACTTTATGTCTGCAATCTGCACTCGTACATTCATTACGTATATTTCCGTAAAGGGGAGACATTTTTATTGAAAGTCGCTGGCCCGATGTCGGCGAATAAATGCGATATGGCAGTGCTTGTGTTGTTCAGAATTCTGCCCATCACATTTCTCGAATCAAGTATCTGCTACATTTACACTGAAGTGCCAAACAAACTGTTATAGGCATGCATATTCAAATAGAGAGATATGTAAACAGACGCTGCGGTCGGCAACGCCTATATAAGACAAGTGTCTTGTGCAGTTGTTAGATAGGTTACTGCTGCTACAATGGCTGGTTGTCAAGATTTAAGTGAGTTTGAACATGGTGTTATAGTCGACGTACGACACATTTCACGAGTGTACCGTGAATATCAGTAATCCGGTAAAACATCAAGTCTCCGACATCGCTGCGGCCGGTAAAAGATCCTGCAAGAATGGGACCAACGACGACTGAAGAGAATCCTTCAATGTGACAGAAGTGCAACCCTTCAGTAAACTGCCAGATTTCAATGCTGGGCCATCAACAAGTATCGGCGTGCGAACCATTCAACGGAACGTAATCGATATGGGCTTTCGGAGGCGAAGGCCCATTCGTGCACCCTTGATGACTGAACTAAACAAAGTTTTACGCCTCGCCTGAACCCGTCAACGCCGACATTGGATTGTTGATGACTGGAATCATGTTTCCTGGTCGGACGAGTCTCGTTTCAAACTGTATCGAGCGGAGGGATTTGTGCGGGTATGGAGACAATCTCATGAATCCATGGACCCTGCATGTCAGCAGGGGACACTGCAAGCTGGTGGAGACTCTGTAATGGTGTAGGGCGTGTGAAATTGGAGTGAATGGGGCCCCTGATACGTCTAGATACGCCTCTGACAGGTGATACGCACGCAAACATCCTGTCTGATCACCTGCGTCCAATCATGTCCATTGTGGATTCCAACGGATTTGGGCAATTCCAGCAGGACAATGTGACACCCCACACGTCCGGAAATTCTACAGACTGGCTCCAGGAGCACTGTTCTGAGTTTAAACACTTCCGCTGGTCACCAAACTCCCAAGATATGAACATTATTGAACGTACCTGGGATGCCTTGCAACGTGCTGTTCAGAAGAGATCTCCACCCACTCGTACTCTTACGGATTTATGAACAGCCCTGCGAGATTCATGGTGTCAGTTACCTCCAGCGCTACTTCAGACATTAGTCGAGTCCATGTCATATTGTGTTGCGGCATTTTGCATGCTCGCCTGGGACCTACACGATATTAGGCAGGTGTACCAGTTTCTTTGGCTCTTTAGTGTATATCGTCAAAACTGCTCCCATCAGGTCAACTTGTGAAAACAGGACGTGTCGCGCAAAAGCTCGGATTGTCATACACACGAGCACCACTGAAGCAAATTCAGTGCTATAAGGGGCAGTAACAATAACAACAACAAGAAGTAGCCGCAGCATCTTGAACCAATTTCTCACTTTAGAATACACAAACCATTGACCCGTGCGGCTAGATCCTCACATTACAGAGCCCACAAATTAACTCGAGCGCTAGACCACCGTCTTAATAGATCGAAACACACACAGATAAAGCTTCAAGGACGGAACAGTTTCCTCTATCTACACATATAAATAATGGAAAAACGAATTGCCAACTTATTAAGAACCGAAATACTGTCTCGCGCTGAGTTAGACTGAGGTGAACGCAGGAGACTCGCCTTAGTCAACGCCAGCGATAAAGCTGTCGTAAAGCGATCGGTCTTCAAAGCTCATTTATCATAAACGACTGTGTTTGAATTGAGGTACCACTTCTACTACCAGAAAACGACAAAACTAGTAAGTTTTCGATATAATTCTTCCATATTATAGTCTAAGCTGCAGCTGATACGTTTATAACGACGAATTGTATTGGAGACGTGTTCATTCAGCAATACAGCGCACCCTCCGCCACTATTGCGGTTTATCTGCGTGTTTTGATGAACGCTCCATGAAAACACTGATCGTCATAAAATGAGGTCCACGCAGAAGGAGCCGATTGATCCACTGGAAACTAGGTGGGTATGTTGAAAACCATCAGCTATGCCAATGATTACCTTTGCAGGATCGGCCGCGCCCACGGGACGCCATGATGTCATGCCCATCGGTGGATATAAGAAGGCCTCAAACGGCTACACAGTGATGCCGAATCGCCAAAACGTGGCCACAACCGTGAAAAATGAATGTTCGATTCTGGGAATTTGAGGGGTGGGTTGGGTAGGGTAGGAGGAGGATTGGTGCATCTCGCCCCAAAAGAATAGGTCTCCACCTTCGATAACTGACGATTTACATCAGTTCAAAGACGATCATTGTCTAGAGCACACGCGTCGCTATGTCAACTTGGCAAATTCACGCTCGATTAGTGAGTGGGTATTTACGTAGTGAAGTGAATAATTTCAGTTCTACAAGATGGAAACGATTGCTACAGGTATGTAGAACATACTCAAACACTAATGCATTCTAAATCTCAGGCTTATCCTATTTGTATTACGTCTTTTTCGATGCTTGTACAAAATGACCATAATTTGCCGAACTTGGGTATTCAGTGGGAGCAAAAGTAGCATAATACCGCAATATATTGCGGAATTACAACTCCCAGACTATAGATTGATCAATTATCTGATAGAATTGACAAGAATCAGCTGCCTAAATCGCGTATTGTCTTGTATAATGAAAGTTTCCTCCGGCCCGTGCGTCCCATATATCACATCACAATGTGGCGGCTCGCCGCGGTGATGAGCGAGCGGCACAGCAGGCTTCAGAGCGATGTCTCCCGTGTAACACGGTTACGATATTTCACTGTTTGTCTGTACTTAATTTGTTGCTAACGTTAATGTAATGTTTTTCACACAGGTTCAGATGAAGAATACCTGACATTCATTCGGCAAGAAATATTCCACTTCGTTAAACACCGGTTGAATGAAGGCCTACCTACATTAATCCCTTACCTGAGGAACAACTTCACGAGAAAATTGGTCTACCGTTGCAGGTACAAGTCTCTCTCTCTCCTCATTATTTGGTAAATTGAGAACAAGGTGGCAAGAAGCTTAACAGGACAGAGGTCCGCTTTTTGGAACAAAACAATGAATGGCTTAATGCACTCGTTTCATTTCCGGCACCTATTGTTAGTGTCAAGTATCAGGCTGACTGTGATCTGCTATCGACTAGTAAGTGCAGTGGCTGTCCTTCTGGGGAGTTTACATCATTGACCAAGAGATCAAAACGCAGAAGAACCCAGTCAGTTCGTGAAACTTCTAAAGCCACAGAGTTAGCTTATGTTGCTCAAATGAGCCTGTGCTCAGCAGGTCAGTTGGATGCTGCAAAGGTTGTTTATGAGACAACAATGACATCGAGAGCGTGGAAACGACGAGTGAGGAGAATAACTGAAAGCTGTATCCTTCCTACAAGAAATTGGCGGAAGTAAAAAAAACGTTGCTATCAACCAAACACTATCACCATCACAGAAGACATGGCTGAAGTCCAGCTACAAGCTTTATTGGGTCATACAACCGACCGTATTTTATTGTACCAAGGGGGTATTATACGTAGTGTGGATCAGGCGAATGTTAGCCACATGCAATTCATTTGAAAATGGGGTTGTGACGGAACTTCTGGACAAAATAAATATAAACAAACATTTGAGGATGCGCGCTTATCAGATCAGAATGCATTTTTTACAGTAGTGGTGCCCTTTCAACTTATTTCTGTGGACCCACAATCAGAGACAGGAGTTGTGACTTGGAAGAAACCCAGACCTCCGTCTCCTCGATTTTGTAGACCACTGAAACTACAATTTTTGCACGAAAGCACAGAAACTACTGTCAGTGAGGTACAATACATTGAAAAGCAGATAAAGTCACTTGTTGTCTTTGAAAATATAATGCATGGAAAAGAAATCATGGTTCCGTACAATATGGCGTTCACAATGATCGATGGCAAAGTATGCAACGCACTCGCATCCACAAACTCTTCGCAGCGATGCTATTTATGTGGAAGTACTAGCTAAAGATTTCAATGATTTACAAAAAGAAGTCGACGAACAGAGCCTGATGTTTGGACTCTCACCATTACATGCTTGGACCAAGTTTTTTAAATGCTGCTTGCATTTGTCGTACAAACTTGAGTTTAAAAATGGCGAGCTTGCAGTACCGAAGAAAAATAAATGGCAGAAACGCTCAAGAACATAATTCAAAAGGGACTCAGCTCAAAACTGGGGCTAATTGTCGATCGTTCGAAACCTGGCTACGGAAGTACCAACGATGGAAATACACCTCGACGTTTATTTCAAAATTAGAAAACATCGGTTCTCATAACATCATTGGTCAAAGATTTGATAGAACGGTTTCACGTCATCTTACAAGTCATTTCGAATGGACATGAAATCAGTACTGATAAGTTCCACAGTTGTACGCTAGCAACTGCGAGAAAATTTGTTCCATGGTATTATATGCCCACTACAGTGCATAAGCTATTGATTCAGAGTTCACAACGAATGACCAACGCATTGCTACCAATCGGCCAACTATCCGAAGAAGCACAAGAACCGAGGCACAAATATATTAAAATATATCGCGAAGACTTTTCCAGAAAGTGTTCACGAGTAAAAACAATGGAAGACGTTTTCAAGTGGCTTCTGGTAACTTCCGATCCATTTATTTCCAGTATTAGAAAACTGCCACAAAAACACTTGAAAGGTTTGTCGAAGCTGTTACTGTCCCCTGCAATTCCAGTCACACCACGACCGACCATAGGAGATTCCGATGTGGATTCTAGCTCTGAAGACATCGACAGCGATAATGATTCGGATTGATAGATATGAAACCAGTCACATAATTTTGTATGCAGCAGAACATCGTCTTCAACATCAATCAGATTACGTTTTGAATTTGAAGACCGATTATTATTATTATTATTATTATTGTTATACACATCAAAAAAAGTTTTACATCACTTCGGCTCCGAGAGTTCCGGAACCTATAGAGAAAATTGGAATAGAGATCAACACAAACATCATTTCCGCCATTTTTATTGCTCATAAAAAACACACATTGCATGTTGTACTACTATTCAGCGAGACCCTCAGAGGTGGTGATCCAGATTGCTGTACGCACCGGTCCGTCTAATACCCGGTAGCACGTCCTTTTGTATTGATGAATGCCTGTATCCGTCGTGACATACCTATCCACAAGTTCAACAAGGCACTTTTGGTCCAGATTGTCCCACTCCTCAACGACGATTCGACGTAGATCCCTCATAGTGGTTAGTAGGTCACGTCGTCGATGAACAGCCCTTTTCAATCTATCCCAGGCATGTTCGATAGGGCTCATGTCTGGAGAACATGCTGACCACTCTAGTCGAGCGATGCCGTTATCCTGAAGGAAGTGGAATGCCACCTTCCTGCACTCGCTCGACAGTGTGTCTAAGGCGTTCAACCTGACCGTGTTGCCTCCAAACACGTTGCCCCTAACACGTCTCCGACGATTGTCTGGTGAAGAGAACGTGATGCCAATCCTGAGCGGTCCATTCGGCATTTTGTTGGGCCCATCTGTACCGCGCTGCATGGTGTCGTGATTGCAAAGGTGGACCTCGTCTTGGACGTTGGGAGTTCATATGGTTCAAATGGCTCTGAGCACTATGGGACGTAACATCTGAGGTCATCAGTCCCCTAGAACTTAGAACTACTTTAACCTAACTAACCTAAGGACATCACTCACATTCATGCCCGAGGCATCGCGCCCAACTCTCCTGTTATCGGCTACGGCGGACATGGGGCTCTGTAGACTGGCAGCGGGTCATCTTCAGTGACGAGTCCCGCTTCTGCCCCAGTAGCGACGACCACCAGGTCCGTGTCTGGAGGCGTAGTGGAGAACGCCACGAAGAGCGGCTTGTGGTCTCCCATCATACGTCCCACCAACCTGGTGTGATGATGTATGAGCAATATATAGAGTGTCCTTCCGCCGTTAGTTTTCGTAACGGTCTCCGAGACAGCCGCAAGGGACGCGGGGGGCCTGCAACCGGTGTCTGTGCCATTCATCAATGCCCGCGCCCGTGCACTGTTTCAACAGGACAACGTTCGCCCTCATACCAGTGCCAGCTCCCGACCGTGTCTTGCAGCTGTGGATACTGCGCCATGGCCAGCCGTTTTACCCGATCTCTCCCTGTTCGAGAACGTGCGGGGTGTTATGGAGCGTGTCATCAGGTTACACATCATCCGACAATCCACGGGAAATACGAGCTCAGGTGAAAGCGGCATGAAACGGAATACCACAGCACTACATTCATGACCTGTACAGCTCCATGCAGTGACGTCTGGACTCTTGTACTCGTAGCCGTGGGCTTCTGAAGCCATACTAAGATTTGTGGCCATGTAGCGCAATAACTGTCGCTCCTTAATAATTGAAAATGTAATCGTTTTGTATTAGGATGCTGCATAAGTGTGTAACGTTTTTGCTTTGCGTGTTGGTATTCCGGTTGCTATGGATTTGCCTACTGTCATTTTTTGTTTGTAGTTCATTGTCGCTATCTGAGTTTACATATTGTCATATTGAGATAGCGAGTGGAGCTGTGGACGCAGAAAATGGAGTGCCAAGTGGAGAAGTCGTAATTTTTAAGACATATTCCTCTGTTTTACTTCGATACAGGGGTGACAGCAGCGGAGGGTGCCAAAAACATTTGCACCGTGTATGGGGACAATGCCATTCGACAGAGCACGACAAGAAAATGGTTTTCTCCTTTTAAGGAGGATCTTTTTGCCATTAGTGACTCTCGACGTTCAGGAGGACCTTTGGGGCTGAACGCATTAATCCGCAATGATCCGCATCATTGTGCTCTAGAACTGGCAAATGTGATGAACTGTGGCCATTCTACGATACTGAGGCATTTGTATGCAATGGGGAACCTTCGAAAAGTCGAGTGGTTGGTTACCTCATGCCTTAAACCAAAACCACAAAAATCAACACATGGCCATATGTGCATCTGTGCTTGCTCGTCATCAATTGGCTCGTGAACAATATTGACCATTCGTGTCCTGTATCGTCACTTGCGTTGAGAAATCGAGTCTCTTCGCTAACATAAGAAAAAGAAAGGAATGGTTGAGCCAAGAAAAAAGACCAGCTTCCGGTACAAAGACCTGTGCGCATCCAGACGATAATGTTATGCTAAAGTTATGCATCTAGTGCAAGGACGACGGTGTGGTGTGTTACGAACTGTTTCTCCGAGTTGTAACAACCACTGTTGACATTTACTGTCAACCACTGAGATGTCTTGCAGACGCAGTCCAAAAGCGACGACCAGGAAGAATGTGCGAAGTGATGCTACTCCATGATAACGCCCGCCCGCATTCTGTTAGACTGGCAGAAAAAAAAAAACCATACAGGAGTTGGGCTGAGAAGTTAAACTGGACCCAACTTATTCAGCTGATTCGCCTTTAGATTTTCGCGTTTCCGTTCTCTGTCGAACAACGTTCAAGGAACTTTGTTTTCGGATGAAAAAGCATTCTAAACATATCCCAGTGTTGGCAGACTGTTGTAAATAGTGAAAGAGAATATATTATTGATGACTGAAGTCTCTGTTATTTGTATGGTTACGAAAAACGCTATGGACTTTATGTCAACCTAATATATGTGATACTATCTACCGGCCTTCTAACAATGATTGCAATTTGGCTTGTCCTGTGTACAGTTCTTTTTATCATGATAATTGTACTTATTGAGCGACGTGATGCAGTGATAAGACAGCCACAATTTGGAGAACAGCTGTTCAAATATCCGCCCGGCCGTCTAGGTTTAGTTTTTCCGTGATTTCCCTTGCTCGCTTAAATCAAATGCTGGAAGGATACCTTTGGAAAGGACATGGACAATTTTGCTTTCCCACCCTTCCCTAGTTCCAGCTTGTGCTCCTTCTGTAGCGATGTTGTCGTTGGCGGTGGGCAACATCCTGACCTCGTTTTACCACGGATACTTGCTTGTGGTGTCTTGTGAAGATCATGCCGCCACGAGTATACTTGGTAGACGGTTCTAACAATGACCGTCATTAGCACAGATTCCTACTTCTAAACGAACACGTAGCTCGGTTAAGATCTTTCTGGCAGATTAAAACAATTTTGCGAGCAAGTGCTCTACAGACTGAGCTACCCAAGCACCGCCGAGGCTCATCCTCAGTGCTGTAATTCCACCAGTACCCCATCTCCTACCTTCCAAACTTCACAGAAGCTATCCTGTGAACATACACTCCTTGCAGAATGGATATTTCAGAGACATGGCTTACCAACAGCCTGGGGGATGTTTCTAGAATTAAATTTTCACTTTGAAGCACACATTTCGCTACAGAGTGAAAATTTCATTCACGATTAAGAACATTTTTAGGAATTCCGTATGTCTATAAAAACAGGTATTGCTGCTCGCCACAAACAGAGGCGGTATGTAGTATAGCGTCTGGAGAATTGATGCATCGTACAACTGCGGCGTTCGTCGATGTTATGGTACACATCATGCTGCCCTTTGCCTCAAGAGTTGTTGTTGTTATTCTTCTTTTTTCTTCGGCTCGCCACCAAGTCCTCTCCTGTGCCAACGTCTTCATATCTGAGGAGCACATGCAAACTACGTCCTCAATTATTCGCTGGATGTATTCCAATCTCTGTCTTCCTCTACAATTTTTGCTCTCTTCAGCTCCCTATATTGCCACGGAAGTTATTCCCTGATGTCTTAACAGATGTCCCATCATTTCGTCCCTTCTTTTCAGTGCTTTCCATATATTCCTTTCGTCACCGATTCCTCGGAGAATCTCCACATTTCTTACCGTATCAGTTCACCTAATTTTCAACATTTATCTGTAGCCACGTCTCAAATGCTTTGAGTCTCTTCTTTTCCAGTTTTACCGCAGTCCATGTCGCACTACCATACAGTGCTGTGCTCCAAACGTACAGTCTCTGGAATTTCTTCCTGAAATTAAGACCTATGTTTGAATGTTTGTTATTAGAAGACTTCTCTTAGCCAGGGTTGTCCTTTTTGCCAGTGCTAATCTGCTTTTGATGTCCTGTTTGCTCCGTGCGTCAAGAGTTATTTGGCTGCCTAGGTAGCAGAATTCCTTAACTTCATCTACTTCGTGAACACCAATCCTGATGTTAAGTTTCTCACTGTTATCATTTCTGCTGCTTCTAAGTACTTTCGCCCTTCTTCGATATACTGTCATACCATTCAGCAATTCTTCTTCACTTGCACTGAGGATAGCAATGTCATCAGCGAACATAGCTGATATGCTCTCACCTTGAATTTTAATTCCACTCTTGGCCTTTCTTTTATTTCCGTCCTTGCTTCTTCGATGTGTAGATTGAACAGTAGGGCGAAAGACTACATCCCTGTATTACACACTTTTTAATCCAAGCACTTCGTTCTTGGCCTTCCACTCTTTTTATTCCCTCCTCATTCTTGTACATATTGTATATTACCCGTTTTTTCCTATAGTTTACCCGTATTTTTCTCAGGATTTCGAACATCTTGCACCATTTTACATTGTCGAACGCTTTTTCAAATCCTATGAACGGTTCGTGATTTTTCTTTAGTCTCGTTTCCATTATCAACCGTAACATCAGAACTGCCTCTCTGGTGCCTTTACTTTTCTAAAGCCAAACTGATCGTCATCTAGCGCATCCTCAATTTTCTTTTCCATTCTTCTGTATATTATTCTTGTAAGCAACATGGACGCATGAGCTGTTAAGATGATTGTGCGGTAATTCTCGCACTTGTCAGCTATTGTCGTCTTCGGAATTGTGTGGATGATGCTTTTCGAAAGTCAGATGGTATGTCTGGTCCCCAGACTCATATATTCTACACACCAACGTGAATAGTCGTTTTGTTGCCACTTTCCCCGATGATTTTAGAAATTGTGATGGAATGGTCTCTATCCCTTCTGCCTTATTTGATTTTAAGTCTTCCAGAGCTCTTTTAAATTCTGATTCTAAAACTGGATCCCTATCTCTTCTGTATCAACTCGTCTTTCTTCTTCTATCACGTCATCAGACAAGTCCTTCTCCTCATAGATACCTTCAGTGTATTCTTTCCACTTGTCTGCTCTCTCCTCTGCATTTAACAGTTGTATTCTTCATTGTACTCTTATTTTTGCCACACTTTCTTTCAACTTCACCAAAGGTTGTTTTGTCTTTCCTATGTGCTGAGTCAGTCCTTCTGACAATCATTTCATTTTCCATTTCTTCACATTTTTCATGCAAGCATATCGCCTTATATTCCCTGCATTTACTCTTTACTGTATTTCATTTCTTTTACTTCTATGTTCCTGAATTTCCTTGAATATTTTTGTACTTCTTTCGTTCATGCATCAACTGAGGTATTTCTTCTGTTACCCACGTTTTCTTCGCAGTTACCTTCTTTGCACTGACTGCTTTCCTTCCATCTTCTGTGATTGCCCTTTTCCGGCACGCCCATTCCTCTTCAACTGAACTGCCTACTGAGCTATTCCTCATTGCAGTGTCTAAAGCCACAGAGAACTTATAGCGTGGCTCTTCATTTCTTAGTACTTCCGCATCCCACTTCTTAACCGACTGCGTGGCTAGGGCCTCCCATCGGGTAGACCGTTCGCCTGGTGCAGGTCTTTCGAGGTGACGCCACTTCGGCGACCTGCGCGTCGATGGGGAGGAAATGATGATGATTAGGACAACACAACACCCAGTCCCTGAGCGGAGAAAATCTCCGACCCAGCCGGGAATCGTAGGAATGACTGTCACGCTGACCACTCAGCTACCGGGGGCGGACAGCCGACTGATTCCTCCTGACTCCTGACTAATCTCTTAAACTTCAGGCTACTCTTCATCATTACTAAATTGTGATCTGAGTCTATATCTGCTACTGGGTACGCCATACAATCCAATATATTATTTCGGAATCTCTGCTTGACAATAATGTAATCTAACTGAAATCTCCCTTTATCTTCACCGGCCTTTTCCAAGAATACCTCCCCCTCTTGTGATTCTTGAACAGAGTAATCGCTACTGCTAGCTGAAATTTACTGCAGAACTCAACTCTCATTCCTAATACCAAACTCATATTCTCCCGTAACCCTTTCTTCTACTTCTTTCCCTACAAACGCATTCCAGTCCCCCATGAATATTATAGTTTCATCTCCCTTAACGTACTGAATTACCCGTTCAGTATCCTCATATACTTTCTCTGTCTCTTTATCTTCAGCTTGCGACGCTGCATTTATACCTGAACTATCGTTGTCGGTGTTCGTTTGCTGCTGATCGTGATGAAAACCAATCTGTCACTGCACTGTTTAGTAACTCTCTCTCTCTGTCCTACCTTCCTATTCATAACGAATCCGACTCCTATTATACCATTTTCTGCCGCTGTTGATATTACCCTGTACTCTTCTGACCAGAAATCCTTGTCTTCTTTCCATTTCACTACACTGACCCCCATCCCCCCCACCTCTGTATCTAGATAGAGCCTTAGCATTTCCCTTTCCAGAGTTTCTACTGTGCATATCACGTTCAACGTTTCTGACATTCCACGACCCGACCAGCAGAGCGTTATCCTTTCGTTGGTTATTCAATCTTTTTCTCACGATCACGTATCCCCTGGCAATCCCCTCAAGGAGATCCGAATGTGGTACTAGTAGGGAATCTTGCCAGAGAAGAGATCATGATAACACTCTTCAATTACAGGCCACATGTCCTGTGGATATACATTATGTGTGTTTAATGAGAGAGTCCTGAACCTCTCTCCGCTGTTTCGCCCTCTTCTACAAGGCCGTTGGCTGAATGAAGGGTGACTTCTTAGGCCGGAAGTCTTCAGTCACCACTACTGATGATTTTTTATTCAAAATTTAAGTGGTGGCGGGGTTCGAGCCCGGGACGAGTGCGTTTTGATTGCTAAGGATAGACGTTACCCCTGAACCACAGGTGCGACAAACAGCGCAATATCCATTGTTCGTGAACGTCTTTCAAAGGCTTCATTCTTTACAGAAAACAGTTCTCTGTGATTTCCTTAAATCTCCTAAGGCAAATCCAGGGACGCCTCCTTTGACATATTCCTTCTTCTCGATCCATTCCTAATCAGAGATTGTGAGACATCAAACACCGATCTTCCTTTTGTAGGCAACTGGTGTACCGCTTGTCTTCAGTTGACACTTGACCTCTACTATTACGATCGAATAAAACAGCATCAGCCCACTATTTCTTTTGCACTCGTGTGGCTTAGTCGTCGTCCAGTAAATGTATTTTTGCTATTGATGAACACCTTAAGCGTGTCCATTAGATTTCTACCTGGGAATAACAAAATTCTAGATAAGCTTTTAATGGGCTGTGATTATATGTGAATAGCATCCGTAAATGTTTTAGCCATTTAGATAGCAGCATGTAGGTAATAGGTTCCTAATGATGTGGAGCAAAGTGGAAGATACCACTTGTGGATTTTCTAACCGACTTTTAGTGAGCTGATAAACTGAAGTCTCTAATGCGTGTGTTTGACAAAAGTTGACCGCGTCGTCCGTAGGTAGTAGCATTCTGCTCTGAAGCGACTGTAGCCACCTTAGCTACATGAGGCTGTAACGAACCACTATGGAGCACACCTCACAAGCTCAGGTCCACATTTGGTACACTGATCTGACATCTGACGAGTCCCCTTAGCCAATTTTGTAACATCCTCCCCCCCCCCCCTCCGAGCATGCACTAAAAGGTACACATTTGGTGAATTAAAAAGGTATACATTTGGTGAAAGAAATACAATCTTTATTGAGACCACTTTAAACAACATACGGAAGTGGAGCTAGGACTATTTGAATATTTCGACAAGTGAACACTGTCATTTTCAAGGCAAGAATGAAACGGATGGGCGCTTGGAGGGAAGTTCAAACTCACGTTAGGTGGGTCTACGCCGACCTAGAATTGTAATACAGCATATACAGAAAACACATACACACACATCGAAACAACTACCGCCGCCAAGCAACCAGTGGTGAGCAACGTCTAAAGTTATCGATAGTGAACATTAATTACCAACCAGTAGCTTCTCTCTACCTCTCTGTTGTCTGACTAGAGAGAGGGCAGGATTCCAAGCGGAATTTAAGCAAAACCATCAATCTCTACTTATAAGGTCACCAGCTAATTTAATCTCGTCTGCTTCGTTAATAACGCTGTCTCAGTAGCTGAGAGTGCATGCCACCTGCCACAGAACTCCCTCGTTGCATTTGTGCCTCGAAAATGACGGGGTGTTCAACGTTCAAAATATCGCAGTTGTCAAACGTGTTACCTGACTGCTTTCCCATGAGTTCTTTGAACATTGTACACGCCAGGAAATACTAGTTTCACACTTTCTATCTGGGTGCGAAAAGCTATTTTTGTATCTATTTACGAGCTTATGTTAGCTAGGGCTTTACGCTATGGCAGTTTCATCACACTCCAAGCACAACCTTTTCAGTTCTGTGGGTCCTTCTAAATATCGTGGATACCCGTGTGGTAGGGTAACAGGTAGCGAGGAAACTTCCTTGCAAATAGATTTTGGGGAGTACTGCTTTCTAATAAATCTCAAGGAACAAATATGAAAACATTGGACATTTACACACTATAAATCAGCTTACAAGTGAAAGCAACTCATATATTGATTTAGTCCTCTTGGAACTAACAACGCCTTCAAATTTGTGAAGTGAGACTAAACGTTAAAACACGCACATTTTTCTAGTTCTCCTACGCGTAGCACCCAAGAACTTTTCGACGTTATCCAAGTGAAATTAGAATCTGCACACAGACATTGCGTTTCTAATAAAAGTTTTGATTAGTTTCGATTTATAAAATGATCTTTCTGTTGTAGCAGGAGTAACTGGTATAGCGCACAACTGAACAGCTATGCCTACATCAGGGAGACTACTTGCAAGAACTTTATTTTCAACAAACAAAAAATGCAAGATCTTTAATTGGCATGTTTCCTTTCTTTTCAAATTCTTTCGACGTACGTGTTTTTGGGCTAATAAGTTCATGCGAAAAATTTATGTTAAAATCTGTTTCGTACTTTCTAACAGGCTTTTCTGCTCCTTTCCGAATACCTTCATTTTCTGCCTTAAGAAATGAACAGGGTACAGTAAAAAAAAAAAAAAAATCGGTAACATTTTGTAGGACAGCAAAACGTTTGTTTAATATTGTTGATTTAAAATATGAATAGAAGCACTGAAAACTGTGACTTGAAAAGACTGTAGTGTATCCACAACTTTATGACTGCAGAAAGCTCGTCCAAAAATTTCTTCACTGTATGGCTACGTCCTATGATCACTTGATTTCCGTGGGGTCTCTCTCACGTAGCGAAAGTTTGATTACAGCCACCCTTTACGCAATTGTAATGGCCGTGCCACTTTTAGCAGTTTACTTGCGCCGTAACACTGCGTGCGCCATAGACATACAAAAACGCAAGCGATTGTTAAAAATCCAAATAGCGGTTTGCGCGGGTCGAGAGGCACGTACGGTAATCGCATGCTGCCAGTTGCAAGCGATAACTGCACTACGCACAAACACGTGCTTTTGGCTAAGATCAAAGTGTAGTATCTGTTCTTATCAGCTTAATATCTGATCAGTCCTGCATCGCAGGACCAGAATATTAAACTCATTTTTGGCTTATGACGGAGTCCTAGGGGCTTGTTCCACTGATGGGGCAGTTACGTGTCTCGCTTTATTGTGTAGAATTTTCGGCCCAACACCACCATCAGCGATGGACTTGCAACAAATGGAATAAAAAGCCACTAAATAACTCGCTACCATCAGGTTTAATGTTCACATTGTCTACGACGCCTACAGCAGAGCCTTAGGAAGTAGGAACACTACTGAACGCTCATCGGCTGTCGGAGAATGCGTGACGTAGGTGCGCTGAACGAGCCTAAACTCGCTCGCTGTCGTCCTGACTCTTAACTATAGTAGGGGAGCGTATTGTTGTCAACACCAATTGAAGGAACTAAACAATGAAGAAGGCAGTGCATTCTAGAGCGCTAACTGGCTACCGGCCACTGCTTGTATAGAAAAATAGCACTAGTGGAATCTGTGCGCTGTGTGCAGTACTGGCCCCACATGTAGCATTCTTGTTAAAAACCAGCATGGTCACGAAATGCTTTCTGGCACAATTCTGTTCGCTTGTTCTTAGCGAGATTCCATGACCAGATTGAATATAAGAATAAATTATTAAATAAATCACTAAAGTTAGTTTGGGGCCCACCAAAATATGAGACCCTCTTAGTACAACCCCCCACACTCCTCTCCCCTGTTCGCACTGCGGGGTCGTTACACCACCAATAACAGGTAATGAGAACACAGTGCTTCAACCCCGCTAATTGACGTCTTCCTCCTAGGAGGGAAAAATGCGTTATTCGTGATGTAATTACTGTATTGCTGAAAACGAAGATTGAAGGTTTTGCCTGAAAAGAGTAACAAGAACTGGACGATAGGGAAGAAACGACGAGGCGGTCGATATTCTGGTCACGCGAGCGTGCGTGCCGACCACACATACCGCCGAAAGCGGACGCACGCTATTCTGCCAAGGCTCGAGCATATTTACTTCCGAGTTTCTCTGTACGGTGGACGACTTATTTGTTCGCTTCCAATTCAGATGTTTATGAATTTATTTTCTTACTGGCCTCTGGACCAGTTTCAGTGTTTGGTCAGGAACCCGCGTTTTCCGTGTCCATCTCAGCTTATCCTCGGATTTTGTTGTGGGAATATATGTATCCCAGGTTGGGAAACTGAGGTCGGAAAGCCAGCTTAAGTAAATAATAGGAATAAAATCACATTACTGTGTACTTTTTTATTTACATTAGTTACAGTTAACTGCAAATACCATCATTGACAGTTCGCAGCTCGTGGTCGTGCGGTAGCGTTCTCGCTTCCCACGCCCGGGTTCCCGGGTTCGATTCCCGGCGGGGTCAGGGATTTTCTCTGCCTCGTGATGACTGGGTGTTGTGTGATGTCCTTATGTTAGTTAGGTTCAAGTAGTTCTAAGTTCTAGGGGACTGATGACCATAGATGTTAAGTCCCATAGTGCTCAGAGCCATTTGAACCATTTTGAACCATCATTGACACAATGAACGTACCACTTGAACTTTGTCTTACAAAATGACGGCCATTAACCTCAATGCAAGCATGACATCGCCGAAAAAGATTCTGACGCACCCTGACAAATATTCCTGGTGTGTTTCTGATCAAATTACCGACAGCTACAATTCTGGCAACTAATTCCACCTTCGTATCTCCCCCCCCCCTACCCCCCCACCCCCGTGAACCATGGGCCTTGCTGCTTGCTGTTGGTGGGGAGGCTTGCATGCCTCAGCGATACAGATAGCCGTACCGTAGTTGCAACCCCAACGGAGGGATATCTGTTGAGAGGCCAGACAAACGTGTGGTTCCTGAAGAGGGGCAGCAGCCTTTTCAGTAATTAGCTCAAATGGCTCTGAACACCAAGGGACTTAACATCTGAGGTCATCAGTCCCCTAGAACTTAGAAATACTTAAACCTAACTAACCTAAGGACATCACACACATCCATGCCCGAGGCAGGACTCGAACCTGCGACCGTAGCGGTCGCGCGGTTCCAGACTTAAGCGCCTAGAACCGCTCGGCCACCCCGGCCGGCTTTTTCAGCAATTGCAGGGGCAACAGTCTGGATGATTGACTGATCAGGCCTTGTAACACTAACCAAAACAGCCTTGTTGTGCTGGTACTGGGAACGGCTGAAAGCAAGATGAAACTACAACCGTAATTTTTCCCGAGGGCATGCAGCTTTACTGTAAAGCATGGAGAGCTTCATCAAACCAGTCTCAGGACTGAAGACCACAGCATCCACTGGGGTCTCATACACAAGTGACTTTAGATATCCCCATAGAAAATAAAGGGGATTCACGCCAGGTGACCTCGCAGGCCACGGAAGGATCTCCGCTTCTATCCTGCGACCAGGAAATACAGCATTGAGATGGTTGCGGACATCCACACTGAAGTGAGGCGGTGCACCGTTATGTTGTATCCATATTTTCTCACGAGCAAATGTTCAAATGTGTGTGACTTTGTAAGGGACCAAACTGCTGAGGTCATCGGTCCCTAGACTTGCACGCTACGTAAACTAACTTATGCTAAGAACGACACATACACCCATGCCTGAGGGAGGACTCAAACTTCAGGTGGGAGGGGCCGCGCAAGCCGTGACGTGGTGCCTCAAACCAGGCGGCAACTCGGCGCGGCTTCTCACCAACAGCCAGGGCTGCTTCCTCCAACAAGTCAGAGTTCTTTGCATGAACCTCAAGTAAACAAAACTTGCGTCGTGACTTCCTAGTAATCAGGCTCGTCCGCCTTATTCTCTTGCAGCAAATAAAGAATATAAATGTAAATAAACAACATAGTACGTGTAAACTTGTACGCATGTTAGTTGTGAATAAGCTAGAAAACAGTACTAGACAAAGCGGCAGACCAGTTTACTTCATTATCTTCTTATGTTGGCTTCTCCGACCCCCAGGTTCTCTACCTCAAAATGTTCAGCGAAGCGTTCTCCATGCCCCGTTACATTTTTGCACGCTACGGAAACAGCGAAATAATTCTCCCCAATGAGTCGCACCGCAAAAACTCGCATCAAATTTTCAAAAGTAGCGCCACACACAACAAAAACAAAACTAGGAGCAAATGAGAGGTGAAAATAACGTAGCCGCCTGTCAACTGAACATGCCGACATACGTTTACTCCCAATCTCGTTCGATATAAACTGAAGCGGCAGACGGCAACGCCTATATAAGACAAGAGTCTGGCGCAGTTGTTAGATTGGTTACTGCTGCTTCAATGGCAGGTTTTCAAGATTTTAGCGAATCTGAACGTGGTGTTATAGTCGGCGCACGAGCGACGGAACACAACATCTCGAAGGTAGCGATGAAGTGGGGATTTTCCCTTACGGCCATTTCACGGCTGCACCGTAAACATCAGGAATCCGGTAAAACATCAGATCTCCGACATCATTGCGGCCAAAGAAAGATCCTGCAAGAAAGGGACCGACGACGACTGAAGAGAATCCTTCAAGGTGACACAAGTGCAACCCTTCCGCAAATTGCTGCAGATTTCAGTGCTGGGACATCAACAAGTGTCGGTGCGCGAACCATTCAACAAATCATCGGTATGGGCTTTCGGAGCAGAAGACCCGTGTACCCTTGACGACTGCACGACCCGAAGCTTTACGCCTCGCCTGGGCCCGTCGACACCGACTTTGGACTGCTGATGACTGAAATCATGTTCCCTGGTCGGATGAGTCTGGTTTCATATTGTATCGAACGGATGGACGTGTACGGGTATGGAGACAACCGTATGAATTCATGGGACTGTTCAAGCTGGTGAAGACTCTGTAATGGTGGGGGCGTGTGCAGTCGGAGTGATATGGGACCCCTGATACGTCTAGACATGACCCTGACAGGTGACACGTGCATAAGTATCACGTCTGATCACCTGCTTCCATTCATAACCATTGTGCATTCTGACGACTTGGGCAATTCCAGCAAAACAATGCGAGACCCCACACGTCCAGAATTGCTATAGAGTGGCTCCAGGAACACTCTTCTGAGTTTAAACGCTACCGCTGACCACTAAACTCCCCAGGCATGAACATTATTGAGCACATCTGGGATGCCTTGCAACGTGCTGCTCAGAAGAGATCTCCAACCCCTCGTACTCTTACGGATTTATAAACAGATCTGAAGGATTCATGGTGTCTGTTCCCTCCAGCGTACTAATGACATAGGTCGAGCCCATGCCATATCGTGTTGCGGCACTTCTGCGTGCTCGTGGATCTCCATACGATATTAGGGAGGTGTACCAGTTTCATTGGCTCTTCAGTGTATGAAAACGTGTTACAATAATTGGGGGTGGTGTGTAAAAGGTGTGAAAAAAGTGTATGGATTTACCAAAAAATGATGCACAACAGGACGGAAAACCCAAGTGAGAACATATAGCACAGCTGCATACGAAAAAGTGGTTAAAAAAATTAATAATTATCTGAACACATTTTTCCGACTACTTTGCAGATGACAACCATAAAACCGACATCTACTAATCCTCTTTCAAAATTAATGTATTTACTGATGACCAGTCAAAAGCCAGCCGAGGTGGCCGAGCGGTTCTAGGCGCTACACTCTGGAACCGCGCGACCGCTACGGTCGCAGATTCGAATCCTGCCTCGGGCATGGATGTGTGTGATGTCCTTAGGTTAGTTAGGTTTAAGTAGTTCTAAGTTGTAGGGGACTGATGACCTTAGAAGTTAAGTCCCATAGTGCTCAGAGCCATTTGAACCATTTGACCAGTCAAAACAAAACATAAAACGCACGTGTTGCTGAGTTGCTGTTTTAGGCTTAAAAATGGAAAAACAACCGCGAACTTGGTATAATATTTTTACGGAAATAAATGGAAGTTCACAGAAGATGACGACTAGGTTCAAATGGCTCTGAGCACTATGGGACTTAACATCTTAGGTCATCAGTCCCCTAGAACTTAGAACTACTTAAACCTAACTAACCTAAGGACATCACACACATCCATGCCCGAGGCAGGATTCGAACCTGCGACCGTAGCAGTCCCGCGGTTCCGAACTGCAGCGCCTAGAACAGCACGGCCACCGCGGCCGGCGACGACTAGGTGTCGAGACATGTTTGGGTAAGGAGAAAAAGGAAGCATATTGTGTTTTGCAGAAGGAAAAGTTTAAAAACTCAATATGTTGTCAATATGAGCGAAACGTATAGTCCGACTGAACGTTGTTCCTCGGAGGGAGACTGACGAAGCTATTCTTGTATTCAAACCTGTGATGGAATGCTAAGAACCATCTCTCACTGCCTGCATTATTCTGCTCTGCAAAGGAGGAATACATAAGAATAATGAACTAAGCGTCCGGAGCTCGCTAGTCCTCACGCAGCTCCAAAAGGTACCGCTGTCCCAGGCACGCAATTCACCTGGATGGTCTGACATGTAAGGAACGCAGTTCTAGTGCTCAGGTGCCGAGGGACCTGGCGTAGGGATTACAGCACTGGGCTCTTGTTTGAGGCGAGTGGACTTCTGATCCGCAGCTGGAAATCTGGATTCACGTTTTCCGTGGTTTCTCTACACCACTTGAGAATACCAGAATGGTTCCTTTGAGAAGGACAAAACCGATTCCCGTCCCCGTCGTAGCAGTTTCAACATTTTTTTATGTATTGGCTTTCAGGACGTGCCCATACAGTCATCTCAGTAGTAGAACGTCAGTTACGACGATACAAACGTGAGGTCAACACTCAGTCCCCAAGCGTAGAAAATCTCCGATCCGGGCAGAAATCGAACCCGCGCTGGCGAGGCAGTTGCAGAGGAGCACATTTTTCAGCACTTGTGCTTCGTCTCTGATGACCTCGACATCAATAGATCATTAAGCACAAATCATTCTTTCTAAGCTAATGTTTACATTGAACAGCCTTTGTGAGCAGGTGGCAATGCCAACCCAGATCCACTATGAATCCTCAGTTGTTTTTACGAGACTGATTGCACCCCTTGTTTATATTTCCACCACAAATATCACAGCCAGTAACGATAGTGAAATAGGGTCATGTACATGCGTCACGCTGACTGCTTGGAAACGAAGTCAAGACCTGTGTCTTGAGGAGAGGCGGTTCAACGCATCCACTGTAACGTGACAGGAACACCACAGTCAGTGTATACTGGTTATTTTTTATAGTTGCAGCGACCGAGGTGCCACAGTATTTAGACACTTGCTTCACATTTATGCGTTCGGCCATTCCGATTTAGGTTTCCGTGGTTTCTCTTTTCGGTTAAGCCAAATGGGTTGATGGTTCTTTCGAAGTGAAAGGACAAACATGATTCCCTAATCTGCATTTACATCTGCATATACCGGGCAAGACCCGTACGTTTCGTGGCGGCGTTTACACTGTACCACTACTATCATTTCCTTTCCTGTTCTGCCCACAACCACGACGAGGCAAAAGGACTGTATGCCTCGGTACGAGTCCTAATTTCTCTTCTTATCGTCATGGTTCTGACGCGAAATGTACTAAGGCCGCAGTGGAGTCGTTCTGCAGTCAGCTTCAAATGCAGGTTCTCTAAATTTTCGCAGTAGAGTTCCTCTAAAAGAACGTCTCATTTATTCCCAAAGAATCTCCGTAATATTTCCGTGTTGTTCGAACCTGCTGGTAACAAATCCAGCAGCCCTCGTCTGAACTGCTTCGATGGCTTCTTTCAGTCCGAACTGGTGCGGATAGCAAACACTCGAGCAGTGCTCGAGAAAGGGTCGTACTAGTGTTCAATATTCGGTCTCCTTTACACATGAACCAGTTTCCTAAAAGCCGCAATTCGCCTTCCCTACTACAAACCTTGCATGCTCGTTCCGTCTCATACCGCTTTGCAATGTTAAGTCTAGATATTTAATCAACGTGACTGTGTCAAGCAGCACTCTACTAATGATGTATTCGAACATTAAGCGATTGTTTTTCCTACTCATCTTCATTAACTTACATTTCTCTACATTTGGAGCAAGCTGCCATTCGTCACAGCATCTAGAAATTATGTCTACGTCATCCTGTATTCTCCTGCAGTCTGTCAACGATGACACCTTCCCGTACGCCACAGCATCATCAGCAAACAGCCCCAGACTGCTGTTCTTCCTGCCCGCCAGATAATTTATGTGCATAGAAAACGACAGCGGTCGTATGGTATTTCCCTGGCGATACCAGTGTCTCTGATGAGGATAGCGTACTTGGTTCTGTTACTCAAGAAGTCTTCGAATCACTCACATATCTGGCAACCTATCCGCTGTGATTGTACCTTCTTTAGCAGTTCTGCAGTGGTGCACCGTGGCACACGCTTTCCGGAAATCTAGGAATGTGGAATCTGCCTGTTGTCCTTAATCCATGATTCGCAGGATATCATGTGCGGGGAGGGCAAGCAGAGTTTCGCATGAGTGATGCTTTCTGAAACTGTGCTAATTTGTCGACAGAAGCTTTATCGTCGCAAGGAAATTTATTATATTCGAGCTGAGAATATGTTCAGGAGTTCTGCAGCGAACCCATGTGAAGGATATTGGTTTGTAATTTTGCGGGTCCTTTCCTTTACCCTTCTTATACGAGGTACGTACACAAAGTAAGTTGCGTTTGATTATATAAAACAAACGTGTGCAGATACAGAAAAAATATTTATTGTACAAAAATCTTCATCTGTTAAACTACTTTTCTACATAGCTTCCCAAATTTTGTAGGCCTTGTCCTAGCGTGGCACAAGTTTTTGTATGCCGTCTTCATAGAAGGTTGCCGTCTGTGTATTCAACCATGTGGTAACATGATGTTTCATCTCGTCATCATCGTTGGAGTGTTGACCACCAAGGACAGATTTTAGGTGTAAGAAGGGATGAAAGTCGCTAGGAGCGAGGTCCGGGCTATACGGAGGATGATAAAACGCGTCCCAGTGAAATCCCCGTAAGAGTTGTTTGGTCACATTCGCCGTGTGAGGTCGGGCATTAACGTGGAAAACAACACCTTTTGACAGTAATCCTCGGCCCTTGTTCTGCATTGCGCGGCACAATTTCTTAATGGTCTCGCAGTAACCATGTGCATTGATTGTTTGGCCTCGTGGTAAGAAATCAATCAGCAAAATGCCTTTTCTGTCCCAAAAAACGATGCACACAACTTTTCGACGTGTCAATATTTCCTTAGGCTTGACCTTCGTTTGGAACGGAATGGTTCTGAGCACTATGGGACTTAACATCTGAGGTCATCAGTCACCTAGAACTTAGAACTACTTAAACCTAACTAACCTAAGGACATCACAAACATCAATGCCCGAGGCAGTATTCGAACCTGAGACCGTAGCGGTTCCAGACTGAAGCGCCTAAAACCGCTCGGCCACACCGGCCGGCACCTTCGTTGGGATGAAGTGTGCCTCCATTCCATTGATTGCCGGTTTTGTTTCAGGGGTGTCGTACGATACCCAAGTTTCATCCCCCGTGACTATCCGAGAAAGAAAACCATCGCCTTTTTCATTGTAGCGTGTCAAAAAACTGAAGTGCACTGCCCATCCGTGGTTTTTTGTGTTTTCAGTAAGAAAATACCCAACGTGAGCGAAGTTTTCTAAATTTCAGTTTTTCAGTAACAATTTTATGAATTAGTGATCGTGAGATTTGCGGAAATTCCATAGCAAGGGCACTAAGTGTAAACTTACGGTTGTGCTTAATCTTCTCTTCAATTGTGTGAGCCAGTTCATCAGTAACCACAGACGGGCGTCCACTTCGTTCTTCATCGTGCACTTGATCGCGTCCTTCATTGAACAGTATGACCCATCTTCTAACCATTGAATGCCATACAATCATTTCATTTTTCATCATTCATAGCATTTTGTCCGTAAACCTTGCAGATTTGCCGATTAATTTCCTTTGGTTTAACTTTCTTTGCATTTAGAAAACGAATCACAGATGTGATTTCACACGCGGCGGAATTTTCAATTACGGTGGACATTATAAAGAAGCACTACAAACCACACGTCGGCAGCAGCGCTCTGAAAATGGCGTACATATGTTCTCTTGAGTCAGGGTAACTGCCGCGCATGCTGGGAACTGCGATCGTAGCGCTGCTGCCCATAGAAGTAGAAATGGAACTTACTTAGTGGACGACCCTCGTATACAAGAGTCGCTTGCGCTCAGTTTTGTGCGACCTCGTCATTGACCGGACATCAGATCTTTCTTCCGTGTGAAATCTACATGTACATCCCACCCATATTCGATGTGTGGTGGGGAGTACCTCTGGTGTCCCCCTCCCCCGCCGCGCTTCGCGCTTGTCTGAACCAATCACGACTGGTGCCTTGGAGGAGTGATTATCGGTAAAGCTACATTTGAACTTTAATTTCTCTGGTCTTTTTGTCGTGGTCGTTTCGTGAGACTTATGTGGGAGGAAGTGGTATGTTGTCCAACTCTTCCAACTCTTCTTCGAACGAACACTCCCGCAATTTGAACAGTAACCTTCTGCGCGATACACAGTGCCTCTCTTGTAGGGAATGTCACTGGAGTTCGTTGAGCATCTCCGTGCCGCTCTCGCGCTTACGAAACCACGATAGGGGCCTCTTTTCGTTGGATCTTTTCTGTCTCTTCGGTTAGTCTTACTTGGTAAGGCTCGCAGACTGATGAGCAATATCCAAGAATCGATGGAACAAATGTTTTGGAAGCCACTTCTTTCGTGGATGAGTTAATTTCGTTAAGATACTTCCATCGAAACTCAATCCGGCGTCTGCATTTCCTACAGTTTGTTGCATGTGGTCATTCCACTTTAGTCTGCTCCGGACGGTCACAACTACGTACTGTGTATGTTACTGTTTCCAGTGATTTTTCGCCGATAGCGTAATCGATCACGAATGAATTCTTGAAATCGCGTGAAACAGCCGATAAAAAGGTTTTTGTTCACAGTAATATATTTAGGCGAATCTAACACTCCACGGAATAAGATAGGCACCTCAGTTTTTAAAAAAATTGCCAGTTGTTGTCACACGTGTGAATAGCACACATGCTCATGAAGTTCGGAAATCTGCGGAGCTAGATACGGATATTGGTGCCTTGTCTAACACATGCACGAGTGGTACGTTGTGACATTCATGCGCGACAGGCCTGAAGATGACGTGACTGGAACGTTGAAACTGGTTGCCCAATAAACCCATACCAGTATAACTTTTTTTGCTAAAGTATTGTTACATTTAATAAAAAAAAGCGTTCGTTGGCGCACCACTGGTAGGCTAAATTTATCTACACAACAATGGCTGTATATATAAACTGTCAAAACAACAATTTTAAGTGACCTATTGTTAAGCGATACAGTGATTATAAAAAAAGAACACCCAACTTTATTACCTGTATGACATGCGAACAAACATTACAGGCGTTACTCATCATTATTCACTAATGGTACCATTACTGATACCCTCGGAGGAATTTAAATCAGAAACAGATTCATTTTGCCTTTCCCCAACATCCTTGCAACGGCCTTGCCGCAGTGGATACACCGGTTGCCGTGAGATCACGAAGTTAAGCACTGTCGGGCGTGGCCGGCACTTGGATGGGTGACCATCCAGGCCGCCATGCGCTGTTGCCGTTTTTCGGGGTGCACTCAGCCTCGTGATGCCAATTGAGGAGCTACTCGACCGAATAGTAGCGGCTCCGGTCAAAGAAAACCATCTTAACGGCCGGGAGAGCGGTGTGCCGACCACACGCCCCTCCTATCCGCATCCTCACCTGAGGATGACAAGGCGGTCGGATGGTCCCGATGGCCTGACGACGGAGTGCATCATCCTCGGTGTCGTTCCAGAGCGCATCGTCTTCTCTGCCACCCAGAGTATTTTGAAATACAACTTTTCTTGAGTGATTTCACGATCATTGGTGCGTCGATGTTTTACCAAGCAACCGGACCCAGTGTAGTATAATGTGTGATGCAGCACGCTTAATTTTTCCTGCCGGAGTCAGTGCTGTTGCTGAACGTAACCTTTGAAAGATTTATTTCTGCTAACGTCCAGTTGTTGTAACACAGAAATTATTCCTGCAGAAATAAGAACAAGGTCACTGGCTAGGCTATGATCTTCTTTTTTACGTCGTCAGTGAAATAGCACGAAATGCGTGAAGACAAAGCATTGATGATAGTTTGGAAAGTCCACCAGCACTGCGTTTCTATGCGTTTCGAAGTCAGTGGAGCATTAAAGTTTGTCATCCGTCCTCTCTCTTGATTTCGAAGAACGACCTCATCACGAAACAGATTTTCATTTTTAGGAATCTTGGGAATTGTTTTCCGCTGTAGATTAAGAAAGGGGAAAGTCTGCACCCATCTACTTTGACTGCCAAGCATATTACACTTAATGCGCTGTTTTTCACACCCATATGTTTTTATGGTAACTTCTTTTGTCCCCTTCTCATCGACCGTGTAATTACTTGGCACATCAAACCAAACTGGCGTCTCATCAGCGTTGCCTATTCGCCCCATATTCTTCCCTTTAAGCCGGGTCACCTGAAATATTAGTGGCAAGTTAGCACGACAGTCCTGTTGTCGCGTAGCCATACCTTAAATCGTGAACAAAGACGAAAGTGCGTACTACGGACTGCGGGCCAGCGTGCTGGTTGGTATTGTGAACACCAGTCACCACTGCTTTCCAGTCCTATTTGCCTAACAGCGTCCGGGATAGCGGGGCGGAAACACTGCCACAATGTTTGTAAAACCTGAAAAAAAAAGAGACGTTAAGCGATGTCTTGCGTTTCGTTTCTGTGAAGCACGCGCGGTCGGAAAAAAGACAAACCTTGTTCTTCTTCTCAAACAAGAGACAAACGAAGCTACTTCCTTTGTTGTTGGCGGCCATTTGTAAGGAGCTTACAGAATGAATTTTCACTCTACATCTGAGTGTGCCTCATTTGCCTTACGCAAATGCCCCAAGGTGGTTCCCGGTCGGGCACACAGTTTTAGCCTTCCAGGATGTTTCCTTGAAGTTGTGTACCTCACCATTTTGCCAGTGACGGAAACGAGGAGCAGTTCAAATGGTTCAAATGGCTCTGAGCACTATGCAACTTAACTTCTGAGGTCATCAGTCGCCTAGACTTAGAACTACTTAAACCTAACTAACCTACGGACACCACACGCATCCATGCCCGAGGCAGGATTCGAACCTGCGACCGTAGCAGCAGCGCGGTTCCGGACTGAAGCGCCTAGAACCGCTCGGCCACTCCGGCCGGCAAACGGGGAGGAGTGTTCGATACTCATGTAACTCACCATACGTAACCAGGGTTCACAAAAAAACTCGTGTCCCAAAATGTGTTATTTATTGATTTCCGACATCTGCTTCAGCCAGTCTCTGATCGTAGTCTATAGTTAAACATTTTGCAGATTAAATCTGCAGGGCGGCAAGAGGAAGGTACGCTTAATCTCACAGGAAAGAGTTGTGGTAAAAATTAGAAAAACATGCTCTATAGCATATGGAGAGTGGAAACTGAACACATGCTAAGGACCAATAATGATATTTCTTAGGAGAATGAAAAAAAAATGTAGCTCTGAAACCACGTTCAGAAAACCAACGTAGCTGTCAAACTCTTATTATGCAAGGTGAGGTTTATTGCACGATGTACACTCCTGGAAATGGAAAAAAGAACACATTGACACCGGTGTGTCAGACCCACCATACTTGCTCCGGACACTGCGAGAGGGCTGTACAAGCAATGATCACACGCACGGCACAGCAGACACACCAGGAACCGCGGTGTTGGCCGTCGAATGGCGCTAGCTGCGCAGCATTTGTGCACCGCCGCCGTCAGTGTCAGCCAGTTTGCCGTGGCATACGGAGCTCCATCGCAGTCTTTAACACTGGTAGCATGCCGCGACAGCGTGGACGTGAACCGTATGTGCAGTTGACGGACTTTGAGCGAGGGCGTATAGTGGGCATGCGGGAGGCCGGGTGGACGTACCGCCGAATTGCTCAACACGTGGGGCGTGAGGTCTCCACAGTACATCGATGTTGTCGCCAGTGGTCGGCGGAAGGTGCACGTGCACGTCGACCTGGGACCGGACCGCAGCGACGCACGGATGCACGCCAAGACCGTAGGATCCTACGCAGTGCCGTAGGGGACCGCACCGCCACTTCCCAGCAAATTAGGGACACTGTTGCTCCTGGGGTATCGGCGAGGACCATTCGCAACCGTCTCCATGAAGCTGGGCTACGGTCCCGCACACCGTTAGGCCGTCTTCCGCTCACGCCCCAACATCGTGCAGCCCGCCTCCAGTGGTGTCGCGACAGGCGTGAATGGAGGGACGAATGGAGACGTGTCGTCTTCAGCGATGAGAGTCGCTTCTGCCTTGGTGCCAATGATGGTCGTATGCGTGTTTGGCGCCGTGCAGGTGAGCGCCACAATCAGGACTGCATACGACCGAGGCACACAGGGCCAACACCCGGCATCATGGTGTGGGGAGCGATCTCCTACACTGGCCGTACACCACTGGTGATCGTCGAGGGGACACTGAATAGTGCACGGTACATCCAAACCGTCATCGAACCCATCGTTCTACCATTCCTAGACAGGCAAGGGAACTTGCTGTTCCAACAGGACAATGCACGTCCGCATGTATCCCGTGCCACCCAACGTGCTCTAGAAGGTGTAAGTCAACTACCCTGGCCAGCAAGATCTCCGGATCTGTCCCCCATTGAGCATGTTTGGGACTGGATGAAGCGTCGTCTCACGCGGTCTGCACGTGCAGCACGAACGCTGGTCCAACTGAGGCGCCAGGTGGAAATGGCATGGCAAGCCGTTACACAGGACTACAGTCAGCATCTCTACGATCGTCTCCATGGGAGAATAGCAGCCTGCATTGGTGCGAAAGGTGGATATACACTGTACTAGTGCCGACATTGTGCATGCTCTGTTGCCTGTGTCTATGTGCCTGTGGTTCTGTCAGTGTGATCATGTGATGTATCTGACCCCAGGAATGTGTCAATAAAGTTTCCCCTTCCTGGGACAATGAATTCACGGTGTTCTTATTTCAATTTCCAGGAGTGTATATACCCTACAGCGTGATCCAGCTGTCCCTGCCGCTGTCGTTCTGTGCAACTCGTAATGTTATAGCTGGCCTTCATAAACCATGCGCGAGATTTTCATATTGTCTCGCTCACTACACGCAAACTATTAGTCCAATAGAAAAAATGATCAGGACCTTTTTGTAGGAAATGTAATTAAATCTTGTACTGGGATTCGTTTTTGCTAGAGGCCGTAGTTTTACAGTTATTCAAGAAAAACATACAAACGTAATCTTCAGACGCACTCCCATACTGAGCCCGCAACTGTCAGGATTTCTAGTATGTTGTTCATGGCATTCACTTCATCTACTGTACAAATATTTACGACTGCACGAACTATTTCCCACGTTCGACCTCTTTTGGTCTTATTTCTGAATAAAAATAGTCTTAGTGACGAAATTATTTAATGCCAATGACACTTTTCACCCTTTTGTGACATCAGCAGGTTATGTAAAAATAACTGGATATGTAACCCATCCGTGTATAGCCCTATAAAATGGAAAACGGATGCAACAGCAACTGGACACATAAGCCGTCCATCATAAAAACAGTTGAAGTTCGTGTAAATTTTACCTAGCAATTTTGTGAATTTTAACAGCGTAAAATAAACAATTAAATCGTTGTATTCGTCCGGCCTTTTGACTTCGGAACTAGGGTGCTTGTATGGGTTAAGTTTGGATCGAAATGACAGTGTAATTAGTTTGGGGCCGGCCGAAGTGGCCGTGCGGTTCTAGGCGCTGCAGTCTGGAACCGCGAGACCGCTACGGTCGCAGGTTTGAATCCTGCCTCGGGCATGGATGTGTGTGATGTCCTTAGGTTAGTTAGGTTTAACTAGTTCTAAGTTCTAGGAGACTAATGACCTCAGAAGTTGAGTCCCATAATGCTCAGAGCCATTTGAACCAATTAATTTTGGGGTAACGTTTACAAAAGCAGTTTTTTGATCATTACCCTCACGGGCACGTTTAAATTAACTTGTGCTAAGGACAAAACACACACACACACACACACACACACACACACACACACACACACACATGCCAGGAGGAGGACTCGAAACTCCAGCGGCGAAAGCCGCGCGAACCGTGGCATGACGCCCGGCTACACCGCACGGTACTTTTGTTTTTATGACTCCCAAAACCTTCTCCATATTTTCCTACAGTAGGCGTTCGCATTGTGATTCCAATGAAACTGTACCAACTAGTACTTACGAGAGTCGCTCAGTAACTGGTTCAAATGGCTCTGAGCACTATGGGACTCAACATCTGAAGTCATCAGTCCCCTAGAACTTAAAACTACTTAAACCTAAGTAACCTAAGGACAGCAAGCACATCCATGCCCGAGGCAGGATTCGAACCTGCGACCGTATCGGTCGCTCGGTTCCAGACTGAAGCGCCTAGAACCGCTCGGTCACACCGGCCGGCGCTCAGTAACTGATGCCCTAATTTTTTCTACCGGTAATGTATCGGGGGTAAAAAAACCTACGTATATAAATATGTAGACTAATTAGAAGAGATAAAAAGAAACACTTCCGTTATGTTAGACAAATGTAACGAATGGCCATTTCGACTGCTTGGAACGCAACACGTTGGCATTGCAATCTGATCTGCAACACATTTACTTCTTACTGCTAGGAGGGGTAAGCTTGCGTCACTGTTAGCAGTGGCCACGTCGCTAGATAAATAATTACATTGTTCCCAGAATGAGATTTTCACTCTGCAGCGGAGTGTGCGCTGGCAGATTAAAACTGTGTGCCGGACCGAGACTCGAACTCGGGACTTTTGCCTTTCGCGAGCAAGTGCCCTTCCACCTGAGCTACCCAAGCACAACTCACGACCGGTCCCCACAGCTTTAATTCTGCCAATACCTCGTCTCCTACTTTCCAAACTTCACAGAAGCTCTCCTGCATACCTTGCAGAACTGTGGGGGACGGGTCGTGAGTCGTTATATTCTCATATCCTTATATTTCACACTTATATCAATTCTTAATTCTTATATTATATTTTTATGTTTATTGTTAAGGAAGATTTGGTTCATTTCCTTGGATGATAAAGATCGTAGAAACATTCGAAACATGGAAATTCCGAACACCACGAGCATCGCGTGCAGACAGGTTTGCCACGGTGACCATCTTCGTATGAATCTCATTCGGGAAAGCATCGTCGTTTAAAATGTAATTTTCAAAGGGTTTCGAATATGAAAGTAAATTATTTTTAAAAGTCATTACTATTATCACTATTTTGTATGACTATAATACTGATTATAAAAGTTACCAATAATTACATTTATTTCAAATACTAGAATTAATGCTTGTCATAATTTAGTGAGGGTTATAGGCTGTGAAACGAATTCATGAAAAACACATCCCTCAATATATATAACACTAAAATTGAGACGTATACATCACATATTTTTAAATATCTCATAAGAATGCCTTCTACAGTTTGTACTAAATTTCCGCTATAGACCAGAAATTGCTTCATTATTGGCTTCGCAACAGTAAACGAAGTAACTCATTGGACAACTGAATAATAGGTTAACTACCTAATGGGTACTACACTGCAGTAGGCCTACACTGTATTATTATTATTATTATTATTATTATTATTGGTGTCACTAATGAGGAAAGTCATGGGCAGCCTGAGGCCTCCAGTCTCTAACAGTTCAGAAGTGAAGAGTCCAGCATTCAAGTGATTTACAAACAACTGGCCTAAGCATTGTACACACAGTTTGATGGATTTTAAATGTGGGTTCAGACTGTGCGCAATGTAAATGTCACTAAGGAAAGGAGTGATGCAGAGTAAGCATGTTTTGTAACAAGTGTTTACCTTCCATTTGGATGGTTAGCCTTATTTTCTGAGAAGGAGTTGTAGGTAGTACTTTTCGTACACTGAGAATGCTCTATAATTCTATGAAAAATTGTTAGAAATGAACTGTGTCTATTGTCTCATTAGTTCGTGGCTCTATACGCCATCTACAAAAGCTAAATACGATTTATCTTTCGCCATTTTAAAATTGCAAAGACAATTTTCCTTTTAAAATTTAGTGAGGTGCTACGGTATGGGGGGAGGGAGGAGGGGATAGGCCGGGGGGCATTGGGGCGGGGGGGGGGGGGGAGATACTAGATAACATATCGGATTACATTCATGGGTGATGGTCTCAGTAAGATTGGGAATCACTGGACTACACATTCGGTAAACGAAAGTAAAGGAATAGTTCTACCCGAAATCTACGCCCGCGAACGGGGACACACTTTCGGATTCTCTTCACTTTGGGTACTGCAAGAAAAACTCAGCTGTTTCTGAAGTAGACTACGAACACATCGCCTCCGCCCCAGAAGGAATACGACTTCTGCAGCCCACAAGAGCCGATGACCGGCCTCGCGTTTTGGCGAGGTCCAAATCGCTCCACAGAACCGTTTAACATTTAGACCTTCTAGCCAATCAGATCCGGGATAAGAACCTAGGCATTTTTATTTACCATTTCCTGTTCCATCTTACAGCGATTCAGCTAGGTCTCAGAAGTTTCTTTGCGACGGCCCTTGGAAAACAGCCTATTATATCCAGACCAATATCCATTTACGAGGACTGCGGATGACCCGTCCTTTAATTGCAAAGGCCCCCTTTCTCAAGAAACCGAGGCTGTCGTAGACAGTAACCAAAGGAAGAGCGTACAGACGCAACTCGTGAGTGACATGCTACATACGGATTAATGGCACTGATACTTTTTGCTGATGAATCAAAGTTTACTCCACACAGATATACCAAGCAGCCCTGCATAATATTTGGGTAACGGATATTTTGCATTATTTGCGGCTTTCTCTATTACGACCGTTAACAACAATTTAAGCTCAACTCTCATAACTTCATAACTACACTCCTGGAAATGGAAAAAAGAACACATTGACACCGGTGTGTCAGACCCACCATACTTGCTCCGGACACTGCGAGAGGGCTGTACAAGCAATGATCACACGCACGGCACAGCGGACACACCAGGAACCGCGGTGTTGGCCGTCGAATGGCGCTAGCTGCGCAGCATTTGTGCACCGCCGCCGTCAGTGTCAGCCAGTTTGCCGTGGCATACGGAGCTCCATCGCAGTCTTTAACACTGGTAGCATGCCGCGACAGCGTGGACGTGAACCGTATGTGCAGTTGACGGACTTTGAGCGAGGGCGTATAGTGGGCATGCGGGAGGCCGGGTGGACGTACCGCCGAATTGCTCAACACATGGGGCGTGAGGTCTCCACAGTACATCGATGTTGTCGCCAGTGGTCGGCGGAAGGTGCACGTGCCCGTCGACCTGGGACCGGACCGCAGCGACGCACGGATGCACGCCAAGACCGTAGGATCCTACGCAGTGCCGTAGGGGACCGCACCGCCACTTCCCAGCAAATTAGGGACACTGTTGCTCCTGGGGTATCGGCGAGGACCATTCGCAACCGTCTCCATGAAGCTGGGCTACGGTCCCGCACACCGTTAGGCCGTCTTCCGCTCACGCCCCAACATCGTGCAGCCCGCCTCCAGTGGTGTCGCGACAGGCGTGAATGGAGGGACGAATGGAGACGTGTCGTCTTCAGCGAGGAGAGTCGCTTCTGCCTTGGTGCCAATGATGGTCGTATGCGTGTTTGGCGCCGTGCAGGTGAGCGCCACAATCAGGACTGCATACGACCGAGGCACACAGGGCCAACACCCGGCATCATGGTGTTGGGAGCGATCTCCTACACTGGCCGTACACCACTGGTGATCGTCGAGGGGACACTGAATAGTGCACGGTACATCCAAACCGTCATCGAACCCATCGTTCTACCATTCCTAGACCGGCAAGGGAACTTGCTGTTCCAACAGGACAATGCACGTCCGCATGTATCCCGTGCCACCCAACGTGCTCTAGAAGGTGTAAGTCAACTACCCTGGCCAGCACGATCTCCGGATATGTCCCCCATTGAGCATGTTTGGGACTGGATGAAGCGTCGTCTCACGCGGTCTGCACGTCCAGCACGAACGCTGGTCCAACTGAGGCGCCAGGTGGAAATGGCATGGCAAGCCGTTACACAGGACTACATCCAGCATCTCTACGATCGTCTCCATGGGCGAATAGCAGCCTGCATTGGTGCGAAAGGTGGATATACACTGTACTAGTGCCGACATTGTGCATGCTCTGTTGCCTGTGTCTATGTGCCTGTGGTTCTGTCAGTGTGATCATGTGATGTATCTGACCCCAGGAATGTGTCAATAAAGTTTCTCCTTCCTGGGACAATGAATTCACGGTGTTCTTATTTCAATTTCCAGGAGTGTATATAAGACAAAAGCCTCCTCCTGTATTCGAAATACAGTATTTGTTAGAGGATGACAGTTGTATCACGTATCCCATTGGTAGCAAACAAGTCTACAAAGACAGTTTTTACAGCATTCCGTAAAAAAATTAACGAAAACAAAAAACTTTTTCCAACGGAGGCGTTAATATTACGCCAGGAAAACGAATCAAATACTCCTGTTGTGAACTAGTACACTTCAGCTTGCCGATGGGACTTAGAGGTAGTACTTTGTTCCTGAAATGGTACTTCCTGCTGTTACTTTAATTACTCATATTTTTGCGGCTGAGACAAGTCCGACGTCGTATCTTTATAAAGATCGCGAACAGTAGGCGATAGACCTGCTGCATTCTGCAGTCTAGCCGTGGAATTTTCGTATTTTATGGATACGCTCTAAACGACGAAATACTGCAAGATTCAGTCGATCGTTATTTAACCTTACAGCGCTTCAACGTCTCATATTTTATGTGAAAAGTGATTCCACATTAACTTCAGAATTAGCTCATTAGTTTTCACATAAATTTGCTGTTACACTCGTAAGAATTTTTCGTCAGTATTAAAGACCGAGACGTCATAAAAAATACCGTAATCTCTATAACATAGTACCAATGAAAAGACATGGTTTTGGAATTGATCATTAGTGACTCAGTTTAATATTTATGATTAACGAGAACCACCACAGTGGTATTCATACAGGTTTATACAAGCACTGGCATTTGTTTCTTTTCTGTTGTGCATAATTGTCAAGTCTAACAATTTCAATTTTGTTAACATATGACGGAAACCACCCAGTTTAGTTATTTTAACTATTTTACATGTTCAATGACCATACTTCTTTTGTGGCTATTTTATTCATGAGTTATAATTATTCTGTGAGTTCACAGTGTTTGTGTTATGTTCTACATAATTACTTCACGACTGTTTTGTATAATCGGTCACTTATTGCCATATCGGTCGAATGACGATGCAACTCGTGTAAGCAAGTCCATTTATCCGCTTGTTTTTCTGCATAATTGTTTTGCTCTGCTTCGTTGGTATCTGTTTTTGCCATTGTCTCGAATAGTTAGTAATGTTCTTTATATTATAATGTCATTTCTGAATTTCAGATTTTGTCTTTACTTACAACAATTACAATATCCCATCATCCATATTAAGGGCTTATTTCAATAGTGGTACAAGTCCATTTTTGTTCATTCTGAGATACAGACTCCTAAAGTTAAATGAACGCTGAAAAATCTGCAGTTGAGATAACAGAAATATTCAAGCATATATTAAGTATTTAACTTTAGGACTCTGTATCTCAGAAAGAAAAAAAAATGGGCTTGTACCACTATTGAAATAAGCCCTTCATCTATCTCGCACGGCAGAGGCGTCGATAGGCCATGTCTGAGCTGTCTAATGTACACAGTAAGGCGAGTCACGTGTTTCTGCCGGGCAATCGCAGAATGTCTCTTTTTTTAAATTTATTGGCTTTCAAGACGTGCCCATATAGCAGTGGAAACTCACTTATAACGATAAGAACATAACGCAACACTTAGTCCGTGAACGGAGAAAATCCTCGACACGGCCAGGAATCGAACGCGGATCCTTTCGCTTAACAATCCGTCGCGCTGATTCGCACAGCTATCGAGGCGGATCATCAGAATGTGTGTATGATCGTCATTTCCAGATTTTGCCTCTAACGTTACATAAGATACTTAAATAGTGAAACTTAAATAATGATACTGGCATAACTCGGTGAGCGTTTAGGTTGCCTATATTACTCGGTTTGGTACTACAACTTGTAGCTTGATTTCTTCTTTTGTTTAATCGCAGACAGCTTGATAATGATCTAACGAACGAAACCGGTCGTAACACAATAAATGCGTATCAGTGCAGTTGTTGTGGTTCTCGTCAATCATAAATATTATTGTCAATGAGCTGTGGAGGTCAAAATAATCAAGTTTATTTGAATCATTTTGATCATGCTCCAGATGTTAATGGCCTGACATTCATCAGTGGACTCTGCAACCTGCCGCAAGGACAGGACTCCATTGCAAGAAGTTGTGGCGGATCAGACAATCGCAGATACTGTCGCAAAAGAGGAATGCAGGTTCAGAGTTGACAGAAGAGATAACAAGAGATTATTACTGAATCACGGCTGAGCTTCAACGAAGGCTTGTCAAGGCTGATCCCTCGTCGTTTGGTGCCCAACTCTGAAACCCGTGGTGCTGTTGTCTGACAAGCTTAGAAGTATCGGACAGGTGATAAGGATAACCTGCTGGCCGGAATGTGAAGTTTGCTTGACAATGGAGTTTTTAAGAACTAGCAAAACAGAGATACGAATTGTGTCTGAACCTCTTCGGAATTCAAGCGACTTGGCAATGCATTTCTTTGTTCCGCTCGAAATGTGGCCTGTAAATACAAAGACTTGATTCAACGTTTATGGGTTATTCGCCCTGATACATCTTTGGATGCATCTTCCTCGAAAAATTCTGTTCATCATCACGGAAGGAAACTTCAAATGACATCGAGACACATGACACGGGGTAAATATTTTGGACAAGAAATAATAATGAAGATATCTTCATGCAGCGGGCTTTTTTATATGTTACGAATTTCAAACTTGATCTTTCCAGCTTTTTTCGGTTTGGCTACTCTGCAGAACTCTCTAGGCAACGTCAGTTGCGGTCCATATGGAACTTTCAATGCTGACGATTTTTGTCGTTTACCTGTGATTGTTCAGCGTCTGCCATTCATTTCCTTTCCTGACACTGTGTGTCACTCCTACACCTAATAGAAGAAATGCCATTCGAGTGGCTTTTTTTTCTATTTTTTACCCTTGCTAGTGAGTATGCACACTTCAACGCGTGTAAAACTGTTGCTGCCGCCGAAGTCTTGTAGAGCTTCAGCATTGTTTCTTTCGTTATTTAGTGTATTTCATGCTTATTGTACCATATATTCTGTGATTTTTTTATACTTTTTTTCCGATATCAAGTTTTTCAAAAGTTGAGTGTACAACCGAGGAAAGAAAATTAGGTGACCTGTTTAATGGATTTGTTGTTAGTAATCAACTTGTAGAATGGTACAGATTGACAATAAAATGCAACCGCAACTTTTTTGTTCTTGCTATCGAGTATCTTCAAATTTTGAAACAATTATGTGATCGTCAGAAAACAGAGAGCGCCAAGACAAAGCTGTAGCTATCTTTCGTTGTCAAAATTTAAATGTAGAAGTTCAGTATTCTCGAATGGCGTCTTCAGTGCGCACAATTTGATCAAAACTATCCATATACCCCATTCAGTGTGGAATTGACGTCTAGATGTCATAAGGGCGCCAGCATAAAAGGAGGCGACCTGTATCGCGCTGTCAGTAGAGAAGTAGTAACAGCTGACGTTGTTGTTGTTGTTGTTATGGTCTTCAGTCCTGAGACTGGTTTGATGCAGCTCTCCATGCTACTCTATCCTGTGCAAGCTTCTTCATCTCCCAGTATGCACTGCAGCCTACATCCTACTGAATCTGCTTGGTGTATTCATCTCTTGGTCTCCCTCTACGATTTTTACCCTCCACGCTGCCCTCCAATACTAAATTGGTGATCCCTTGATGCCTCAGAACATGTCCTACCAACCGATCCCTTCTTCTAGTCAAGTTGTGCCACAAACTCCTTTTCTCCCCAATACTATTCAATACCTCCTCATTAGTTATGTGATCTACCCATCTATTCTTCAGCATTCTTCTGTAGCATCACATTTAGAAAGCTTCTATTCTCTTCCTGTCTAAACTATTTATCGTCCATGTTTCACTTCCATACATGGCTACACTCCATACAAATTCTTTGAGAAACGACTTCCTGACACTTAAATCGATACTCGATGTTAACAAATTTCTCTTCTTCAGTAAGGCATTTCTTGCCATTGCCAATCTACATTTTATATCCTCTCGACTTCGACCATCATCAGTTATTTTGCTCCCCAAATAGCAAAACTCCTTTACTACGTCAAGTATCTCATTTTCTATCTAATTCCCTCAGCATCACCCGACTTAATTCGACTACATTCCATTATCCTCGTTTTGCTTTTGTTGATGTTCATCTTATATCCTCCTTTCAAGACACAATCCATTCCTTTCAACTGCTCTTCCAAGTCCTTTGCTGTCTCTGACAGAATTACAATGTCATCGGCAACCTCAAAGTTTTTATTTCTTCTCCATAGATTTAATACCTACTCCGAATTTTTTCTTTGTTTCCTTCACTGCTTGCTCAATATACAGATTGAATAACATCGGGGAGAGGTTACAACCCTGTCGCACTCCCTTCCCAACCACTGCTTCCCTTTCATGTCCCTCCACTCTTATAACTGCCATCTGGTTTCTGTACAAATTGTAAATAGCCTATCGCTCCCTGTATTTTACCCCTGCCACCTTCAGAATTTGAAAGAGGGTATTCCAGTCAACATTGTCAAAAGCTTTCTCTAAGTCTACAAATGCTAGAAACGTAGGTTTGCCTTTCCTTAATGTATCTTCTAAGATAAGTTGTAGGTTCAGTATTGCCTTACGTGCGTGTTCCAATATTTCTACGGAATCCAAACTGATCTTCCCCGAGGTCGGCTTCCACTAGTTTTTCCATTCGCCTGTAAAGAATTCGTTAGTATTTTGCAGCTGTGACTTATTAAATTGATAGTTCGGTAATTTTCACATCTGTCAACACCTGCTTTCTTTGGGATTGGAATTATTATATTCGTCTTGACGTCTGAGAGTATTTCGCCTGTTTCATACATCTTGCTCACCAGATGGTAGATTTTTGTCAGGGCTGGCCCTCCCAAGGCTGTCTGTAGTTCTAACGGAATTTTGTCTACTCCCGGGGCCTTGTTTCGACTCAGGTCTTTCAGTGCTCTGTCAAATACTTCACGCAGTATCATATCTCCCATTTCATCTTCATCTACACCCTCTTCCACTCCCATAATATTGTCCTCAAATACATCGCCCTTGTATAGACCCTCTGTATACTCCTTCCACCTTTCTGCTTTCCCTTCTTTGCTTAGAACTGGGTTTCCATCTGAGCTCTTGATATTCTTACAAGTGGTTCTCTTTTCTCCAAAGGTCTGTTTAATTTTCCTTAAGGCAGTATCTATCTTACCCCTAGTAAGATAAGCCTCTACATTCTTACATTTGTCCTCTAGCCATCCCTGCTTAACCATTTTGCACTTCCTGTAGATCTCATTTTTGAGACATTTTTATTCCTTTTGCCTGCTTGATTTACTGCATTTTTATATTTTCTCCTTTCAACAATCAATTTAATATTTCTTCTGTTACCCAAGGATTTCTACTAGCCCTCCTCTTTTTATCCACTTGATCTTCAACTGCCTTCACTACTTCATCCCTCAAAAGTACTCATTCTCCTTCTGCTGTATTTCTTTCCCCCATTCCTGTCAATTGCTCCCTTATGCTCTCCCTAAAACTCAGTACAACCTCTGGTTTAGTCAGTTTAACCAGGTGCCATCTCCTTAAATTCCCACCTTTTTGCAGTTTCTTCAGTTTTAATCTACAGTTCATACCCAATGGGAACCGCGGGACTGCTACGGTCGCAGGTTCGGATCCTGCCTCGGGTATGGATGTGTGTGATATCCTTAGGTTAGTTAGGTTTAAGTAGTTCTAAGTTCTAGGGGACTGATGACCTAAGATGGTAAGTCCGATAGTGCTCAGAGCCATTTGAACCATAACCAATATATGGTGGTCAGAGCCCACATCTGCCCCTGGAAATGTCTTACAATTTAAAACCTGGTTCCTGAATCTCTGTCTTACCATTATATAATCTATCTGAAACCTTCTAGTATCTCCAGGCTTCTTCCATGTATACAGTCTTCTCTTATGATTCGTGAACCAAGTGTTAGCTATGATTAAGTTGTGCTCTGTGCAAAATTTTACCAGGCGGTTTCCGCTTTCATTTCTTACCCCCAAACCATATTCACCTACTACGTTTCCTTCTCTCCCTTTTCCTACTACCGAATTCCAGTCACCCATGACTATTTAATTTTCGTCTCCCTTCACTATCTGAATAATTTCTTTTATTTCATCATACATTTCTTCAATTTCTTCGTCATCTGCAGAGCTAGTTGGCATATGAACTTATACTACTGTAGTAGGCGTGGGCTTTGTGTCTATCTTGGCCACAATAATGCGTTCACTATGCTGTTTGTAGTAGCTTACCCGCACTCCTATTTTTTTATTCATTATTAAACCTACTCCTGCATTACCCCTATTTGATTTTGTATTTATAACCCTGCATTTGCCTGATCAAAAGTCTTGTTCCTCCTGCCACCGAACCTCACTAATTCCTACTATATTTAACTTAAACATATCCCTTTCCTTTTTTAAATTTTCTAACCTACCGGCCCGATTAAGGGATCTGACATTCCACGCTCCGATCCGTAGAACGCCAGTTTTCTTTCTCCTGATAACGACGTCCTCTTGAGTAGTCCCCGCCCGGAGATCCGAATGGGGCACTATTTTATCTCCGTAATATTTTACCCAAGAGGACGCCATCATCATTTAACCATACAGTAAAGCTGCATGTCCGCGGGAAAAGTTAGGGCTGTAGTTTCCCCTTGCTTTCAGCCGTTCGCAGTACCTGCACAGCAAGGCCGTTTTGGTTAGTGTTACAAGGCCAGATCAGTCAGTCATTCATACTGTTGCCCCTGCAACTACTGAAAAGGCTGCTGCCCCTCTTCAGGAACCACACGTTTGTCTGGCCTCTCAACAGATGCCCCTCCGTTGTGGTTGCACCTACGGTACGGCTATCTGTATCGCTGAGGCACGCAAGTCTCCCCACCAACGGCAAGGTCCATGGTTCATTGGGGAGGGGGGGTTACGATGTATAGAAATTCGTATTTCAGCGCTCTGGAAAAGGTATGTACGCATCTTCAGTTGACAAGTTAGTTTCGGAAGCAGTTCGCTTCATTAAAATAGAACGCATTCATAAAGAGCAGTTTCTTTTTCTTTGACTTTTTTCCTAGTGGGGTGCAAATACTGGATCGGACAAAAGAATGTCAGTGACTTCGAACGTGGGCTAGTCACTTGATGTCACCAGAGTAACAAGTCCATCTGGGAAGTTTGAAACTCTCTAAAGCTGTCCAGGTCGACTGTTGGTGGAAACGCGAAAGATCAGCCACAGCTAAGTCAAGACTTCTTTTTCATAAAAACAAAGTCCTAATGTACTGCATCAGTACATTAGGACTTAGTTTTTATGAAACAGATCTGAGATGGTCATTAAACACCGAAACCGGTAATCTGTTAACAAAAAGTTTGTGATCATAGACGTAAATTAAAGGAAACTTATTACACATACGGGTCACTGTTTTTTCGCGACGATGTAGCAGCTTGTGATTCCTCAAATGACCTGGCCTGCCCAGGGTCCCGACCTAAACCCAGTGCAACGCCTTTAGAATGTAGACTTCGCTCCAGATCCAGATCTCTAGTTTCGGCTCGTGAAGAAGAATAGGCTGCCATTCCTGCACAGACACTGAAAGTGTCTCCAGCAGGCTTCAGGCCGTCATAAAGGCGAAAGGTGTACAATCCCATATTTACGTTCAGTGACTGGCGTTTAATGTTGAGTTAATCGAAGACAGTACTGCCAAAGCAGAGTTACTAAACACAGCCTTCCGAAATGCCTTCACGAAACAAGACGAAGTGAATATTCCAGAATTCGAATCGAGAACAGCTGCCAGCATGAGTAACGTAGAAGTAAATATCCTCGGAGTAGTGAAGCAACTTAAATCTCTTAATAAAAGCAAGTCTTCTGGTCCATACTGTATACCAATTAGGTTCCTTTCGGAGTACGCTGATGCATTAGCTCCTTACTTAACAGTCATATACAACCGTTCGCTCGACGAAAGAACCGTACCCAAAGACTGGAAAGTTGGACAGGTCACACCAATATTCAAGAAAGGTAGTAGGAGTAATCCACTAAATTACAGGCCCATGTCGTTAACGTCAATATGCAGCAGGACTTTGGAACATATGTTGTTTTCAAACATTATGAATTACCTCGAAGAAAACTGTCTATTGATACCCAGTCAACATGGGTTTAGAAAACATCGTTACTGTTAAACACAACTAGCTCTTTATTCCCATGAAGTGCTGAGTGCTATTGACAAGGGATTTCAGATCGATTCCGTATTTTTGGATATCCGGAAGGCTTTTTGACACTGTACCACACAAGCGGCTCGTAGTGAAATTGCGTGCTTGAGGAATATCGTGTCAGTTATGTGAGTGGATTTGTGATTTCCTGTCAGAGAGGTCACAGTTCGTAGTAATTGACGGAAAGTCATCGAGTAAAACAGAAGTGATTTCTGGCGTTCCCCAAGGTAGTGTTATAGACCCTTTGTCTCCCAAATCTTTTATATAGATAAGGAACAGCAATCTGAGCAGCCGTCTTAGGTTGTTTGCAGATGACACTGTCGTTTATCGACTAATAAAGTCATCAGAAGATCAAAACAAATTGCAAAACGATTTAGAAAAGATACCTGAATGGTGCGAAAATTGGCAGTTGACCCTAAATAAGGAAAAGTGTGACGTCATCCACATGAGTGCTAAAAGGATCTCATTAAACTTCGGTTACACGATAAATCAGTCTAATCTAAAAGCCGTAAATTCAACTTAATACCTAGGTATTACAATTACGAACAACTTAAATTGGAAGGAACACATAGAACGCGTTGTGGGGAAGGCTAACCAAAGACTGCGTTTTATTGGCAGGACACGTAGAAAATGTAACAGATCTACTAAGGAGACTGCCTACACTACGCTTGTCCGTCCGCTTTTAGAATACTGCTGCGTGGTGTGGGATCCTTAACAGATAGGACTGATAGAGTACATCGAAAAAGTTCAAAGAAGGGCATCACGTTTTGTATTATCGGGAAATATGGGAGAGAATGTCACAGAAATGATACAGGATTTGGGCTGGACATCATTAAAAGAAAGGCGTTTTTCGTTGCGACGGGAATCTACTCACGAAATTCCAATCACCAACTTTCTCCTCCGAATGCAAAAATATTTTGTTGACACCGACCTACGTTGGGAGAAACGATCACCACGATAAAATAGGGAAATCAGAGCTCGTACAGAAAATTATAGGTGTTCGTTCTTTCCGCACTATACGAGATTGGAATAATAGAGATTTGTGAAGGTGGTTCGATGAACCCTCTGCCAGGCACTTAAATGTAATTTCCAGAGTATCCCTGTTGATGAATATGTAGATGTAGATTTCTATATCCTTTTGATAAGCTTTTTCCTGCATTTGTGTCAGCACTAATATTTGTCACAGATGGGGCTAATCTATTGTATAGGCTTCCATGTAAACACCACATTCAACAATGCTCCTACGGTTTCAGTATGAATAAAGGAGTTAGACAAGGTGATGCTCCTTCTACACTGCTTTCATTTTGACTTCAGAATAAGTTATATTGGAAAGCCGCCGTCTTGGCCAAGCGGTTCTAGGCGCTTCAGTCTGGAACCGCGCGACCGCTACGGTCGCAGTTTCGAATCCTGCCTCGGGCATGGATGTGTGTGATCTCCTTATGTTGGTTAGGTTTAAGTAGTTCTAAGTTCTAGGGGACTGATGACCTCAGATGTTAAGTCCCATAGTGCTCAGAGCCATTTGAACCATTTCGTATTGGAAATCTCTGGACACGCAGGTATAAGAACCACGCATTTGGCTGCGTATGCTGACGATGTTGCAGTTATTAGTAGACGAAGGATGTCACTGGAGAGAGTACAGATGGAACTGAAAGAAGGTGCACAGTATAGGGGGATAGAAATTAACGAATCCAAAACCAAATATATGAAATTCCACAGAGCAGGGAACAATAACCTGGATAACTCGTCACCAGCGGGTTTTAATTTTTCAGCATGTGGAGAATTTTGAATATCTAGGAGCTAATATTAATGAAGTTAATTCCATGTTCACTGAAATGAAAGCCCACATTTTAAGTGGTAGTAGGTGTTATCATACGTTTAAAAAGTTAATGATATGTAGAATGGTAAACTGATAGCTCAGAGTGACTATATGGCGTGAGTGACGTAGGACGTAACACACCTTTTATTTCGTGAAAGCGTACACGTATCGAAACGAGGTTTTCGACAAATGTTAGAGCGTCGAGGGCACATATGTTTTTGTTTGGTCAATGTTTTTAGCGTTGGTATCACCTGAGATGTCGAAGTAAGTACGTTTTTTTTTTATTTTTTTTTTAATAGAACCGAATGCATTTTAAAACTGCATTCGATAGCTCTCGAGAAGACGGTGATATAGCACTGGTTAATGTTGACGTTGAAACCTGTCGTAAAAAAATTCGAGAAATGTCCTAGAACTTGAGAGTCGGTGGCCGGAAACGGCATTTGCGGTGCAAACTCTGCCTAGGTTGCGTAGTTGTATACCGCGACGAGAATAAAGCTTTATTTCGCCTTGAACCAACTTACGATCTAGATGCAGATCCACCTGGGAATGTTGTATTTGGAAATACGACATACCCTAGAATCTAACGTATCACAAAGGGCTTGGTAAAATTATTTCACATTTGGGTATCCTCCCAGATTTACATGAGCTGAAACACAGAAATCAACTGTTCATTCTTCGCAAATAAAGAGGTGTTATACCCTGCAGAAAGCAACTACTGTATTAAATATCTAAATGTTAGAAAAAGATCTGATCTACACTACGTGATCAAAAGTATCCGGACACCCGCAAAACATGCGTTTTTCGTATTAGATGCATTGTGCTGCCACCTACTGCCAGGTACTCCACATCAGCGACCCCAGTAGTCATTAGACATCGTGAGAGAGCAAAATGGGGCGCTCCGCGGAACGTGGTCAGGTGATTGGGTGTCACTTGTGTCATACGTCTGCATGCGAGATTTCCAAACTACTAAACATCCGTAGGTCCACTGTTTCCGATGTGATAGTGAAGTGGAAACGTGAAGGGACACGTACAGCACAAAAGCGTACAGGCCGACCTCGTCTGTTGACTGACAGAGACCGCCGATAGGTGAAGAGGGTGGTAATGTGTAATAGGCAGACATCTATCCAGACCATCACACAGGAAATCCAAAGTGCATCAAGGTCCACTGAAAGTAGTATGACAGTTAAGCGGGAGGTGAGAAAACTTGGATTTCATGGTCGAGCGGCGGCTGCTCATAAGCCACATATCACGCCGGTAAATGCCAAACGACGCCTCGCTTGGTGTAACGAGCGTAATCATTGAACGATTGAACAGTGGAAAATGTTGTATGGAGTGTCGAATCACGCTACACCCGATGGCAGTGTGTGGGTATGGCGAATGTCCGGTGAATGTCACCTGCCAACGCGTGTAGTGCCAACAGTAAAATTCGGAGGCGGTCGTGTTATGCTGTAGTCGTGTTTTTCATGGAGGGGTCTTGCATCCCTTGGTGTTTTGCGTGGCACTTTCAAAGCACAGGCCTACATTGATGTTTTAAGCACCTTATTGCTTCCCACTGTTGAAGAGCTATTCGGGGATGGCGATTGCGTCTTTCAACACGATCGAGCACCTGTTCATAACGCACAGCTTGTGGTGGAGTGATTACACGACAATAACATCCCTGTAATTGACTGGCCTGCACAGAGTCCTGACCTGAATCCTGTAGATCAGCTTTGGGATGTTTTGGAACGCCGACTTCATGCCAAGCCTCACCGACCGACATCGATACCTCTGTTCAGTGCAGCACTTCGTGAAGAATGGGCTGTCACTCCCCAAGAAACCTTCCAGCACCTGATTGAACGTATGCCTGCGAGAGAGGAAGCTGTCATCAGGGCTACGGGTGGGCTAACACCATATTCAATTCCATCGTTACCGATGGAGGGCGCAATGAACTTGTAAGTCATTTTCAGGCAGGTGTCTGGATGCTGTTGATCTCGTAGTGTATCATTTCCTGTACGTGGCTGTGTGCTGCTTAGAGGTAAAATACATACTGTCGGACAACTGTGTCTATCTACACTGCTCTAAATTAAATCATGTGGGATACGTTCGTTGAACTAAACATTTTATTGAATATACTTTGGTGAACAATTGTGCACCGCAAAATAAATTTTCTTCTTAACTAAAAGTCGTTTCATGCTGAACGCAAGCGTGCAGTGACAGTGTAACCAGCTACGGCAATACACGCTGTCGATTTATTTGACTTTGCAATGCAATTACGTACACATGTAAATGAAATAAACAATTTACTAACAATGATGTGGTAACCACCCAATTTACATGACATAAATTTTGTTGTCCTAAAAGATTACTTTATCCTTTATGTAGGCATATGTTCGAACTGGTGACCACGAACTGAAAGGCACATTTGCAATGAACTGATGTAAGTACAGTGGATGATAGGTACAGCATGCACTGGCGATTCGACGACACATATCGTCTGGCGTAGTTGGGGCTTCGTCATTGACCGCATCTTTGAGTGCTCACCAAAGAAAGAAATCAAGAGGAGTCAAATCGGGGGACCTCGCAGATCATTTGACAACAGAATTTCGTCCTATCCAAAGTCCAGGAAAGTTCTCATTCAGTATCTGCGTTGTAACGCGGGACGAAGGAGCTGGACAAGCGTCGTGTTGCAGCCACTCGTGCATTGTAGAATATCCAGTGGTACCGCTTCTAGAAGAACGGGCAGAATGTTCGTCAGAAAGTGTGCTTACGAATGTCCATTTAGAACGCCTGAGATGAAGTAAGGTACCACAGTGTAATTTCATATGATGCCGCACCATCGTTTACGATCCACGGCCATTGAAGCACCTGACGAAGCCAGTGTGGATTTTCGGCTACCCAGTAGTGCATGTTATGCAAATTTATATTACCATGGTTAGTAAACGTTGCTTTATCGGTAAAGAGGGACACGTTGGAAAAACGTAGAGCCGTCTGCCAGTTGCTGAAGGGCAAACCGACAAAATTCTCTACAACGTTCGAAATCACGGACGTAGAGAGCCTGATGTAGTGACAGATAATAGGGTTGGACCTTCTGACGATGCAGGATTCGAATTACACTCGTCTAGTTGATTCCACATTCATTGACAATATGTCTCGTACCTCTATGCGGATTTGTTAGTGTCGTACCCAGAACTGTGTCAGTTGCAGTCTTCTTTCTTGTACTGTTTTTGACTTTCAAGCAGCCTGTCCGCATTAGCGCCTTAAAAATTCGTGCAGTTACCTTGCGCGTCGGACACTGGCGATCCGAACAGTAGCCCTATACCGTTGTACTGTTTTCACAGCATTTCGTTTAGATTCGCCGTACAAAAATAGTATATCCAACTTCTCATTGGTGTACATGTCTGCACGCAACGAATGTTGAAGCAGAAAGGAGCGGCCTGCAGGGCATACAAGTAAACAAGCAAATGTGTTGACATTCTGACACAGCGCAGCACGAGAGCTCTGCTTGGCGGTGTTTGCTCCGTTAATGCTGATTCCGGCTACCGTGCTCTCAAATCCCAGGACAGTTTTCGAATTTTTTTTACAGTAGGTTTCAACGTCAACATTACAAACGCTATGTCACTGTAATTGTCTTCTCAAGAGCTATCGCATGGAGTTTAAAAAGTACACGGTTCTGTTTAAAAAACGTACGTGCTTTAATATCTCCGTTGATACCAGCTCTAGAAACATACGTGCCCCTCGACGCTCTAACCACGTTTCGATAAGTCTAACCGTTCACGAATTGAAAGGGGTGTTACGTCTCATGTGACTCACCCTGTATGTAAGGTTACACTTAGGCTAGTGGTTACATACGGATGTGAAGCATGGATGCTAATCACCACTGATGAACAACAACTGAAAGCATTTGAAAGAAAAATAAGACGGATAATTTGTGAAGGGATCCGAAATGATGATGGTGTCTGGAGAGCAAGAACCAATTATGAGTTGGAGCATCTCATACAAGGAGCTGGGGTATTGTAAGGCTAATTAAAAGAATAGCCTGGCTGGGACGTATCCTAAGGATGGAGGACACAAGAACTACAAAGAAGCAACCAGATGGCCTAGCAATGGGATCATGTATATCCGGTACCATAGCTGACATATACATAAATCACTTAGAACAAAAATTATTTGACAGCCAAGAACCTTGCCTAAGGAAAATAGAATTTTATAGGAGATATGTAGATGACACACTACTGTTAGTGAAAGGAGATACCAAAGACATCACAGACATTCTTAATCATTTCAATAATCTAAATGAGAAAATCAAATTTACAGTGGAACATGAGCAAAATAAAAATATCAACTTTCTGGACCTAAATATTACAAGACACAACAACACATGCACATTCAAAATTTATAGGAAAAACACAATGACTGACACCACAATCCCTGCAACCTCATGTCACCCAAATATTCATAAACAGGCAGCTTACAGGTCAATGCTGCATAGGGCAACAAAAATACCATTGAACCAAGAAAATATGCAACAAGAAATAAACACAGTGAAGAAGATTGCAGTTGCCAATGGTTACAATGCTTCCATGGTTGACTCAATCTTAGACAAAGTGAAGAGAAACCCAGGTACAAACTGCACCACAGAAGAAAAAGAGAAAAACAAATATATATCTAGCATTCCATACATAAACAATGTATCACAGAAGATTGCAAATATTTTTAAAAATCACAGAGTAAAAATTGGGTTTTCTACATCCAATAAACTACACAAAAACTAATACATAATATAAAGTGTAATCATGATCCATATTCAGACTCTGGAATATACAAGGTAACATGCCAGGAGTGCTCCAAATTCTACATAGGACAAACAGGCCGAAATATCAAAACCAGGTACACAGAGCACATTAGAGCATACACACACAACAAACACACTACATCAGCAGTAGCAACACACATACATAATACAGGACACCCATTTGGAAAAATAGAGCAAAATGTCAAAGTACTCCACCGACTAAATAAAGGACATAAAATGGATTTGCTTGAAGAACTGGAGATATATTCACATTACAGAAAATATGAAGATAAAATATTAAATGAAAAACTTGAAAGTGAATCAGTGAATTTCTTCAGATGTTTCGATAATATACTTAAATAAAAATAGTAAAACATAGAAATAAGCACAATTGTAAAATCAGTATAAGTAATTCATGAGCCAAATTGTAAAGATAAATTAACCTCTGTACAAAAACATATCATAATCTGTGGAAGACCTATAATGTTATCTCTGTGAACTACCTATAAGAAGATCTTTGTAACTGTTTTGTTTATATAAGATATTTTCGATGTGTAAAATGTACAAGTTGTGTGTGATGTTAAGTGTGTGTGACTCTCTACACAAATGGACCATTAGAAAACTGTAAGTACAAATTGTTCTCAAACTTTAGCCACTAACCTCACAGAAAGAATTGATACCCAACTAAAAATCGCATTTCTTATGTATTACAGTAAAAGTCAACAAAATGAAGCAGACTCACACACACTGACAACATCAAAAGAAATGGCTTAACACACACAAAAAAAACGCACTTGGAAATGGGAATTATTTCTCGAAACGCGTCGTGCGAATAGTAAAATAAAGAAAATCGTGACTGGTAGCAGAAGATTTATTTATTTATAAACAAACCTATTGTATCTACAGTCGCAGGCTTTCAAAAACCATTTATAATGGATCAAATCAGAAAGAAGGTTTTTCTATGGAAACCGACAGGAAGAAAATTAAAAGGGAGACCACGTAAGCGGAGGCTGGACTACGTGGAAGAAAACATCAGAGCCGAAGGAATTAGATGGACAAAGAAAGTAAACGAGAGGGCAGACGGGAAGGAAATTGTGAAATTTAAAATTTTCCCGGCGCACTAAATATTCAAAAAGTTTTCGGGCTGTCAGTCTTCGATGGCTCACCTGAGGATGGCTGGCAGTTGTCCAGTCGAAATATCGTGGATGGAAGCTAACGACGACAGGCTGCAAGCCCGAAATCTTTTTGAATATGGGAAGGAAATTGTTAAGCAGCCATAGACCTACGCAGGGTTGTGAAGCCACAAGAAGAAGAAGAAGAAGAACTGGGGTATATTATGTATTGCCATATGATAAATAAATAAATAGGGGTCCGGATACTTTTGACCAGCTAATGTGAGGTTTCGCGTTGGGGTACTGGAGGTCGGCAGCCGGCCAGCCTTTCGCCCCTCCCCAGACCGCGTGCGCACTCTTCAGATCGACCGGATGGAGTGTTCGTTGATTCTGTAGAGCCCAGCCGGACCCCTTGTTTGTTCAGGACGGCGATCTTCAGTCCTGACTGACAGCTCTGCCAGTGTGTGTACGGGACGCCTTTAGTTTCGTAACGGCATTCACTGCTCTAGTAGAGTAACATTTATATTTTTTTGGAAGAATACAGTGTCTCGCAGAGGAGGGGCAGTGACTGTCCGTCTCGTCTAGAGGGTTACTAGCCTGCAAGCTTCACTTGATGCTGCCTGTGGATGCTCGCGCCTTGCATTCCAGAGTGCAGCTGTACCGACGCGGAGGCAGAGCAACGGGACGCGCCCTCGTCGAGCCGCGAAGCGATGTGTGGCGCGCACTTTGCGCTGCGCCCGCCTGCCCAATTGGAGGCGATGCGCGGACTCTGTGCCCGGGGCGAGAGTCCAGCGCCCGGCCGGCGTCAGGGCACGAACGCCCCGCTGCCCTCCAGCCCCGCTGTCAGTTGTTTGCTCCCATCTGCTGAGGACACGGCCAAGTAGCTTAATGGGGTTGCCGAATTACCAGGCTGATGGGGAAACTCCATCTCGAAAGATCAGCATCTCAAGTCCGCATTCTGTCACTCACCAAGTATGAGGCAGTGTTTTCCTTATTGAGCGCCATATCATGTTCAGAAATATAACTTGAGATCAGTACAGGAGGCAAAGAATACCAAGACAAACTGCTCTAGTGTAGGACTATATGATCGCTGACGTCGTATACACTGCTGATCGCTAAAGTTACAACTCCTGGAACGAAGTAAATAATGACATTTTACGTAACTTGCGTATACAGTATAGTAGCAAGGCTATATGATTCAATTTGTAGGCCGGCCGGAAGGGCCGAGCGGTTCTAGGCGCTACAGTCTGGAGCCGCGCGACCGCTGCGGTCGCAGGTTCGAATCCTGCCTCGGGCATGGATGTGTGTGGTGTCCTTAGGTTAGTTAGGTTTAATTAGTTCTAAGTTCTAGGGGACTGATGACCTCAGAAGTTAAGTCCCATAGTGCTCAGAGCCATTTTTTTCAATTTGTAGATGATTTGGGGTTGTGCTGCGGGAGAAATTTACTAAAAAGAACTGCCATCTGGTGGCAATAGCGTATCTGACGTGGCTGTCCATCTAGTTGAATTGAGCTCGGCTGACAGGTACGGGTAAGTCATCAAATGTTGCTCCGTCAATCGTAGTGTCTGGCGAAAGATGACTTACCAGCAACCCGTGACCGAATGTTCCCAATGGGTGAGATATCTGAGAACGTGCCGGCCAAGAAACAGTCGGACACTCTCTGAATCGAGTTCAAGTCAGGACAGCACGGGCAGCGTACAGTCTTGTTTTGTTTTGTTGGAAGACATCACGGAGACCGAGAAGATAGGGCACAGACGCCGGCCTTAACACGCCAGAAGTGTAACGGTTGTTGTCCAAATCACCAGCTATGCGCACTAGTGGTCTGATTGTGTACCCAGTGATCGGGCCAGGTTCTGGTCACAGATGACGATGACGAATGTAGTTTGGTAAGGTTTGTTCTCCTCGGAGCCTTCACACACGATACGTTCGTCTTCTGGTGGTGGCCACAGCCGGGAACCCTGTGAAAAGACGATGTGGTGGCACTGCCGCGTTTAGTGTTGCCAGCTGCTGCGCCTCTCTGCTGCCGCCTCGAGGGACGACACAATCGTCCCCGCGCTGGCAGTCCGTGCTGCTGCATGCGTGGTCGTACATCATCATCATCATCATCATCATCCTCCTCCTCCTCCTCCTCCTCATCATCATCAGTGCTCTACCCTTACGCAGGTTTCACATGGTAACTCTCATGTTGTCCTGTCCTCTACCATCCTCCTCATCTCCGTTTCCCTTGATGCTGTCCCCATCGTGTATCTCCTCCTCCCACTCATCGTGTATGTCCTCCTTCCACTCAACCTCCTCCCACAAACTAGACCTCATAAGCGTTGTTAGCAAGCGTTTCCGTCTTAGCAAATGTTCCATCCAGTTCTTCTTCCTTTCTTTTATAACCTCCGACAGTCAGCCTTCTCCTCTCACCAACCCTTTGCAATACACTTAGTCACGCTGTCCCTCGAGCTTATCCTTTCCATTCTTCTCCACATGCAATCTCAAATGCTTCTAGCTTTTTTTCATCCTCTCGTTCCGTGTCCATGTTTCTGTCCCTCAAAGTGCCACACTGCAGACAAAACTCTTTCTTTCTATTGCAAGCCTTTTTCGCTGTAGCAGTGCGATTTTTCACCTCTAATTGCATCTCAAGTCTTCATTGATCGTACTTCCAAGATCTTTAAACGCTCTTACTTGGCGAATAATAACTTGTCCTAGCTGAATATTTAGGCCAACGGCCTTGCCGCAGTGGATACACCGGTTCCCGAAAGATCACTGAAGTTAAGCGCTGGGTGACCATCCAGGCCGCCATGCACTGTTGCCATTTTTCGGCGTGCACTCAGCCTCGTGATGCCAATCGAGGAATTACTCGACTGATTAGTAGCAGCGGCTTCGATAAAGAATACCATCGTAACGACCGGGAGAGCGGTGTGCTGACCACACGCCCCTCCTATCCGCATCCGCATCCTCATCTAAGGATGACACGGCGGTCGGATCAATATTTGCGAGTCTCCTTCCTTTGCCGATAACCATGCTCTTTGTTTTTAGTGTATTGATTATGATCCCATGTACTACGCAATCTTAATTCAGATCTCTTAGCATTCTACTTACAGTTCGTTCACTTTCTGCCACTACTGTCATCACCAAATGCACCGGAGCTAGTTGAATCATGATTTCCAACAAAGTACTACCCGTCCGACTCCTCCTTCCCCATTACTTGAAAAACGGACCCCGGGTTTGCCAAAGGGTTAGCGGAGTTGTGGCTGCATTGTCTGTCTGGATACTTGCCGTGCTGCAAAAAAGTGTGTTTTGTACAAAACTGTCAGGGCTTTCGTGCCAACTTGGTGACAAACTGCCTGCTAGCTTCTGTATCGGGTTCTACGGCCGTTTGTTTGACGATTGTTCTGACGTTTCGCCAGCACAAGTGGCTGACATTTTCAAAGCTTCATCCTCCATTGCTGGTGGTGACTGCTGACTGAAATTAAGTCACGCGGCTGGAGAACTCTGCACGGCCGAGCGAACAACGTGCCTTTCCTCTCGGGCGTTAACCACTTGGGGTTATTTAGATACTCCATGACGATGAATACGTCCCTCCTGAACCCGTCGATTCCGTGTTCGAATGACAGTCGGGGAATTCCGTCTAATGCGAGTAGCAATGTCGCGGAACGATTAACCGCAGTCTCGCAAGACCAAAACGATGCCATTGTCGAATCCGACAGGTGCTGGTACGCGTTTCTCCTTCTCACATGGCGCTGAACACGATCTTTTCACAAACAACCAACACAAAAATGCAATTTCTGAATGAGAAACTAGCTGCATTATCCGTCCTTATGTACCAGGAAACAGATATCGTTATTCTTATCTACTCTGCGCGGTTGCACTGAAATTCTAATCTTTTGCACATCCAAGCATGTGCACTATCATGATAAACTTAAGTGCGAAAGTAATTTTCGGATAATGTGTCATTCCCAAGTAACATAGCTCGATGAATCCCGGACCATACATACGAGGCGTATTCGGAAAGTAACATCCGATTAGGTGCGAAGTCGAAACGACTGTGAAACTCGATGGAACTTTACACAGATGTGTTGGGCAGTATCTTTAGTGTGCCTGTCGATCGCTTCACGTCGCTCTTTTCATTTCAGAGCGCAAAGTGACCACGAAGAAATGCCTAAAACAACAGTGTCTCACGCCAAGTATGTGGATCTGGTGAGATATTTCGCCTGAAGGTGTGCAGCCCACTTAACATAAATGTCATGCTCTTCTGTCTTCAAGACAATATTCAACCGCATTCTGCAGGGGCAGTGAACACGCTCTTGCAGCGTTTTCGATGGGTAATGTTTGATCACGCACAGTGCAGCCTGTAATTGGCTCCCTCCGTTGTTCATCTCCGCTCACATGAACCGCTGACCATGAAGACAACATTTTGTCACAAACAACGAAAGGCAGGCCAGCGTAGAGAACTGGCGGAAAGCACAGGCTGCTGCTTTCTGTGACGAGGGTATTCAAGTTGTGCCGAATACCAACGTTATCGTGTTGCCTGTGTCATCTGTACGCCGAGCACCTGACAGCGCTGTGTAGAGAGATCTGCTCGACCGCTGTTACTTTAGTATCACGTTAGAGAGAAATAGAATGAAATGTACGAAGCAGTCGATAAATCCCACTGTAACACGAACTCCCAGGCGAATCTCGATCAGTTACAATGAGCATTGGTTGAAATATGAGCAGGTAGAGTATCTACGTAAGCAGGAGAAAAAGTTCTTATTCAGTCATCTGATGTTATGGATGACCCTTCACTTTTTGGCTGTATTGTTATTGTTATTATTACATTAGGAAAAATTACTGTACCTCGAAAAAATTTGCACTTAGTGACAGCTGATTGGCAAAGTCTACAGTAACTCGAACAAGACCATTTCATGAAGGTATCGTGAAATAGTTTGCCTAACCTCGTTTTTCACTGTGATCACCTCTTTAGTGGAATAGGAATGGTAGCGCAATGCACACACTAATATTTGTAGATCTACTTAACAAGATAGACCTCGACCTTAACCCGCATCCGGTCATCCTCATTTAGGTTTTCCGTGATTTCTCTAAATCTCTTCAGGCAATTGCCGGGATGGTTCCTCTGAAAAGACATTGCCAACTTCCTTCCAAATTCTTCCCTAATCCGATGGGACCGATGGCCTCGCTGTTTGGTCCCCTACCTCAAATCAACCAACCAACCAACCAACCTCGACCTTTCACAAGTAACAGCTTTGGCGATCGTTCCCACCTCCCAGTACATCTGGCATTATTATAGCTTCTTTAACTTCACAGACTCTGAGATCGCCTAAGCGCCCAGGGATGTGTCAGAGTAGTTCCGTCGTATGAGGTTTAGCTTTGTAACTAAGCTCAACGATGTTATTGTACTTTTATCATCTACCTCACTGGTAGTTAACAGTCAACGTGCCAACGAAATATTTTGGTAATTTTGTCAAGACATTCTCTTTCGCTCTCGCTCTCGCTCTCTATCTCTGTCTCTCTCTTTCCTATATAAAAATCAACAAGATTCCGCAAACAGAGATCCTGCGAAACTCAGCTCCCTCTGTTCCTCCATGACATCCACAGCGCAGTGGACAGCGGCGCTCGGGTTGATGCTGTGTTCCTTGATTTCAGTAAGGCATTTGACACCTCCCGTGTTGCCATTTAATGAAAAATTACGAGCTTACGGAGTATCGGAGCAGACCTGCGATTGGATTCAAGACTTCCTTGCAGATAGAATTCAACACGTCGGCTTAACGGAACTAAGTCGACAGATGTAATATCCGGAGTACCACAGGGAAGTGTGATAGAACCGTTGCTGTTTACAATATATATAAATAGTCTAGTAGAAAGCGTCGGATGTTCTTTAAGGCTATTCGCAGGTCTACAACTAAATAGCAACGCCAGAAGATAGAAAAAATTTGCAGAACGACGTGCAGAGAAGTGATTAATGGTTCAGACTCTGGCAGTTGACCCTGAACGTAAATAAATGGTAACAAATTGCGCATACATAGGAAAAGAAATCCACTACTGTACAGCTATACTATTGATAACACACAGCTGGAAACAGCGTCTGCCGTAAAATATCCGAGCGTAACTATCCAGAGCAACCTTAAGTGAAATGACCATATAAAACAGATGGCGGGAAAAGCAGACACGAGACTCAGATTCATCGGAAGAATCTTAAGGAAATGTAACTCATCCTCGAAAGACGTGGCTTATAAGGCGCTTGTTCGCCAGATTCTTGAGTATTGTTCGTCTATCTGGGATCCCTCTCAGGTAGGACTGATAGAGGAGATAGAGAAGACCCAACGAAGAGCGTCGCGTTTCGTCACGGGTTCGTTTAGCTGGCGAGAGAGCGTTAAGGAGATGCTGAACAAACTCCATTGGCAGACATTACAAGAGAGGCGCCGTGCATCACGGAAAGATTTACTACTGAAATTTCGGCACAGCACTTTTCAGGAGGAGTCAGACAACATATTACTTACCCCCACGTACATCTCACGTTTTGGCCACTAGGTTAAAATTCGAGAAATTAGAGCCAATACAGAGGTTTACCGACAATTATTCTTTCCACGCACTATTCAGATGTGGAACAGGGTTAGACGGATCAGATAGTGGTACCGAAAGTACCCTCCGCCACACACCGTTAGGTGGCTTGCGGAGCATGATGTAGATGTGTTTCTTTAACTGGTCGTTCCGCCAGTCTAAGGGGGGGGGGGGGGGGAGAGAGAGAGAGAGAGAGAGAGAGAGAGAGAGAGTTCATCAACACCACACGTGTGGTTCTTGCATTGTGGGTCAGCACAACATTCTAGTTGCTGGGATGGCCCGTGTGAAAAGGACAAGGCCGATTTCCTTTCCCGTCCATCCCCAGTTCGAGTCAGTGCTCCATCTCTAATGAGACAGGTCACCGTTTGTATAAATGAGAAGAAATGTATAAGGAAGTAATTGTGCATTCCGCTTACTTTGAACGCAAAGCAGCGTGCTGCGCGTGAATTTTCTTTCACGTGTATACCTGAGTCCTCGGAGAATTTAACTCTCACGTGTCATGTCATGTTACCCAGAGGAAAAAAAAAGAAATAGTAATTCTTAGTAAAATTTTAAGTGATAATTGACTTTCCTGCAGTAATCACAAAAGTCAAAGAAAATATTTCAACTATTACCGAAAGCAGCGAATGTCTGTCTGCTCTGCGAGCAGTATGGAACTCGCATAACCTCCATCGTTCAAGCACTGCGTAGAATGTGAAGCATATATCCAAAGAAGTAACTGCCCCGTCGCACGCAAAGGACTGAATCAGCACCATTAGGAAAGCTTACCAGCTGCAGAACTAAGATTTTCTGCAACGGATACGAAGCAGCTGCGCAGGGTGCTGGGTATGTAAATCCGCTGGCGCCTTGTTATTGAGGTTATTTCCGCCGCCGCACCTTTGCTCTTTACGCATTGCCTGTACCTGACAATGTGACGGACCCCTTGCTTCGCTGCCTGGTCAATTGGCGTGTCCCAGACATTAGCACACAATCACTTCTCCATCGTGCTGGGACGAAAGCTGAATCGCACAGCTTGCTGCCTACTTTGGTTGCTTTCGTCTAAACTAAGCATACGATCGTAGCATAAGCATATACTGCTTAAAGATTTTTCACCTTTTTCAAACTGCGGAAAGTGATATTTTGTTCATTGTTTCTAAGAGATACCATTCGAAGATATGATAGATATATGTTCCACAGATCAATTGAACGATTCTTTTATCAAAATCATGTGCAACGAGTCGGTTTACTGGATATGTATTTATGTTTACGTTAAACGTTAATTAACACATTTTTAATCCTACTCATGCAACTACACTTAAAAACTAGGGTTCTTTTTTTCGTCCTATCAGTTTTTCAACAGTAATTCGTCGCTGGAGAAATTATTTTAGGTTTGATGTAAAACTTGCTTTGTTACCTGTCAGACATCTTACGTTACCGGGGAAACGATGGAAAATTTTTGGTGCTGCATATTGAATTCCTCTGTGAGCCACTGACAGCTTTAATAATTGGTAATAAAGGTCATTTTTCCCTCCTGTGTTGTAGATGTGGACATCACTAATCATCCGAAATTGTGACCGATTATTTATGACAATTCCATTAGCGCATATACTTGTTGTGATGGTGCAGTTAAAATGCATAGATAGTTGAAGAGTCGACCGCGGGTGAGCACCGCATATTATTCTTACTGCTCGTTTTTGTTCAATCAGTATCCTCTTTCTACGTGATGAATCATGACAGAAAAGTATTCCGTAAGGTATTAGTGAGTGGGTGTAAATGTGCTAAATATGTTAGAAGGTTGATTCGCTTGTTTCCGAGACGACCAATTGTACGACGAGCAAAAGCAGCTGAACGCAATTGTTTGTTAAGCACACTAATAGGCGTCTTCCAGTTATAGCTTTCATCGTCTACAAAAAGTACCGCCGGCCTGGGTGGCCGAGCGGTTCTAGGCGCTTCAGTCTGGAACCGCGAGACCGCTATGGTCGCAGGTTCGAATCCTGTTTCGGGCATGGATGTGTGTGATGTCCTTAGGTTAGTTAGGTTTAAGTAGTTCTAAGTTCTAGGGGACTGATGACCTCAGATGTTAAGTCCCATAGTGCTTAGAGCCATTTTTTTTGCAAAAAATTCTGCTTGTTGAGTGTTAAGTAGAAGGTCATTCACATATAAAAAAAATAAGGAAAAGGATGGACCCAAAATTGAACCCTGGGGGACTCCCGTTGTGATTTCTGCCCAATAACTAAAATTTTCTACTTTTCCAACATTTTTTAAAATTATTCAGAACATCGTCTACCGAAGTATTTGACAGTCTTGCTTTATAATGTATCATATCTCACAGGATGACGAATTTCGATATGAGGATCATATCACCGATGTCAGAAGTGAGTTTCACTCGTTTCGTACCTCTAATACCAGATCAAGGTGTTTGTGTGATACTTCTTCTGTCTATAATATTGGATAGGCTTTGCAAACAAAGAACGAAGTGCTCGGCTTAAAAAGCGATGTGTGACAGGGATGCAGTCTTTCTCCCCTACTTTTCGAGCTGTACATAGAAGCAATGCCGGAAATAAAAGAAATGTTGAAGAGTAGGACTGAAATACAGGCTAAAAAGATATCAATGAAAAGAGTCTGTGATGTCATTAATTCCTTCACTGAAAGTGTCGTATAGTTACTGGAGCTGTTGAATGGAATGAACAGTCTGATGAGTACAGAATATTAATTAGTGCAAACCTAAGAAAGGCGAACGTATTGAGGGGTAGCAGAAAGAAAATTAACTATAAACGTAATACCAAAATTGGGGATCACTAATTAGAGGAAGCGAAGGAATTCTTCTATCAAATGGTTCAAATGGCTCTGAGCACTATGGGACTCAACTTCTGAGGTCATCAGTCCCCTCGAACTTAGAACTACTTAACCTAACTAACCTAAGGACATCACCCACATCCATGCCCGAGGCAGGATTCGAACCCGCGACCGAAGCAGTCGCGCGGTTCCGGACTGAAGCGCCTAGAACCGCTCGGCCACTGCGGCCGGCAATTCTTCTATCATGGAAGCAAAAGGAACACACGATGGGCGAAGCAAGGGGGACGTAAAGAATAGCCTAGCGCAGGCAAAGAGCGTATTCCTACTCAAAGGAAGGCTATTAACATCAGACCTTAATTTGAGTAAGACATTCATGAGAATGTAAGTTTGGATCACAGCATTCTATGAAAGTGAGCGTTGGACTATTGGAAAAATGGAAAAGTAGAGAATCGAGACGTCTGAGAAGCTGAAAACCAGGTGAACTGATAAGAAATGGGGAGGCTCTTCGTGGAGCTGGCGAAGAAAGGCACGTATGGCACATACTGACAAGAAGAAGGGATAGACTGACAGGACATGGGGGAATAACCTTATTTTATTAGAGGGAGCTGTAGAGGGTAAAAATTGTAAAGGAAGACAGACTGGAATATATCTAATAAATAACTCAGGACGTTGGGTGTATGTGCTACTCTGAAACGAAGAGATTAGCCCAAAAGAGGAAATCGTGGCGGGCCGGGTCACATAAAACCAGAGGACTGACAATTCCAAGAGAAAGAGAGAGAAAAAAAAGTTGTGACATAGTTAATGCCGTCTTTCAGATCGTTCGTTCTCCCTTTCCAATAGCACACAAAACTTCATGTTCTAACTTCACTGATTTTTCGTTTGTTTCTTTGCAGGTTAGCAGCGTACACCAACAGAACCCACTGTGCATGAAATTCCATAGGGTGGAACCTGTGCGGGGACAAAGACTGAAAGTGATAATTTTGCTTATAGATACGTTTGTTTAATTTAACAAAGTCTATTGGTTTTGAGGAAGGAATACCGAGGTCTGACCTCCCATCGACGACGAAATCATTAGAGAAAGAGCACAATGAGAGCTTGTGGAAGGATGGGAAGAGAAATCGGCTGTGTTCTGTTCAAAGGAATCATTCTGGCATTTGCCTTAAGTGACCTAAGAAAGCCAAAGGAAACCTATATTGATTTGACCAGGCGAATGTGAGTCGCCGTTCTCCCGCATGCGAGTCCAATGTCTTAATATTACTCCATGTCTCGGTGTGAATGCATGTGCACAGCTGTGCGGAACAGAAAGAAAGAAATCTCTTAGCAAAAACTGTTACGGGTAGAGTATGAATCACGGTTCTAATATTAAACATGGGGACGTTCATATGTCTCTGAGCACTATGCGACTTAACTTCTGAGGTCATCAGTCGCCTAGAACTTAGAACTAATTAAACCTAACTAACCTAAGGACATCACACACATCCATGCCCGAGGCAGGATTCGAACCTGCGACCGTAGCGGTCACGCGGTTCCAGACTGAAGCGCCTTTAACCGCACGGCCACACCGGCCGGCAAACATGGGGAGGGTAGCTGTTTTTCGAAAGTAATATCACTATAATTTTTTAGATATTTTTTATTTCATCATTTTTGTTATTACTTTTTTTTTACATTTACAAATTTCATGCTAACTGCATAATGACCTACCACTGTGCAGAGAGCATGTTGGATGTAATTCATACAAGTATTATCAAATTTATTGCCATTCGCGAATAGAGCTAGTGAAACATGACTGTCTGCATCCCACTGTATGCGTCCTATTCTCTCTCATTTCAATCTCATGATCCCTACGCCACGTATGATAGCGACAGCATAACGGTCACACAGTCTCCTTCAAGTGCAAGTTCTGAAGCTTTCAGGTACCGTTCTCACATCGCAGAAACCAAAAACAGGGGTTGATAACTATAAGCGCCAACAACCGACAGTTATTAAAATGCAAATACCAGCGTTAAAACTGAACCAACAGACTTTGTTACATTAATCAAACATGTCAAGGCTTTGGAATTCCACACTCAGCTATTACTTCACTGGCCCACATTAGTTTTTGTCGATTGTTCAACATATACCCTTTCAATCAGTTGGTACTGTGTTCACAGAGCGATTATTGGCTTTTGCTTCAATAACGGATATTCCAATGGCGTCTGCCCCCTCTCTTGCTAATTACACTGCCTCATGACAGAACATTTCCTAACAACAGCCGCCCCCGTTTGGTTGAAGTGTCCTGACATCTAGTTGCTTGCCGTTGAACCTGATGCGCTTCATTTGTCATTGTTGGACAGTGGTTTGTTGAAACATTGTCTTTGGAAACTTTGTCTGCTACAGTCTTTCCTCAATGATCCAGCGGTAAAAGTCTCGTTGTATACGTGTTGATTAAATTACAGAGCAATATCACCTGTTTCTGGTGGTTTACGTAAGACATGAGAAATAAACCAATATATCGACACCTAACGAAGGTGTAACCATCCAGCAAACCCTCAACGTCGTCACAGGAGACATCTTACTTCATGGAAAAGCAGTGTGTCGTTGTCTCTCTGTGAATGTGGAGATAGCCTGGAATACTATGATGGAGACTGTAATGTCAGATGCAGTGTACTGTGGTGTTGATGTGCTGTAATACAGCGACTCCATCAAATTAAACAGCTCATACAGAGTGGGGGGACTTGGTGGTTATCGACTTCGAAAAGAAGGGTGATGTAGTAAGTCATAGAACGATCTAAGGCACACTGGAAGTGAAATACACGAAATTCTACACCTAGTGTATAAAAGTTCGTACTTCATAGGCCCTTCGTAATCGGTGGCTATTCAAGGACTATTAGAGCTCAAATAGTTAAAATAACACGTCCAAACATTGTAATACAAACGTAAGATTAGTGCTTGTATTTAAAATGACGTGAAATGACATGTACGAATGCTTGTTTCCACTATTCGACAAACATATGCTCCTTACCGGTAATCTTTTTTTTTCCTATTTTCCTTCAGCATTTCAAGACAAACGCGCAGCTTTCACATCTTCGATGAACGGACGGGAATCAGTGGTACCACAGCGGCAAGGCCTTTAGCAGTGTACCAAAACAACGTAGTGAAATTCAATCTTAATTTTATTTACTCCAAGTAAACATAATATATAGAATGATGGCCTTGCAGAGGCTGAAATTTCTACACAGTTAAACATGCACGATTTGAAACAGAGTGTACTGGTATACAGACCACGTTTAACAAGTGCCATAGGAATCGTGCAATGATGATCATGTTGGTTTGTGGGGACTCAACATCGTAGTCATCAGCGCCCGTACAAGTTCCAATCTTTCCATTTCCAGTCTTGGCACTACCCGAATGTTGATGAGATGATGAGGACAACAAGAAAATCTCCAACCTGGCCGGGAATCGAACCCGGGACCCCGTGGTTCAGAGGCAGCCACGCTAGCCACTAGACCACGAGCTGCAGACTGGAGTCGTCCACTGTACCAACAGTTATCCTGTACAAATTCCTCACACTAAATATTTCACCCAAGTCTCCTGAGTATCAGTCCATCAATAGCAACTTTCACTCTCAAAAGTCTATATTAAATCACAATCATTTCACCTCATCAAATTGCAAACTGATGCATTCAGTTGACTATGTCTCATCTAGCTGCATTCAACGCTATCACTTTATCACAAACGCGGCTCATAGCCCAGAAAAGATCTTAACATCTTTACCCCACTATGGAGAGCCACCAAAAGACCCCAACATCCTTTCTGCATGCGATATCCACAGCTGTCACTTCTCTAGTCAAGAGTTTCTACAAGCCTGACCACCATATCTAATTCTATCTTCAATATTAATTTTTGACCTACGGCATTTGAATATTTCTTTTTCTATTGATCACATTTTCCAAAATTGTTAATATAACATTACACATTATATTCGGCACGAGCTGGAACACGACTGGCTAGTTAATTGACATCCTCTCATTACAGCTGCCAGTTCCTCACTACGTCACTCAGATATTTTCCTTACAAGTATTAATGTACAAATATCTCATTTAATTAAGCACAGACAACGAAATGCTGTTATAAATATTCCTACAGATGCTAACCAGTTTCGTATATCTGTGGAGAACTCTGTTTTTGCACACAGTAGTAGTAATATGATTTTTTTATAATAAATAGTTTGTTTATTTTATCCATATGTCAAATATATTCATTTTGTAGCGGATTTCATGTCCTAACAGCCGATGCATCGTGTGCACTCGTAGCATGTTTATGCTTGTTGTTATTGTTGTTAAAAATGTCACATACAATTGTTAATAACTTATTTGATAAACTGGTACAAACATAGTGATGCAGATTTTCTCTAGCTCTTCTGGAAGAAATTTTTAGTGTTTTTAGTAAACGAATGTTTCATCATGTTCCAAAAACAGAACAAAGTCTTTGTTGCAAATGTTTTATTAATAATGACGCGTTTCGTGCGATTTGCGCTAACCACGCGAAACGCATCATTATTAATAACACATTTGCTACAGACTGTTGTCTGTTTTTGGAACATTGAACCAGTGTTAGTGCATCAGGCGGAAATAAAGCGCAGTAATATATATTAGTTCAAAATATGACTATGAATACTCTGTCCCACAAGGCCTGGCAGACAGGCATTATGCACCTGCCGTGACATTTCAGTTCTGATGAATTGCTTTAACTTTTACATTCAGCAGTCTTTCTGTGGGGAGACGGTGTCCCTCAGTGACTCCTGAGAATGAACGGCTGTGTTTGCAGTGAGGTTCGCAAGCTGGTGTGACGGTGAGGTAGCCACAGGTAGCCGCTGCGCAAGCATTGTGAAACCGCAGGGACGGTTTGAGCGGCAGTCGTGGTATTTAGGCGCGCCCACCTGTCTTTCCAGCTACCGGGCAAACAACTCTCCACCGCATGCTGTAGTTCTCTGCGTTGGTTTTTGCATACCTGCAACTATTAATTTTCTTAATGTTTGTGGCGTCTGTAGACGAACAGGTCTACAACACGTACACAGATACTTTCTTAAAGCGGTTGAGAGTGTCAAAGTAGACTCGTTAGACTGAGCAATACTACTGGGAGACGTCTTTCATCGAACAACGCGGTGCAGTTTTAACACATTGACTCACAATGGAGAGGAGCGCGGTTCAAAATCCTGTTGGCACAACTAGGTTTAACGATTTTTCTTTGAACTCGGATCGTCAGTTCTCATCGAACTCTTTATTACTCAGCGCCGCCTATCACTGAAGAGCACTTTATGTTCGCAAAACTTCTGTTCAGTCATAAAGTACATAATACATATAATCTCATCGGAGGTGTAGGCTATGACTGAACATCAGTTAATGTTCCCACAAACTGTTGTTCAGTTGAAGCCTGTAGGTTATGGTTACAGTATAACCTCGGTAACACGAATCCAAAGGAACCGAAAAATCAAGAGTTCTTGCTCAATCATGTTCAGTGAAAAACACAGATTTTAATATGTATACGTGTACAGCAGTACAGTAATACGTAATACACTACAGTACCAATCATTTTACATTACTGTAGACTTATAACACTATAAACTGTCTGTAAAAGTACAGGTACTCAGAAATTACACTATTTCCGTGGGAAAAAAAATGCAAGCATCCTTCGCTAAGGTTCACGCGAACGAAAGTATCGTTTAATTCCACAGCCAGTTGTAACTATAGCGTCCGTAGATCCAGCCAGTAGTGACGTCGGTTATTGAAGCAAAACTTTCTAAACTGTCCAAGACTGTAAAAATCTCCCGACAGGTAGGTGGAATGGCATCTGAATTCTCCTCCTCCTCGCTTTCTTCTGATGAATCAGATTCCACAGAAGCACATACGGCAGCTCCGTCGTCTTCCCTAATGAATTTCTCAAAACTAAACCCAGGGGTGGCAACGTCTTGCAGAATCGTCCATTCATCAGGTGAAGTAGCATCGTCTAACTCGTGGAAATCTTCAGTGTTGCTATATGTCCAGGCTCTGTTATGGCACTTTTGTTATACGTACAATGTGGCGACTCGAAGTTCCAGGCTGCTGCGATGGCTTTTATTGCGTCAAGCAGATTCCTATACACGGTTGCAGTACTGTTTTCAGTAGCATGAATTGCAGATCATACAACTCGCTTGCGGTAAGCTCTCTTCATGAGAGAAATGATGCCTTGTCCAATGGCTGAAGGCGGCTTGTCGGTCGGGTTTGGCGGAAAAAACTGAACCTTTATGTTGGCTAGGTTCAAATCCTGTACTTCATGGACAGTGCATCTGTTCCATGTAAGAAGAAGATGTCTGTTTTGAGCACTCATTCGATTGTTGAAACGAAGAAACCACTTACGAAATGATGTGCAATCGATCCAAGCCTTCTAACGGTGAGAGTAAATAAAGAGTCTATATTCATGTTTTTAAAACAACGCGTTTTCTCGGAGTTACCATATTGATTATGCATATTACGTCTTCACCCAGAAATACTAAGTAAAGTGGCGTGTTTCATATACAAGTCGTATAACAGACTAGTATAGAAATATTTTCCATCTCAGATTTATGATGACCAAGCAGCCAACGAATAGGTACTTCATTAAGGTGTAGGGCCGAAATTGTGCAGTAGTGCGAAAATAGACTAAGAATTAACTGTTGAAAGCGGCATGGAGTCGTTTAAGAAATCTAGATTTAAATCTCCATGTATTCCCTAAATCGCTTGAGTCAAATCCGGGACGATTCCTTTTACAAGTAAATAGCAGATTTCCTTCCCCTTATCCTTCGAATTTGTGCTCCGCCTATAATGACTTCGTCGTCGACGGGACCGTAGACCTTAATCTCCCTTTCCTCTGTACATCGAAAGAAATACGTAACATTAGTGTCAGCGGTACCAGAATTTTCTTCATTTTTCTTGTTAGCTTGCATTAAGTTCAGTATTAAATGAAACAACAAGTTTACTGTTTCCAGTCACCGTTTTATTTTTTCCACGACGCGTTTCGAAGGTTTAAACCTCCATCATCGGGTGGATTTACACTAGTCTTGTTTCTCCACTAGGCAGTGCCACAAGTTCCTCCAAAATCATAACACAACACACACACACACACACACACACATATGTAATACTAACTAATGTAAATCCACCCGATGATGGAGGTTTAAACCTCCGAAACGCGTCGTGGAAAAAATAAAACGGTGACCGGTAACAAAAAACTTGTTGTTTCATTTAATGTCAGTAACAGTCACGGTAAAGCCTAACCTAAAAATGTTCGCATATAAAATTCAGTATTATTATTATTATTATTATTATTATTAGTCGTAAAGCTCCCAACATGGAAGACGCTAAGTAAAGATGGTTCATTTCTGGGGCTTCTTATTCTTCTTGTTTGCCCACCAGGTCTTCATTCTTTGCGAGAATTCAGCTTTTCTTTCTTCGCTCCATTTTGTTCCAGTTCTCGGCGCTTTTGTCTCTGGTTTGACCTCCCATTTGTCAACTTTAAGTTTGAAATTGTTTCTTTTGTTCATGTCTTCAGTAGTAATGTTGGCTAATTCCAGATCTTTCTTTACATTTTTGATCCATTCTCCTCCATTAACAAGGGATGCTACGTATCTTACTATTTTTTTTGTAAGTCTGTGATCGGGAAGTCTCATTATGTGGCCATAGAATTTTAGACGCCTCTTCCTCATGTCTATCTCTATGTTAGAATATTCTTCAATTTTAGAATTTTTCTGTAATCTATACCCCTCTTTGGTCCATCTTGGTCCCAGAATTTTCCTAATGATTTTCCTTTCCTCTTTCTTCAGGTTTTCCATATCTGTTTTCCTTTTAAGTGTCAAGGTTTCGCTGGCGTATAGCATTATTGGTTTAATTACCGACTTATAATGTTTAATTTTTGTATTTATAGATAGACATTTTTTATTGTAAATGTTTTGGACCAGCCCTAGACCCCTACGAGCTTTTAATATTCTTTCTTGTTGTGAGTATTTTTCAGAAATTATCTCTCCTAAATATTTAAAGTATGGTACCCTCTTAATTCAGTATTATTATTATTATTATTGTTATTATTATTGCCTTGGTAGTGGGGTGGTGGTGGTGGTGGTGGTGGTGGTCTTCGGTCTGAAGACCGGTCTGATGAAACTCTCCACTCTTGTCTATCCTCTACAAGCACCCTCATGTCTGCATACCTGCAGCAGCCTACATCCATTTGAAACCGTACTTGCCGCATCCATGCCTTGGTGTCGTAAAATTTCCTCCGCGCAGTTCCTTCCGCTACACCAAATAGACAGCTCTATGATGCTTCATGATGTCCCCTACCAGCCGATCCCTACTTTTAGTCAAGGTGTGTCACAAATTTCTTTTTCCCTCAATTCGGCTCAGTACCTCCTCATTAACTATTTATCTAGCTACTAAATCTTCAGCAGTCTTCCATAGCACATTTCAAAGTGTTCTATTCTCTTGTTGCCTGCACTGTATGTTCTAGGGTGCTTATGACCTCAGATGTTACGTCCCTTAGTACTCAGAGCCATTTTAACTATTGTACAATGTCCGTGCTGACAATTCACGTTATAGAAAGTTCCTTCAGAGTCGCATGCATCTCTGAAGGAACAGACACTGTGTGACGATCCACAACTGCTCATTAAATATCTATTAGTATGTGTGTGTGTGTGTGTGTGTGTGTGTGAGAGAGAGAGAGAGAGAGAGAGAGAGAGAGAGAGAGAGAGAGCATTAGGAGATGTGGACCGGTGTGACATGCGGAGCTTTGGTCGGTCCTGGAGACGTACTGCTTACTCGAAATGCTTTAGTCGACCGCTAGCACCAGTCGGGAAATCGGGGTTCGAATCCCGGCCCGGCACATATTTTCATATGTCTTCGATAAACACTGCAGCTGAAGTCAATTTAGATTCGCAATTTCCGAATCAAATTTAGTAATATTTAATGACCAGCTGTGGATCATCACTCAGTGACTGTTCCTTCGGACAATCATGCATATGTGAAGGAACATTGTATAACGTGAATTGCCAACACAGACATTGTACAATAAGTATTGGACCTCTCTGGCGAGAATCACATACTTTGTGTGTAAGCATTAGGGCAGCTCGACAAGTGTGACATATGGATCTTTGGGTCGGTCTCGTGCTCGGATGACCGAAGTTGTTAAGGCGACCGCTGGCGTTAAACGGGAAATCCGGGTTCGAGCCCCAGTCCGGCAAAAATTTTCGTATGTAACCAATAAATAGTAGATCTGAAGTCAATTTAGATTCGCAGTTTGCGAATTATATTCGTTGATACTACTTTTCGTCTCCCATTTCGTAATCTGATTGTATCAACGTCACCTGGTTTATTTCGATTACTTACCCCATAGTTAAATAAAAGAATCTTCTAATTGAAAAAAATTAAGTACTGTTATTTGTAACATCTTCAACTTTTGTAGTCATGTCGTGCTCAGGTGCGTACAATATTAAGGTATGTTGATAATTTTTACTTTGGGAGCGTCTGATGACAACAGAATGAAATACAGTTTTTGTGCCATACGCCTTTCGCCTTTATTCTTTGCAACCATCTTCAGTGGCGCGGGATATATACATATTTTTGTGTGTACTACTTAGTTTACTTTTAAGACAGTGCCCATGTACACTGAAGCGCCAAAGAAACTGGTATAGGCATGCGTATTCAAATACAGATATACAAGTATGTAAACAGGCAGAATACGACGCTGCGTTCGGCAACGTTTATATATAAGATAACAAGTGTCTGGAGCAGTTGTTTAGATCGGTTCCTACAGCTACAATGGCAAGTTATCAAGATGTAAGTGAGCTGGAACGTGGTGTTATAGTCGACGCACGAGCGATGGGACACAGAATCTCCATGGTAGCGATGAAGTGGGGATTTTCCCGTACGACCATTTCAGGAGTATATGGTGAATATCAGAAATCCGGTAAAACATCATTTTTCTGACATTGCTGCGGCCGGAAAAAGATCCTGCAAGAATGGGATCAACGACGACTGAAGAGAATCGTACAACTTGACACAAGTGCAACCCTTATGCAAATTGCTGTAGATTTCAATGCTAGGCCATGAAGAAGTGTCAGCGTGCGAACCAGTCAAAGAAACATGATGGATGTGGGCTTTCGGGCCGAAGGCACACTCGTGTACCCATGAGGACAGAAAGCTTTACGCCTCGCCTCGGCCCATCCAACACCCACATTGGACTGTTGATGACTAGAAACATGTTGACTAGTCGGACTAGCCTCGTTTCAAATTGTATCGCGCGGATGGACGTGTACAGGTACGAATCCATGGACGCTGCATGTCAGCAGGGAACTGTTCAAGCTGGTGGAGGCTCTGTAATGGTGTGGGACGTGTGCAGTTGGAGTGATATGGAACCCCTGATACGTCTAGATACAACTCTGACAGGTGACACTTACGTAAGCATCCTGTCTGATCACCAGCGTCCATTCATGTACATTGTGCATTCCGACGGACTTGGGCAATTCCAGAATGACAATTCGACATCCCACACGTCGAGAATTGCTACAGAATGGCTCCATAAACACTCTTCTGAGTTTAAACACTTTCGCTGGGCACCAAACTTCCCAGGCATGAAGATTATTGAGCATGTGTGGGATACCCTGCAACGTGCTGTTCAAAAGAGCTCTTCACCCCCTTGTACTCTTATGGATGGTCCTGCAGAATTCATTGTGTCAGTTGCCTCCAGCGCTACTTCAGACATTAGTCGAATCCATGCCACGTCGTATTGCAACACTTCTGCGTGCTCGCGGGGGCCCTTCACGATATCAGGCAGGAGTATGTTTCTTTAGCTCTTCTGTGTGTATGTTATAAACAGTTCTAGCACTTTTTCTGTGATGTAGTCGTAATATAAAGTTGTGCTTACCGATTTCGTGGGTGTTGGCTACGTGTTGCATTCTTGTTCCTTCGTTGGCGCTGTTCTTCTTATAGCTGCCATTGGAAACTTTAGTTTCCGACTTCGTGTCACTAGGAACTGAACACTTGTTTTGATGGTATGTTTTGGTTGGCTTTGCCAACTGTCGTATGTTATTGCCAAGTGTTAATTGTCTGTGATATCTCTCTCTCTCTCTCTCTCTCTCTGTGTGTGTGTGTGTGTGTGTGTGTGTGTGTGTATTCGTATTTGTTTTGGTACGATTACCATCACCTACTCATACCATTTCACACACACACACACACACACACACACACACACACACTCACACATATACAGATCGCGTACACAAATACCACAACGCCAACAAAGGAACAAAATTACACTGTGTAGATCAACATCCACGAAATCTGTAAGCATATTGTAACCTCCCCACAAAATTCCATTCACATTTTAGTATAACCTCAAAACAGAAAAATTCCTAAACTTCTCAGCAGTAAAAATTATAATTATGTCGTTCACATTCAGTGTAACGGCCCAACAAAAAATAAATTCAGTAACCTGGTGATAATACAATGTAACTAACCTCTCAATTAAATTATCGTCGCTCACTTATAACTTTTCAATAATTCACTGTGAATTTAACCTGGTAAATTTTGGACGTCAGCAGTGCTGCGTCATGACCCTGAAAGATCATTCTGAATAAAAAAGAAAAATTCTTACCTCAGTGAAGTCGCCGGATAACGCATATATATCTGCTCTTACAATAAATTTTTCTGGCACAGCCCTGTGCAATGCTGGCCGATAGATTTGTCATTTATGAAAGGAAACAACTGATTTTTCTTTTGCAATAATCGGGATGATCATGGATTGGAGAAATTAGTAAATTCTTTAAATTGAAATGAATGGTTGTTAAAAGTTACTTTTTATGAGAAAGATTATTATTAGGAGATTTTTAAAACATTTACATGGGACTTGAGATAACAATACTACATATGCGCGAGGCTGCTTTTTACCTTATACAGTAATGCTCAGGCTCCGGCACCGCTGCACCACGAACGGCCCAGCCAACACGATACACCAGACTGCTCGCTAGCAAAAACTTACTCCTACAGCTACACAGTTCCTACTGCAGTCAACACTGCTCTCTGGTCTGAGATTCTCTTAAACCTTGCATATCGCAGGCAGCGCGTGAGCAATACATCGAAATTACATCTGCTCGGACCTCCCTCTTACAATATGAAGATGGTATCTGTTCTTTTGGACATGCCCGAACTCTTACGGAGCTCGGTAAAATTGTCTGCCGCGAGTAATGAGTGTAATGGGTTGGGGCACTACGAATGTAGTGTGTGGACATTAAGTTGGGAGTGTCGGTCTCACGGGGAGCGTGCAAGGGATAAATCCCTGCAGTCGCACTATCCTCTGTGACCTCGGTGGCTCAGATGGATCAGCCGGCACGGTAGCTCAGCGTGTTCAGTCAGAGGGTTAGCTGCCCTCTGTAATAAAAAAAACTGAGTGAATGGATCAACAGTGAACTTTAACGGATGTCAGGGGACGTCCGCCCCGAACAGATGCAACGAACAATCACGAACAAAATGGATGGAGCGTCTGCCATGTAAGCAGGAGATCCCGTGTTCGAGTCCCGGTCGGGCACACATTTTCAACTGTCCCCGTTGATGTATATCAACGGCTGTCGACAGCTTAGGGTCTTGACTTAGTTATCGTTAAATCTGTAAGTAGATCTATAAATTATTACTACAGCATAGAAAAGCAAAAAGTTCCAGAACTGTGTATAACCTTTATATACAATGTCCTAAATATAAACTAAGCAGAATAAACAAAAATGTGTACATATTCCAGGCCACAGAAGACGCCTTGCAGAGAGTAAAGGCAAAACATTTGTGGCACAAAAATTGTTTTATTCAGTTGTAATTAGAACGGTCCTAAAGTGAAAATTATCAACATACCGTAACACTATTACTTGTTGTTGTTTAAGAGCCCGTTGTGTAGCGTTACTCTGGAAATATGGGCGTCTGCTGTTTGTGTGTCCAGTCGTGAAGCGGCTTTCGCAGCCGCAGCCGCCTGGCCATCCTGCGTAACAGGTGGTCGATCGGGAAGGGTCCCTTGAGGCACTGTTTACGCAGGGAGCCGTGACGCAATCGATGGCTGCCGACTGCCGTTCCCTCATTTTCACTAAGGAAGCCTACTTCTCTGTGGCGTGCGCGACCTCTCCGCAGCGTAGCGTGTGCAGCAAGACGGGAGAAACTGAATTCAGACTATCTCCAGTACTGCAGATTGCCAATTATGATCAACTTCTGAGCGTCCCCAGATTCGCATGTGTAGCCTCAAGTATCTAGGGCCGTTCAATGAGTCAGGCGTGGCGATAATAACTAATTAATTATATACAGAAACCTGCCTCCTGAATCTATCCGTTAGTGAAAACCGTATTAAAATACCCACAGTAGATCCTGAGATTCGCTGTCATATACAGGCGGAAAAACGCGGCGGGGGATTTGAATCTGTGATATGAATAGATCCATGAGGTTACCATCCTTCCATCAAACTGTTGCGCGAATATTGTTCAAATTTTATTTGACATCTTTCTGTCTGTATGGTAACCGCAGTCATCCAGTCAAGTATACTGAGATTGATGGCAGTTATGCTGACGGTATAGACTAAACGTTGGTGTAACTTCACGGAATAACACCTAAGATAGGGTTAGATGCCAGGAAGGCAACTCCCATCCCGCTCTCCAGATAAAGATTTTCCGTGGTAAGGCGAATACAGCGATAGTTTCCGTAGAAGGATTTCCTCCCACATACTTCTTCATGACCGTATTGGTAGCGGAACATTGAACCCCAATCTACTTTCCTCCCTCTCTCAACCTCTTCCATCCTCTCCAATTCGAACTGTGGACGCATGTTGTGTACCTGCAATGCACAGATGTATGTCAATTCGCGTGTAATAAATAATAAGGGCGACGTTTTTGAAGTCCAAACAGTCGTGGATGACACAGGATCTGAATCTGATCGTAGCAAAGTAGAAGCAGAATTGTTAAACTGTTTTCAAATGTTCTTTTACAGACGAGTATTGAGTTCTGACCCAGTTAAAATCGCACATAATTGCAAAAATGTGAGATATAGATATTAGTGTAACACTAGTAAAAAGCTTAAATTGCTAAAACTGTATGAAGCTCAAGCGTGCGATGGAATCCTCTACAGATACTATTCGGAATTGGCGGGTGAGTTAGCCTCTAACCTACCGTCGATCCCACGAACCACAACACTTTGCCCGATAACTGAAAGAAAGCACAGGTAACAATGTCCTAAAATCATTACTGACTCGGTCTCTGCTTTATTACGATTAAATTTCTACCAACTTCTGAAGCGTGGGCTGTGACGGCAAAAGGTGCTCGCTGTCCATGTTATATGTGATCTTGGGAAGATAAAAAAGACAGTGTTTAGCGGACACTGCAGTCGATCGTCTCCACTCAGCGATGCGTAGATCCTGGATGAAACGTTTGTCCTCGTAAATGACAACGGCAACTCTGTTCTAGACTTTTGTTTTTAGTTTTACCAGCGGGAAGGCGGTGTTGAACAATTCATCTCTTAAACCCATAAATCCTCAGGTATCTAAGGGGTGTTTTCTAACTTAAATGGACTTTGTATTTATGTATTTCCCACCAGCAACAAAGGACTGGGAATTCCACAGAACACTGTTATCACTCCATAGATTCCACGTCGTATGAAAGCTGTCACTCGATGCAGCCAAAGAATAAGCCAGCCAGGTGGTTCCTCATGAAAACATGTAAAGTCTCAGATAGTTGTATCATCTGTTTAGCACATACTTGTCTCCTGTGTTTGAAACTATCAACATTCATATCACTACGTTGTAACAAAGCTGATATGTTGCTAACGTAGCACGTTTAGTCTGCCGTCAAATGGCCATTAACTAAAAGATAGCTAGAGGTGCTTAGGAAATTACCAATGCGAGACCTATGCCTACAGCGGCGACGGCTGTTGTGACTGAAGAGCCGAACCAAGGCTGGAATTCTCTGGGAAAGTTCAGCAGTTTCACGGCCAGACTAACTTATAGGACAGTCCTTCAATTAAGATAAACCGTCGCTTTTTCACACAATTTGCGAAAGTTAATTGCCGGTCAGGGATGCTTCTTAAGGATTCATTCTGTGGTCTGCGGTATTCATTACTTCTAGTAATTGGCTGGAAATTTGTGGCTAATTGCAGCTTCGTTTTAAAGAGTTTGCTGCACGCTAAACAGATGAGAACAAAATATGTAAATTTGTCATTACAAAGAATCTGAACATTAGTGATACGTCAGTCATAATAATGAATGAGAGTCTAGTACCGTAATGTCTGTAATGCTTCATAATGGTGTTAATAAGAAGTTACCTCGTCTTTGTTAACTATTTAATTAGGAAGCAAAGCTCTGTTCCTCAATACATCGCTAACACAGTATCTTTGATCAGTAGCGGATCTGGAACTAATTGCGAAATGCTTAATAATGGTGAGATATGGTTTAAACTTGCAGATAGCCGGTCGGAGTGGCCGAGCGGTTCTAGGCGCTACAATCTGAAACCGTGCGACTGCTACAGTCGCAGGTTCGAATCCTGCCTTGGGCGCGGATGTGTGTGTTGTCCTTAGGTTAGTTAGGTTTAAGTAGTTCTAAGTTCTAGGCGACTGATGACCTCAGCAGTTAAGTCCCATAGTGCTCAGAGCCAAACTTGCAGATAGTCTTGTCGGAAAATTTACATGTGACAAAAAGAAAATAATAAAATATTTGAATAATGCGTGTTGTGGTGATTCTTCTTGAGATTTACCCATCGTCTTTCTGTTGGAGCAATAAACTGGAAAACAGTGTAAATATAAGCCCGCCATTTGTCCTGTTAAAAAAGAAAAATAATAAGTTCCGTATTTTCTTGATACCGTCTTCCTAAATTGAAAAACCGCATTATTTTTGTCATTTCTTGCTGTGGGAAATTCTGGATCCGGCTTTTGTTGTCATTGTTTAGTGCATTCTGTTAACAATGAAGGAAGATGAAGTTTGCTTAGTCTGTTGTTAGTAGTTGATGTGATATATCGTAATTTGCGTGAACTAAGTTGTTATGCCTAAACGCAAATGCACCTTATCATGCAGCTTAAAGAAAAAGTATACTTTCGTCGAAAACAGTTAGTTACGAAATTGACTGTAAAATTTTACAATGTCATGTTTTCGACTGCACATAGTGAGAAGTCGGATGTCGTTCAGCATGATAAATCAAACATAAGCTGGCTTCTCCTGCTGCTGTTGCAACACTTCTACAGTAAATGACGTCTTCACCAAAAAATAGTGGGTAAGTTTCTTTTAGACATCCTAAGAAGTTCTGGTTACATTGTTTCTATCTAACGTACTTTTACAAATGTAAAAGACTGCCAGCATAAATGTGTGTTGCTAAAGGGTATTATGAAATCACATTCAGGAACAGAGAGCTTTTACGTTAGTTATAATAACGAAAGACATAAATCGGGGTGTTCATAAAATCTCTCCGCAGTGCCCGGGTTACTTCCCTTCAAGTGGACTCTCCCAACGTTCCACTGTTTCGTTTATCTCAGCCAGCGTCAGTAGTGTCGTTGGTGTGTGACGTGACGTTACGTGTTGACGTGAACGTTTAAGTTTAGTGCCTTTGTTCCGTTTTTGTCAGTGTTAAAATGCTTAACATTGAAGAACATGTGTGATGTACCGAAATGTGGTCGTCCTAGCGTTTTGTCTGAGGATAAACTACTTGATATTTCCGATAAAATTTCCATGAGTCCGAACAAGTCAGCAAGAAAACTCGCCCAGGAAATCGATGTTAGTGTCGGAACGGCCCACACAGCTGTAAGGAAAAAATTAGAATTTTTCCCGTACAAAGTGACAATCGTGCAAGAACTGAAAAATGCTGATCATGGCAAGAGACTGCATTATTGTCATTGGTTCAAAAATTTCGTCCAACAAAATGGAATGGATATTCTTAATGAAACGTTTTTCACTGATGCGTGGTTTCATTCATCCGGGTACATGAACTCGCAAAATTCTCGTATGTGGAGTACTGCAAATCCATTGTGTAATCATGAGGAACCACTTCATTCTGTGAAAATAGGAGTGTGGAATGCAATTTCTAGACGTCGGATTGTGGGTCCCATATTTTTCAACGAAAAAATAAACGCACAACGATACTGCAGTGATATTCTGTACCCATTCATAGGAGAACTTGTGTTAAGTGAAATACTGAACGGTTATTTTCAACAAGATGGTGCAACCGCGCATACAGCTCGCGTTCTTGCTGATGTTTTTGGTGATCGCATAATTTCACGGGGATGTTGGCCTCCACGATTGCCTGACCCAACACCACCTGACTTTTTCTTCTGGGGTGCAGCGAAAGCAACTGTCTATCAAAACCGTCCAAAATCCATCGGTGAATTGAAAACTGCAATATCCACTTTCACTGGTTCTGTTACAGAAGAAATGTTACAGCTTTTGTTTGGAAACATAATCAGACGAATTGAATTATGTATTCAACACAGGGGGGACACTTTCAGCACTTAATGTGAAAATTTGTAAGTAAAATTGAATATTCAATAAATTAATCACTTGTATTCCACTGAGTTTCATTTCGGTATATCCACTGCGGCATACGGCACGCGCAGCTAACAATCATTCGGCACTGCGGAGAGACTTTTTGAACACCCCGTATTATCGTCGTGGGTTGACCTGGTACTTCCCCGAACAGTGGCAGATTTACATGTAGTGGCGGCACCCTAAGGAGCGGCATTTTTTGCTCCGTACTCATTTTAACCTTTTACGTTTTAAAATAACTGCGCTTACAAACTACAAAATTTTTTTATATTGTTAAACAGCTTGATAGTTTAAATAAGCTTGAAGAACGAAATTCGACAATACGAGCTTGGAAATATACGTAGTTTACTTGGTGACTGAATGGAAATTTAACGTTGGGTTTTTGTCTGGTATCCACATAATTATTGTTCAAAATATTTTGAAGTAACCTGTCAGGACGGCAATCTACAATACAATGTTTGAAACGTTATTATTCCGAGAATGTTGTCGGCTTCTACTTAACCCTAACTGGAAAATACCGGGACCCCTGAGAAGCTATGATAAACTAATCAGGAGTTTCATAAGTACTATATCATGTGTGGGCCTCAGTATGTAAAACCCGACTGTAGAAATTACGGGGAAGAATCAAGTAACCCTCCATTATTGTAATTAATGTGAAAGCTCTGTGGCCTTCAATATCTGAGCTTTGATTTAATGACACCCGTTTAACAAAACATGTTGAGACTGGGAATGTTTTACATTAGTAAACACATGTTTATACGAAAAGAATGGGCGCTGATGACCCCGCAGTTTAGCGCCCGTAAACCTCAAACACACACATACGAAAGGAACATAAGCAGAATATCTAATAATGTGTGAAATACACTTGACAACAGTTTAAAAATTTTATTTACTTAGTTACTTTTTTTGGCGAAAAAATAAGAAACCAACTTTCGTTTCTCTCATTTATTGTGCTGCAGCCTGCACGATACCAAAGTTCCCAATCTGTGCAGTCGAATAGTACGTGGCACTGCAAATTTTATTCGATGGTTGGAACTTTAATAGTGGCAACTATTTATTTACCGCTCGTACTAAATACATACGTGTTTCAAAGTTTTACTGACCTTCAAAGTAGTCACCAGCATTGTGTATAACCCGTTGCCAGCGATGTGGAAGTCGTAGGATACTCTTAGCAGTGCCAATTGTGTTGACAGTTCGAGCGGCGCGGTCTATTGCCTGACGAATTTGTAGCAGTCCTGAAGCGATTGCCGTGAAGTGTTTCCTTCAGTTTAGAAATCGACTTGAACTCACGAGGGCTTAAGTTAGGGGAGTGCAGTAGGTGGTATAGCAGTTAGCAGCCCATTCAGTCAAACAAATCAGTAACACCTTGCTCTGTACGTGCTTGAGCATTGTCTTGCAAAAGTCTCTATGTTGTTCATTTTTGGAACACTACCTACGACCAGCTGCAGATGGAGTATCATTCAAAATGAAGACTTTCCTTCACATCAAGGGACGTGAATGAGAAGGTTAAGTCGCTTTCCAAGCAGAATCATCAGATTATCAAAATGTTTCTATTTTCAAGAAAAATTATGATCCTCCAGTAACACAATAAGAACTGTGACTTTGGCAGTCACGAGAGCCATATGTTGAAGGAACTAGTTGGAACATAGGATAGGGAAAAGAAATCAGGAAAAATTAGGAAATTTCTTTAAAGGTAAATTGTGATCAAAGTATCAAAGATAACTTCTTTTCCATATTAGGACTTCCACACAATGATGTTCAAGATTCTGGTTAAAATTTCTTGGGACGTTGTTCCTGTGGGGCAGGGTTGAAGAGAGCGACCGGTGTCACATTTCGCTTACAACTGATGCAAAAAAAAATGTAATTAGAAAATGTGTTATCGAAGGCATAAGGAAAAACAATAATTGGGAAGTAGTTTTAATAATAATAGTAATGATGATGAGTATTTACTGCCACGTTTTATTTAACGCAACATCTCTATGTGACTTTCAGTATTGCAACAAGCATGTTCATCTAACAGTGTTAACAAGATCCGATGATGACAGCATAAATCTGTCGAAACCGGTCATAGTCATAAAAAGAATCTTGACTAACGTGATTCTTCAAGAATAATACAACTTAAACATCGGCTTCAAACTGACGCAATGTCAGACATACATAATTAAACCATAAGTAATGTATTTAGGGCGAGCAAAGCATCGAAAACAGAAAAAAAACATTGCGAGAAAAGTTCATGTTCAAAATGGTTCAAATGGCTCTGAGCACTATGGGACTCAACTGCTGAGGTCATTAGTCCCCTAGAACTTAGAACTAGTTAAACCTAACTAACCTAAGGACATCACAAACATCCATGCCCGAGGCAGGATTCGAACCTTCGACCGTAGCGGTCTTGCGGTTCCAGACTGCAGCGTCTTTAACCGCACGGCCACTTCGGCCGGCAAAGTTCATGTAACTGCACAGTTATTCACTAATGTCAACAGAAAACATTCAGAATTTGAAGGTGCAGTTTCCCACTATCACTTGCGATGAAAAATAAAGTTAATTACACAGAATATTCGAATGTAAATATAACTACAGCAAATACACAGAATTTATTATTTATATTCTGTGTATTCAGGACAACAAACTTTATTTATCATCGGGAGGGATAGTGCGAAACTGAACCTTCAAACTCTGAAGGTTTAGTGTTGACATTTGTGAATTACTGTGCAATTAAATCAACTTTTCTCGCAAAAATCACTCAAAAACACAATCAAAAATCAAAGTCTAGTAAGTCTGTAACTCGCAGTCACAAAATTATTCGAAGTCCAGTGAAAAGTTTGAACATCTATCTCACACCGTTGTTCAGTTGCACAGTCACTCCAAGAAAGTACATTCAGCAACACCTAACAAATACGAAGGATACTGACGAAAGACTGCAGAACAATTTTTTTTTTAACAGATAGTTGAACCCCTCCACGCCTGCACTAGAATTGCGACCATCACAAAAAGTTCTACAATCACCTCTGCAATATGGTTAGTATTCAAACCTAGGCGTCACTGAATGCGTGTTTCTGATGTTTTCCGTGCATCTGGGTACGATCACCTACTAATTCGGTCCCATCTAGGAGTTATTTGACCGAAAGCGATTGAGGGGTAGCGGTTTTAAGGGCAGAGGGAAAAGAGTGCCAGGGCAAGTGCCATGGAAAAAAAAGAACTCTGCGATAGCCTGGGCGGGTAGTATGGCTTCTGGTGGGTTTACGCCTGTAGCGACAGTTCGTGCTTGGATCTTATGAAATGTTAGTGGAGAGGTGTTACCGTAGTATCTGGTCTTCGACGAAATCTCCTGGGACAGTTGATCATAAAATTAGCGCTCGTTGTCTGGAGTTTTGTGGGGTTTGTTTGTGTCTTATGTGTTCGGCTTCCCTGTTAAGCCGTCTGGTTGTCTTTATGTGTATAGCTGGCGGTGCCCGCTCGGGTTTGCTGTAATACAGGGGTTCGCCGATATAGTGTTGTTTGTGTGTTCAGTTTAAGCCTTCCACAGGTCGTTAACTTTCCTAATGAAGAGAGTTTTAGCGCACTTTGGCTTCGACCTATGGTTGTGACCCTAATTTCGCGATTTCAGGATGAAACGGTTGTTACGAGTGTCTGGAATTCTTATACAGTCGTGTGGAGAGTTTTTTTTTAGTATCTCGAAGTGGTATTCGTTGTGGGAGGGGCGGTTCGTGTGTATCTTCGCGCATTGCCTACGATTCGTAGCACCTGCGGGCGGCTTAGACGAGTTGGAGCTGCGTATCCCGACTGGGTTTAGTTGTTCAAACCTCGCGTATGCATTGTTGGCGTCGTGTTGAATGTAGTGCCCCAGTTTCCCAACGTGGAGAGTCACTAACGTCAAAACGATCCTCTACAAAACAAGATAACCATTTTCTTGACGTGTTCTGTCCAATAGCATTATCCCTACACATGCCGCAAATGTTTCTGGCTGCCTCCCGCTGCTGTCGCCCCTCTATTGAACTAAAACAGAAGAATATGTCTTAACCCTTAACTACTATCGACCGTCTCTCAGACCGCTACTAATTATTGTGTCGAGATATTTCTCACACCCCTGCAAAGCCAAATGGACTCTTCCATGTACCTTCCTATTGGCTGTCAAGCTACACGTGCCAGCATTCTTGCATTGTTGCTGCTCTTTGTTTCGTAATTATTTGCCTTTAGAGGTCTCACAGACGTACCATAGTGTTTGCGTGCCGCGTTTTTATTGCATGCTACTGTTTCTCCGTGGCGGGGAAAGCTGGGCCTTATGTGCAACGTGTGTTATGTGAGACACAGGTCTTCACTTGCAAGATGAGCCTCAGACACCGAAAGAAGAATTCGAAAATCGAAAAACGTGCACCTTTTGCCCTCCTCGTCTGAAGAGGAAAACGAGGTATCCATGTCAACAGTGTGATGTTCCGATTTGTTTGGAGTGTTCCAAGAAGGTGTGGGTGAAGTGTTTGCAGGTGGAAATTGACTTAAGTATGATTCAGCGGCACATGAGAACAAGTATTTAGTTTTTACTTGTAATTTTAGAAGTAAAATGGTGGCAAAGTTTCTCCATTCATAGACTTATGGACTGAAATATTCGCTCTACATTGCAAAGTGAGTTGTAAACTGAAAGCTGACTTCGCACACAATTTATTGTAAGTCATGTCGGATTCTTCCACCTAGTTATATTGCCAATTTATAATATAATCCCTCTGATCAAAATCTGTGTGAGAGTAGAGAGCTAACTATTTGCTGTTATTTTCGTAACTCATAAAATAAAAATATACACCAGATTTCGCTTTGTTTTAATTGTCGAAGTGTTTAAAATACTGCAGTGTTTAAAAAAAATCAAATTTCTACAAAAGCCACCTGTAAGAAGTGTAATGAATGACTGGAAGTCAAGAAACTACATATATTCAGCAAAATTCTGGTTTGATATATAAAATAGAAAAATGCGGTCTGTGAGACCCCTCCATAGTAATTGTGTTCCTGTGAATGACCGTAGTAGTTAAGGGTTAAATGCTCCGATTTCTCCTTGGCGTTTAATTTCCTAGCGTCCACAACTCCAGTCACTACTTCCAAATGACAAAACGTCAATATGTAAACTCAAATAGCAACAGTGAACTACAAATAAAAAATGACAAGCAGTAAGTAAACCCATAGCAACTGGAATACCAACAAACAAAACAAAAATGGTGCAAATTTATGTAGTAACGGAATATATACAATTAGCTTGTTGTGCTTAACGACTTTGTCAGCTTTCGTACAACACATATCAACAGACTGCTCCAGTGGTTTACTTGTTATTAATTTTTATCATTTATTGTATTTTAAACAATTTCAATTTTCTGAACATTAATCGTAGAATTATGCTTGAACTTGCAATGACCTCGTCTCATCGCCTCGATTTTTCTGGTGTACTTGGTTTAACTGTATCATATTTGTAGGATATGTAACGTAATTTCGTTGGAGATACATAATATTCATCTTACATTTAGTCCATCTTAACTGCCATTCGCCGCGAGTTGTCAAAGCTCTCACCACTACCCCCTTGCACCGCGAGCCGACCTCTCGCGAGGTCACATCTTGGCTTGCTCCCCTATAGGTGTGTGAGCTCTAACGGTACAGAAATGAGTAGTTCGGAAAGTGACATTAGTGTCAGCTGAAAGTATGTTGCTTGTCTTTCCTCCCAGCTGGTGCACACTTTACTATACTCAGCTAACAATGAAAATGCGAACATTGAGAGCCAGAGTCTAATGCAGCACGTATTGTTAACTTTGAATCATGCGCCTCTTCGAAGCAGGGTCCATTCTACTGCTGAGTAATCCGAGAATAGGGAGCTGCTAAACTTCTCGAGTGTACCGTCTTTTCGGTGTTGTCAAAAAATGATGTCGATCACTCGAACCATTGCCGACAACAAACCCTCATGTTTCGCGTTGTGGGTTGGCTCTTGACGGCAGTTGTTCATCGTTCTCGGTCGATAAGTGAAAGCCACCGGCCGCTGTGTTGTATGTGGAGAGAGGTAGTGCCCGTAATTTGGTATTCTCGGCACACTCTTGACACTGTGGATCGTGGATTATTGACTTTCTTAACGATTTCAGAAATGGAATGTCCCATGTGTTTAACTCCAGCTCCCATTCCACGACCAAAGACTGTTAAATCCCGTTGCGCAGACATAAATACGTCGGAAACATTTTCACATGAATAGCCTGAGCACAGTATGACTGCTCCGCCAATGCACTGCCGTTTAATACCTTGTGTGCGCGAGACTAGTGCCATTTTATATGTGCATATCGCAGTCCCTTGATTTGTGGCACCTCAGTGTACGACACGCAGCTGAAGAGAGATGACGTCATAAACATTAAACACAAGGCCAGAACCAGTATGTTACGGGCGTAGATGCACATCTGTGCGACTCCTTATATATACATAATGAATACCATTTTCTCTTGTGGTATTGTTATCATGTTCATTATTTTTCCCTTTGAACTGCAGTGGATTGTTTACAACAAACTTTTTTTCTTCGAGATGAGTTACCCCAAGACGTTATTCCATATGACATTATTGAATGAAAATGTGCAAAATATTTCAAATTAATGATCTGTCTCTTCCCAAGATATGCAATGGTTGTAAATGCAAATGTGGTTGAACAAAGTTGTTTCGTGTTTAGGAGTTCCAAAATGCACTTTTCCTTTTTAATTCTAATCGATGTGGACATATAAAATTTTGAAGTTTCCACCCTAATTATTATTTCTCCACGATGTGTTACATTTATCATTGTTGTAGTACAGTACCTCTAGATGCGCAGAACTGTATATGTTTTGTATGTTTTAAAATTGAGAGTGAGGGCATTCACAGGAAAAGTGTCAGTGATACTGTCTAAAACTTTGTTTACCGTCTCTGCTGCTGCTGAACGTATGCTAGCGTCATCGGCAAAAAGGACTAATCAATTGTATTTCTGTATTAGAAGGAAGCTCGTTTACATAAATGAGGAACCATATCAGACCCTAGACTAAGCCTTGGGGAATCCCACACATGATCTGCCCAGTAAGAAGAATCTCCTTTGATTACATTGACTGAATTACTAACTAAAACTTCTTGAATTATTATGTTTGATAAGATATTACGCATTGGTTGACTATACCATCAACCCTATAAAACCACAATTACTCTGGCAGAATATTGTGATTCACATAGTTGCTTTAGATAGGTCTCAGAAAATACCAACAGCTGCCATTTTGTTATATAATGGTTGTAAAATTTGGTAAGTGAGTATGTAAATGGCATTCTCAGTAGAGCACCTCTTCGGAAATCTTAATTAATGTTGCTCGGGTGCATTGTTATTCTATAAGACAACACCTTCTCAAAAATTTTGGAAAATGATATTAACAGTGGTGGGATATTATTCTAGAAGACAACATCATCTCTAAAATTTTGGAAAATGATAGTAGCAGTGAAATAGGTCGGGCTTCCTGACATCTCTCCTATCACCTTTTTTTATAGAGGAGTTTGACAAACATATATTTCATTCTTTCTGGGGAAATGTCTTGAGTTAGTGATATACTACATATTTCAAATACCACAGGGCTTATTGTAGGGAGCAAATCTCTAGTTCTGTGTTGGAAACACAGCCAAGTCCAAATGAGCTTTTATTTTGAGAGAATATGTAATTTCCTTGTGATACATTAATATAAAGGAATTTAACGAGATTCAAACAGTTTGTTTCAAGATGTCTTGTACTGCAGTAATTCGTGACATCATAGTAACTGCTACAAATAAGACAGCCAGTTCATTATCATGTGGTGATGTGAGGTTGCAATAAGAGAAAACTTTTTCCTTTTTTACTACACAGTTTCCGTAAAATAGCGTGAAATATACTACATAGAAAAGAAGACGGGTAATCCAGAAGCAAAAGTAAAAAAGTAAAATGTTATCCGAAAAACTCCAGTTACATGTGTAGTTTTGCGTCATTTTCACAAAACTTTAGGAATATTAGAACCCATTTGTATGTCATTAACAGTATTTTCTCCCACCTTCAGATATTCTGGGACACTGTCCTCAAATGGTAGAAGTATGGATGATATAAACAATAAACTTGGCCAGGGCAAGAGAGCCATAAAACTACTAAATACTGTAGTATCCTCTCGAACAGCAGCAGAACGCGCCGATAAAAACATTCCGTCTCACATTCAGCTGCTGAAAGTACCACGGCGTAGGGCCTTTGGGGCAGAGTTGTGCGAACCAGCTCAAAGACAAAAAGACCACCTGATGGCTGTCAAGATGGTCTTCCAGAGACTAGGTTGTGATTTTTCCAGGCCAGATAATATTAGCAATGACAGAACCGGAGGGATCGTGAACGTCGAAAGCACACTTCTAGACTGCATAGAAACGAAGTGCCTTCTTAGGTATGGCCACTGACAACGTGCCAGACACAAGATGGCCAAAACCAGTGCCAGTGGACTCAACATCAAAGAGGAAAGCGTGGAAAACCTTGGAGATGCTGGGAAGACGGCGTCACAGAAACATTGGCTGTTAGCGGCCTTAATGAAGGAAACTGGAAGGACCGCAAATGATGGAAATTGAGATGTGAGAGACGGCGGCAGCCTTAGGAAACTCACCGATGTATACAGGGTTGTCAGTCTGTAAAATTCCGGTTCCTTTTGGTCTCATGAACAACTCGTTTCTTTCATGTTATCGATTGTGCTCATCAGTAGTGCATGTCTTTTCCGTACAGAGACCGTAATTCTTATTTCTGGCGAAACTGTTTCATTCAACTACATTGCCTGTGCACGTTTTCAGTAGCCATTTTCCTCCTTTTCCCGAATATGCATAAATCTTGTACTCCATTTAAGTAAGTGGGCCATGTCATGACGACATCTGCAGGGTGTTTGAGAAACGGTTTGATGTTTTCAACGAGGAGAAGAGCAATTCGATATGTGATTAAACTCCTAACTTCTCATGTCTGACAAATTATTGAAGCAACTAAGACTTTTAATTGGAAAAATTGAGTTTTGGTCGTCTTTGGAACACCTTTAAAAGACGTACATAAAACTTTTTTCTTACGAGCCAATACTGACTTTCTGGGGCAGCGCCTCTTATTATTGATTGGCTAACTATATAAATAAGCATGTTATGAACCCTCAATAGATAAGCTATAGTAACGGCGCGATAAGTTGGCAGCCGGCCGCCAGGTACTGATCGCTAAAAGTCGGCACCGTTCCAACACTTCCTGTCGACTGTTCTCTGTGACACTGTAATTGCCTGACGAAGTGTTGTGTTATCTTTGTCAGCGGATCGTTAATTGATTAATAACGATAATTATATTCGTATTTTAATACAATATAAAATTGATACGGTATCACAAATGTTTGCAAAATGTTCTAATGTTATTTTTATTGTACCCATTGCATTGCATTCCAACAACCTTAATTTAATTTCACATTCCTTGCAGCAAATATGTACCGCATTTGAAGATGACAGTTTCTATAATGCGCATTCAAGAATCAATATTATTTCCATGTTAAATTTTATGCCAAAGCAGCTGATCGGCACGAGTCGCACATGCCAGTGAATTGTCAGTACTGGAAGACAAACAGTAAAAGATCTTTCCTTCGCGGGAGACCACAGTAACATAGAATTTTTTGAAAGAAATTTTCGCCATTTGACTGTTAATTATTCGTTCATTTTACGCGATCATGATTTCAGCTTTATAGCCATTCCTCAAGTGCATGTTGAAATGTTAAAACATGTCAGACGTATTTTAACTTTTCAAGATGACCTTGAGAATGGCTATAAAGCAGAAATCATGATTGCGTGAAATAAATGAACAATTAACAGTCAAATGACGGAAATTTATTAAAAAAAAACGAAAAAAGATTGTCTCTGGCACATCCTGTAATACGTCTCTGAGACATGGTGCCATGACGTTCGACTATGTCACTGGTGGAACTTTCTGAAAAAAAGAAATGTAAGAGCTAAGGGGGAAGGGTAGCGCAATCTCACCATAATTATAACAGAAACAAGGCCGACGCAGAAATCTTTACTGAGTGCCACATTTAACTCGTTTTCCGTGCTTTTAACCCACTTCTCTTTATTTAAAGAAATATTCCACTTCTTTAAAAAGCCCAGAGCGCCGTAATAATTCACAGTACATATCATTAAAAAGTAGTTTCTTCAGTATCTAGAAAGCTAAGAAAAGTAGGATAGTTAAGCATATAATAAAATAGTCACTTCCTCCAATTACTCGCTTTTGATAACTTCGTTTTCGGGTCTAGAACCGCTTATAAAATAACAAGGGTGTCCCGGTTTAGTGAGACACCATATAAATTATTTTGTTTCTTAACGTAAGAACATATGCTGCTGCCAGTCAGGATTATCTTTCGTCTCAGGAAAAAAATCCTGTTTTAAAGTGTGTTTTTAAATGTGAAGCGTGCTTTTTGTTGGGCTGTCCCATCGTTTTCCTGTAACTTAAGAAATTTTGAGTAACGTGTAAATCATGAGCTAACACAATTAACACAAGCTCAAAATTATTCGCAAAGTTTATTTGCGTTTCCTTGTACACAAGCAGAAACACACAAGCATCGGCTGCCATTTGCGCTAGCCCCGTTCGCACACTGACGCATATGTAACGTTACAGGCCGTGGTCCATATCACACAGTTCAGTCACATTAGTGTGACCACCTGTCTAAAGCCTGAATAACCATATTTTGCAGCATAGACTGCTGCGAGACTTGCAGGAAGAGAATCAGGGAAGTTCTGGAAAAACCGACAGGGATGAGCAGCCATGCAGACTCCAGTATCAAAGCCCGCTGCGCCAGGTTTCTCGTTTGAGGATCCGTGGCGCCAACAGGCCGATCGAGGTGGTCCCACAGGTTCTCGATTGGGTTTCAATCCGAGAATGTTGGTACCTAGTGGATTACGACAAACTCATCTTGGTGTTCTGAAACACGCACTTACACTGCGAGCTGTGACTCGCTGCATTGTCTTGCTGGTAGATGTCATCGCGTCGCGAGGAAAAATACAGGGTGATTCAAAAAGAATACCACAACTTTAGGAATTTAAAACTCTGCAACGACAAAAGGCAGAGCTAAGCACTATCTGTCGGCGAATTAAGGGAGCTATAAAGTTTCATTTAGTTGTACATTTGTTCGCCATTTCAGCCAATAAAGTTTTTGGTCCCTTTTTCTTCGAAGGTGCTACTGTAACTGGACTACAGTATCTGGAGATGTTAGAGAATTGGCTGTTCCCTCAGCTCGAACAAGAAGCACAACAATTCATATTTCAGCAGGATGGAGCGCCACCACATTGGCACTTATCTGTCCGTAACTACCTGAACGTCAACTACCCGAGGCGATGGATCGGCCGCCAGGCAGCCCGTGACAGAGCACTTAATCACTGGCCTCCAAGAAGCCCTGATCTTACCCCCTGCGATTTTTTCTTATGGGGGTATGTTAAGGATATGGTGTTTCGGCCACCTCTCCCAGCCACCATTGATGATTTGAAACGAGAAATAACAGCAGCTATCCAAACTGTTACGCCTGATATGCTACAGAGAGTGTGGAACGAGTTGGAGTATCGGGTTGATATTGCTCGTGTGTCTGGAGGGGGCCATATTGAACATCTCTGAACTTGTTTTTGAGTGAAAAAAAAACTTTTTAAATACTCTTTGTAATGATGTATAACAGAAGGTTATATTATGTTTCTTTCATTAAATACACATTTTTAAAGTTGTGGTATTCTTCTTGAATCACCCTGTAAATTGCATGTAGGGTTGGCCATGGATCCTAAGGATAGATGCGTACTTTTGTTGCTCCACTGTGCTTTCCAGAATGACGAGATCAGCCAGGGAATTCCACGAAAACATTTCGCGAACCATACTCTCCTCCAGCCTGGACCCTGCCGAAGATTGTTGCAGGGTGTCTGCTTTGAGACGTTTCAAGGCATACCTATCAATGGCCGTCTGTCCGATGGAGCATAAAAATTTATTCATCTGAAAAGACCAACTGTCGCCAATCGGTGGACGGCCAGTTGCAGTATTGGCGTACAATTGCAGCCTCCGTTGCCGACGAAAAGCAGTATGAACGTGGCGCCTGCTGCAGAGGCCCAAACACAGCAAATGTCGCTGAACGGTCGTTGGTAAGACGCTGTTTAGTACCCCTAGGTTGCCAGCCCGGTTAACTGTGCGGTCTAACGCACTGCTTTCTATATATCTATCTATATCCATACTCCGCAAGCCACCTGACAGTGTGTGGCGGAGGGTACCTTGAGTACCTCTATAGGTTCTCCCTTCTATTCCAGTCTCGTATTGTTCGTGGAAAGAAGGATTGTCGGTATGCCTCTGTGTGGGCTCTAATCTCTCTGATTTTTATCCTCATGCTCTCTTCGCGAGATATACGTAGGAGGGAGCAATATACTGCTTGACTCTTCGGTGAAGGTATGTTCTCGAAACTTCAACAAAAGCCCTTACCGAGCTGCTGAGCGTCTCTCCTGCAGAGTCTTCCACTGGAGTTTATCTATCATCTCCGCAACGCCCTCGCGACTACTAAATGATCCTGTAAGGAATCGCGCTGCTCTCCGTTGGATCTTCTCTATCTCTTCTATCAACCCTATCTGGTAGGGATCCCACACTGGTGAGCAGTATTCAAGCAGTGGGCGAACAAGCGTACTGTAACCTACCTCCTTTGTTTTCGGATTGCATTTCCTTAGGATTCTTCCAATGAATCTCAGTCTGGCATCTGCTTTACCGACGATCAACTTTGTATGATCATTCCATTTTAAATCGCTCCTAATGCGTACTCCCAGATAATTTATGGAATTAACTGCTTCCAGTTGCTGACCTGCTATATTGTAGCTAAATGATAAGGGATCTTTCTTTCTGTGTATTCGCAGCACATTACACTTGTCTACATTGAGATTCAATTGCCATTCCCTGAACCGTGCGTCAATTCGCTGCAGATCCTCCTGCATTTCAGTACAATTTTCCAATGTTACAACCTCTCGATATACCACAGCATCATCCGCAAAAAGCCTCAGTGAACTTCCAATGTCATCCACAAGGTCATTTATGTATATTGTGAATAGCAACGATCCTACGACACTCCCCTGCGGCACACCTGAAATCACTCTTACTTCGGAAGACTTCTCTCCACTGACCGAGCGAGGTGGCGCAGTGGTTAGCACACTGGACTCGCATTCGGGAGGACAGCGGTTCAATCCCGTCTCCGGCCATCCTGATTTAGGTTTTCCGTGATTTCCCTAAATCGTTTCAGGCAAATGTCGGGATGGTTCCTTTGAAAGGGCACGGCCGATTTCCTTCCCAATCCTTCCCTAACCCGAGCTTGCGCTCCGTCTCTAATGACCTCGTTGTCGACGGGACGTTAAACACTAACCACCACCACCACTTCTCTCCACTGAGAGTGACATGCTACGTTCTGTTATCTAGGAACTCTTCAATCCAATCACACAATTGGTCTGATAGTCCATATGCTCCTACTTTGTTCATTAAACGACTGTGGGGAACTGTATCGAACGCCTTGCGGAAGTCAAGAAACACGGCATCTACCTGGGAACCCGTGCCTATGGCCCTCTGAGTCTCGTGGACGAATAGCGCGAGCTGGGTTTCACACGACGGTCTTTTTCGAAACCCATGCTGATTCCTACAGAGTAGATTTCTAGTCTCCAGAAAAGTCATTATACTCGAACATAATACGTGTTCCAAAATTCTACAACTGATCGACGTTAGAGATACAGGTCTATAGTTCTGCACACCTGTTCGACGTCCCTTCTTGAAAACGGGGTTGACCTGTGCCCTTTTCCAATCCTTTGGAACGCTACGCTCTTCTGGAGACCTACGGTACACCGGGACAAGGGGTGCCGGTCCACGGCACGAATCCGCCCGGCGGGCTAGTGTCGAGGTCCGGTGTGCCGGCCAGTCTGTGGATGGTTTTTAAGGCGGTTTTCCATCTGCCTCGGCGAATGCGGGCCGGTTCCCCTTATTCCGCCTCAGTTACACCATGTCGACGATTGCTGCGCAAACACTTTCTCCACGTACGCGTACACCACAATTACTCTACCACGCAAACATAGGGGTTACACTCGTTTGGTGTGAGACGCTCCCGGGGGTGGGGGGCTCCACTGGGGGCCGTACCGCACAATAACCCTGGGTTCGGTGTGGGGCGGCGGTGGGCTGAGTGGACTGCTGTAGCCTGCTGTGGGGTTGTGAACCACTGCGGGGACGAAGCCTCTCCGCCGTTTCTAGGTTCCCAGTTCAATACAATACAACACCCGTAGGTTCATCTGGGCAGTCAGTTGCTCAAGAGTTGCACGTCTGTTCGCCCGTTCACGTCTTCGCAGCCGTCGTTCACCCCTGTCCTCTACGGTCCGTGGTGCACCACACTTGCCTCTGCCCCAGTTGTGGATAGCACCATTTTGCCATGCACGCGAACAGTTTTACAAACTTAGCCGTTTAGGAACTGCTTCCTGCCTTGGTCCGAAAGCCAGTGATCACACCTTTTAGACGTCAGAAAAATCACTCTGTACTGTTTTCGCCCCCCCCCCCCCCCCCAAGACACGCTTTACATTCCCTCCACTGCTAGTGCTGCCAACTGCCGTCTGTGAGTGGTTATTGGACTTTGACGTCGAACACTGGTGCGGTGGTCACATTAATGTGATAGGACCTTGTAATACTTGTTGCATCTTGCTTGTGCCGGATTACCTCCTTCTAGATTCGAGTACAGAGCGTTTTATTTACTACTCGGCGGAAGTCCGTATCTAGCGAGGCAGTCAAACAAGTGCAGAGGTTATGTCAATATTGATACGTCTTGACAGCGTTCCAAACTTCTTTCTCAAAAAATCGTGCATACTGTTCTCGGTAATTAGCAAATGTTATGATATCTGTGGTAGACGATGAATACCTCGTTTACCGCACATTGCAGCAGTTCTAGTTCTTGCTCTTTCTTACAATTGTAATTAACACGGTCGAAGGACGTTAAGAAGCACTGTATGCGAGACGGCAACAGATAGCTCTGAACAAACTTTGCACACGTTGTCTGTGGCTTATGCTGATGCATGGTGACAAGAAAATTCAGTATCGCACTCGTCAGTAGACACGGGCACTGTTTTTCCACCACTTCGTTGTCATTGGAAGTTGGGAGATATGGTGTGCCTCTCTAGACATAAGGACAAACGACATTGTGCCTAAGTTTTAAAATAACTGGTTGAAGGTAGTAAACTATGTGATGGCGTAGTAAATGCCTCAACGCTCACACTGCTTGATCTAGAAATAATATCACCGAGTACTATGGTTTAGGGTTTTTTTGGTGACTTTCTGAAATTCGTAGCTGGACGAGCACTTGTCAATTTTCATTTTGGTGCACATTGTACATTACATTTGTGTGGTCTTTGTAACAAGAGGAACCTGTCAGCTGTGTCAGGCATGTCGATGAAATTTTGCATAGATGTCCTTTACTGAAAAAAAAAAAATCAATAAGCACTTAGTCTCTTAAAGCAAAACTGCGTATTTCTTGAGAAAATCGACGAAGATTTCTGCGTCACTCAAGTCTTAACTAGTATAACCACTTGCAGAGTTCGCCTATTGGCTCAGTAATTAAAGTCTCTGTGTTGAGAATTTACGGACCCGGTTAAAGTCTGCATGTCAGAAGTTCTTTCGTACATAGAACATTTAGTTGCGAAATGATCAATGCTTCGTTGTCATAAGCAGTCTAATCGTTCGATGTGGGAGAAATCCAGGTGGTTAAAACTTAATTGATGGATCAAAAGACGAATGGTGAATATTAGTATTAGGAGGTAATCTTTTCCAATTATCATAAACAGTTATCTTCTTCTTTCACGTCAGAGAGCCCCGCTATCTAGAGGTAGGTGCGGAAGAGGCGGCCGAGGGGTGGCAAGAGCTCTTGAATATTCTCATTCTTTCAATATTTAACGCTTAGGGCAGCTGACTTGTAGCGTTAAGAAGTTCCACTTTACACAAGCAGCGTTTTTGCCCTCTACAGCTCTCGCTAGTACCATGCAAGTTATTCCCGGATGTCTTAACAGATGTCCTATCACCTGTCCCTTCTTGTCAGTGTTTTCCACACATTCCTTTCCTCTCTGATTCTGCACAAAACCTCCCCATTCCTTACGCTACCAGTACACCTAATTTTCAACATTCGTCTGTAGCAACACATCTAAATGCTTCGATTCTCCCTGTTGCGGTTTTCCCACAGTCTGTGTTTCACTACCGTTCTATGCTGTGCTCCAAACGTACACTCTCAAAACTTTCTTCCTCAAATTAAGGCCATGTTTGATACTAGCAAACTTCTCTTGGTCAGAAATGCCATTTTTGCCAGTGCTAATCTGCTTTTGATGTCCTCCTTGGTCCGTCCGTCATTGGTTATTTTGCTGCCTACGTAGTTTTCCTTAACTTCATCTACCGGGTGATCAAAAAGTCAGTATAAATTTGAAAACTTGATAAACCACGGAATAATGTAGATAGAGGGGTAAAAATTGACACACGTGCTTGGAGTGACATGGGGTTTTATTAGAACCACCCATATTGCTAGACGCGTGAAAGATCTCTTGCGCGCGTCGTTTGGTGATGATCGTGTGCTCAGCCGCCACTTTCGTCATGCTTGGCCTCCCAGGTCCCCAGACCTCAGTCCGTGCGATTATTGGCTTTGGGGTTACCTGAAGTCGCAAGTATATCGTGATCGACCGACATCTCTAGGATGACAACATCCGACGCCAATGCCTCCGGACATGCTTTACTGTGCTGTTCACAACATTATTCCTCGACTACAGCTATTGTTGAGGAATGATGGTGGATATATTGAGCATTTCCTATAAAGAACATCATCTTTGCTTTGTCTTACTTTGTTATGCTAATTATTGCTATTCTGGTCAGATGAAGCGCCATCTGTCGGACATTTTTTGAACTTAAGTATTTTTTTGGTTCCAATAAAACCCATGTCATTCCAAGCATGTGTGTCAATTTGTACCTCTCTATCTACATTATTCCGTGATTTATTCAGTTTTCAAATTTACACTGACTTTTTGATCACCCGGTACTTCGTGACCATCAGTCCTCATGTTAAGTTTCTTGCTATTCTCATTTCTGCTACTTCTCATTACTTTCGTCCTTTCTTCGATCTACTTTCAGTCCATATTCAGTACTCATTGGACTATTCATTCCATTCAGTAGATCCTGCAATTCTTCTTCACTTTCATTGACGTTGGCAATGTCATCAGCGAACTTTATCATTGATATCCTTTCACCTTGAATTTTAAATTCCACTTCTGAACCTTTCTTTTATTTCCGTCATTGCTTCTTCGGCGTATAGATTGAACAATGAGGGCGAAAGACTGCAGCTCTGTCTTACACCCTTTTAGTTCGAGCACTTCGTTCTTAGTCTTCCACTCTTATTATTTCCTCTTGGCTCTTGTACACGTTATGTATATTACCCCTCTCTCCCTATATCCTACCCCTATTTTCCTCCTTGCACCACTTGACGTTATGGAACGTTTTTTCGAAGTCGACAAATCCTATGAATGTGTCTTGATTTTCCTGTTGTCTTGGTTCCATTATCAACTGTAACGAGAGAACTGACTCTCTGGTACCCTCGCCTTTCCTAAAGTCAAACTGATCGTCATCTTCCACATCCTAACTTTTCATTTCCATTCTTCTGTATATTATCCTTGTTAGCAACTTGGATTCATGATATGTTAAGCTCATTGCGAAATAATTCTCACACTTGTCATCTCTTGTAGTATTCGGAACAGCGTGGATGATATTTCTCCGAAAGAGAGAGGGTATATCGCCAGATTCATAAATTTTACACACCAATGAGAATAGTCGTTTTATGCCACTTCCCCCAATGATTTTAGAAATTATAATGAAATGGTATCTAACTCCTCTGCCTTATTTGATCTTAAGTCTTCCAAAGGTATTCTGATTTTAACACTGGATCCCTTTTCTCTCCTATATCGACTCCTTTTTCTTCTATCACGTTATCGGACAAGTCTTCCTCCCCGTGGAGACCTTCAATGTATTTTTTCCACCTATCGGCTCTCTCCTCAGCATTTAACAGTGATATTCCCTTTAGATTCCTTGTATGACCACCCGTGCTTTTAATGGCACCGAGTGTTGTTTTGACTTTTCTATATGCTGAGTCAGTCCTCCCGACAGTCATTCTTTTCGATTTCTTCAATTTTTCATGCAGCCATGTCGTCAATACTCCCCTGCACTTCTTATTTATTTCATTCCTCAGAGACTTGCGTTTTTGTATTCCTGAATTTTCCTAATCATTTTTGGACTTCCTTCTGTCATGGATCCACTGAAGTATTTCTTCTGTTATCTATAGTTTCTTCGCATTTACCTTTTTTGTGCCTATATTTTTCTTTCCAAATTCTGTGATTGCCCTTTTTAGAGATGTCCATTCCATTTCAACTGTACTGAGATATTCCTTATGGCAGTATCTATAGTCTTGCAGAAATTAAAGCGTATCTCTTGATTCCGTAGTACTTTCGTATCTCAGTTCGTAGCGTATTGATTCTTCCTGACTACACTCTTAAACTTCAGCCTACTCTTTATCACTACTACATAGTGATATTTGCAACTGGGTACGCCTTGCAATCCACTACCTGATTTCGGAATCTCTATCTGACCATAATGTAATCTAACTGGGATCTTCCCGTATCTCTCGGCCGTTTCCTAGTATACCACTTCAAATTGTTCAAATGGCTCTGAGCACTATGGGACTTCACATCTGAGGTCATCAGTCCCCTAGAACTTAGAACTACTTAAACCTAACTAACCTAAGGACATCACACACATCCATGCCCGAGACAGGATTCGAACCTGCGACCGTAGCAGTCGCGCGGTTCCGGACTGAAGCGCCTAGAACCGCTCGGCCACCGTGACCGGCTACACAACTTCCTCTTGTGATTCTCGAACAGAGTATTCGCTGTTGTTAGCTGAAATTTATCGCGGAACTCAACTAGTCTTTCTCCTCTCATTCCTAATACCAAGCCCATGTTCTCCTGTAACCCTTTCTTCGACACCTTCCCCTGCAAATGCGTTCCAGTCCTCCATGACTATTCCATTCCCATATCCCTTTACGTACTGCGTTACCCGTTCAGTATCCTCATATACTCTCTTCATTTCTTCATCTTCGACTTGTGACATCAGCATGTGTATCTAAACTATCGTTGTCGGGGTTGGTTTGCTATCGATTCTAATGAAAACAATCCTGTCACTAAATAGTTTACTGTAACGCACTCCTGCCCAAACCTTCCTATTCATAACGAATTCCACTCCAGTTATTTAATGCTGCTACTGATATTACGACATAATCATCTGGTCAGAAACCGTTGTCTTCTTTCCATTTCATTTCACCGATCCCCATTACGTCTAGATTGAGCCTTTGCATTACGCTTTTCGGAGTTTATAGCTCCCCTACCACGTTCAAGCTTCTGACATTCCACGCCCCGACTCGTAGACGTTATCCTTTCTTTGGTTATTCAATCTTTTTCTCATGATCACGTTGCCCTTGGCAGTCCACTCCCGGAGATCCGACTGGGTGATTGTTCTGGAATCTTTTGCCAATGGACAGATCATCATGACACTTTTCAGTTACAAGCCACATGTCCTGTGGATGAACATAATGTGTGTTTAATGCAGTGGCTTCCATTGCCTTATGGATCCTCACGCCGTTGAATATTGCTTGCTTTCGCCCTTAGGATCAGTTTCTCACCCCAAGGGCAAGAGAACCTTGAACATCTGTGTCTTCCTTCACCCTCTTTGACAAGACCGTTGGCAGAATGAGGGTGACTTCTTACGCCGTGCGTTTTCTACCGCCTTTGGTCATGCTTTTATCCAAAATTTAAGCGGTGGTGGGGTTCGAACCCGGGACCAAGGATGTTTTGTTTACTAATCAAATATGCTACCCCTTTTTTGTAATAATTTTTCGCGATTTTGCTTGTCATCCTTTCGCAGCGATCACACTAACCTTCTCTCTATCGTTCCAATTTTAATATATGTTCCGCCGAAGCAAGTGCACCTCTAGAGCGCCGGTGCTGACGTTCGTCGTGCATCTCACATTTATTTCTGCGGTAGTTTCACGCATTGTTGCTTGTCTGTTATCAGTGACAACTCTAAGCTAACGCCACTGCTGTCGGTCGGTAAGTGAAGGCCGACGGCTACCGCGTTGCGTGGTGAGAGGTAATGCCATGAAACGTGGTATTCTTAGCACACCCTTGACGCTGTGGATCTCCGAGTATTGAATTCCCTAATGATTACCGAAATGGAATGTCCCACTTGTCTAGCTCCAACTACCATTTCCTGTTGTCAAAGTCTTAACAGACTTTGAGAATTCCCGTCGTGCAGCCATAACAAGTCGTAAAGCATGTATCACTTGAGTACAAATGACAGATCCGCCAATGCACTGCCCTTTTGTACCTTATGTACAAGATACTACTGCATTCAGTATATGCGCATATCGCTATCCCAAGACACGTCATTGTGTTCCACTGTTTATTTTTGTAGGGGTCGGTGGGTTGTGACCCGTACGAAACAGGATGTCAAAGTATGGAGAATGGTGGTGAGGGCCTGTCGGGTACCGTGGGTACTAATGAGACAGCATTAGCGAATTACAAATTTATACCACAGCAGCGAGAAGGGCTGCAAACACAGCAGGCGGAGTCGATTACGCTGACGCGCACAGCTCGGCAGTCTTCAATACTTTGCCCTGGAGCTGTCACGACAGCTGACGCCCTGTAGGGTAGGCAGCCAATCTGGCGGCAGACGGCGCTCAACAGCCCGACTAAGCACAGGCGTGGACTTCGTAGGGAGTGTCCCCAGTAATCTCCCGGCAGCTCTGCGAGGGATAGCGATAGTAGTGGAGAGTTATGGCATTGCCTCTCCACCAGAGCAAGGCCGTGGACACCAGTGTCTGTTCACGGGGTGTGTGTCGTAGGCAGCAGCAGCTAGCGTGCCTCCCAAGTACAGTGAAGGTGAGGTAGAAGGCTCCACGCCTTTAAGTCGGCAGATGAGAGGTTGGCAGTTCTCAATGGCTAAGTCCAGTAGACTGGCTGCAGTCTCGGAGGCAGTAGTCATCTGGCGAACAGAATTCAGTGCGTCACAGGACCTGTCTCGATGCTGGCTAACTACAAATGGGAGATAGAAGGGCTTGGGAACTCAACATTTATAGTTGTCTGTCAGACGCAACGATGTTGTGTACTGGCCAGGATAACAAAATTTTGCCTCGTTTTCTATGTTCGTCAGCAGCCTTCACTGGACCTCGGTGTCTTAACTGCGACATTCAGCTCTTCAGCTTGGCGCTTTTTCGCAATATCAGTGGGCTGAAAGGCGTTCTTGTGTAAGATGTGTGTGTCGTTACTGCGCCTTACAGTGCTGTTAGAGCGACGTTGTGTTCCTTCCACAGTGAGATTATCTTGCTGAACTGGCGATGCAGACATCTGGCTGAAGCGATGTGTTGCAGTGATGTCACTTGTGTAGCACGATATTGCAGTATTGGCACTCCTACCTTTTTGTCTTTCCGATTTCGACCCTGTGCTCGAGCCTGCCTTGGCTTGGCTTGGCTCGGCGCTGGCCGGGGAAACCTTTAAATATTTTTATTTTCACCAAGTATATCTTCTTCCGGGACATCACTTCTTACATTTTTATCCCAGTCACCTTACATTCACGTTGCATGCTTTCAAGCTTGTTTTATATTGTATCCTCTTTACTTTTGATATAACATCCTACACTAAATGGTAACACGTAAAAACTTATGTGGCAACTGTGATGCAAATTAACACTTCTCGTGTAATGCCTTTGTAACTGAATTGTGTAGGTACAGCCTTCAAGCGCATTTTAAATTTTTTACCGTTTTCAACTTTTATCTTACACTATCAAACGTCCCAACGATTTGCTGTTGCTAAGTATGTATGGAAATTGAATATACATGTTCTAATCTCCTCCTCCCCCTCTCTTTGGCAATATCCTCCTCTCCTTCCTCACTCTCCATCTCCTTCTTCTCCCTCTCCATGTCTATTTCCCCCACCACCTTTCTGTCTGTCTCCTCTAGCCCCCTCTCTCTGACCTTGCGCCTTGTTGCAAACTAAAACTTGATTGGGAACTGAAGTTGCTTAAAATAAATGGGTAAATCGATTGGAATAACTGGTGTGTGTGTGTGTGTGTGTGTGTGTGTGTGTGTGTGTGTGTGTGTGTGTGGTATGAGAGAGACCTCTGTAACGGCTGGAATTTTGAGGATAGTAAATTCAGTGACGGTATATTTCGCATAGTTTACATCTGTCAACGGCTGGGTTTGCAAAGTTTTGGACGATTCAGATTCCTGACTTCGTGTCCTTCAGTGCTGACGTTAGACTGGTGTACAAACTGTAGCTAAACTTTCGCTCCCTGTGTTATATACCCTGCTATCTTCAGAATTTCAGAGTGTATTCCAGTCGGTTTTGTCAAAAGTTTTTTAAAAACGTGTGAGGGGCGTTCAGTAAGTAATGCAACACATTTTTTTCTCGGCCAATTTCGGTTGAAAAAAATACTGAATTTTTTGTGGGACATCATAGGATATTCCCACTTCAGACCCTGTAGTTTCATGAAGTTCCGCTATATGGCGGCGCTATACTTAGTCTTCAAAATGGTGTCTGCAACACAAGCAGAGAGCTGTCATTGAGCTCCTTTTGACAGGAAACCAGAGCATCACAGATATTCAAAGGTGCTTGCAGAATGTTTACGAGACCTTGTACTGAAAAAGGAGGGTGAGTTATTGGGCGATGTGTCTGTTATTATTACAACAAGGTCGTGCAAGCCTGTCCGGTCTTCCATGTGCTGGCCTCTGCACAGAGCTGTGATGCCTGCCATGTTGAAACTTGCTGCAATGTTGAAACGTGCGGATTCTTTCATTCGAGCTGATAGACACATCACAATCAAACACCCCACAGCTCAACTGGACGTCTCTGTTGGTGGTGCTGACACACTCATCCACCATTTGGGGTACTCAAAGGTGTGTGCCCAATGGGTTCATTGCCACCTAACTGAAGACCATAAAGAGCAACAAAGGACCATCTGTGTGGAATTGCATGCACGTTGCGAAGCTGATCGTGACAGTTTACAGATGATGAACAATAGGTTCTTCACTTTGAATCAAAAACAAAACGACAATCCGGGGAGGAGCCACAGCACCTCTCCTCAGAAAAAGTCCGCAGCTGCACCGTCAGATGGTAAAGTCATGGCGATGGTCTCCTGGGACTTTGAAGGCTTATTCTGTTTGATGCCCTTCCTCATGTTGCAATGATCGACTCTGAAGTATAATGTTCTACGCTCAGGAAACTGAAGAAATGGATTTAGTGTGTTTGTCACCACAAAAATGCAAACAAACCTCTCCTTCTCCATGACAATGCGAGGCCTCACACAAGTCTGTGCTCACAAAACTCTAATGGACTGTTCTTCCTCATCCATTCTACACCTTCCGACTTTCCTCTGTTTGGCCCAATGAAGGAGGTACTCCATAGGAATCAGTTGTGGATTGACATTGACTCCAACGTCAACCAGAGTGGTACCAAGCGGGTGTACAGGCCTTCCCGGTAAGGTAGCCACAAGGCCGTCTCATTGATTGCAAATTGTGTTGGAAAATAATGTTTTGCAGCCATAAGAGTGGGGAATAATATGGTGTTTTGACATCCTGAATAAAACCAACCTGCTTTGAGAAAATAATGTGTTGCATTACGTATTGAACATCCCTCATACAAATGTTATATATGTGGTTTTGTTTTTCTTTAACCTACATAGCCAGTATTGCCATGTGGCTTCCTACATGTCTCCAGAACCAAAACTGATCTTACCTGAGGTCAACTTCTTGACATTATCGCTAAACACTTTTACGATGTGACATGCCCAATATGTTCACCACATATCTTGTAATTTGGTAGTATTGGGTTGTTTCTCTATGATATAAGAGTATTGCTGCATTTATTCATCACACCAACCAAAAATTTTCTTTTGATGTGAAAAAAACTATTCACTCATCAGTCAAAATTTCTTGAGAAAAACTAACGCCAGATTTGGTTTGCTTATAACTATGAGACTAATAATGCGTAAATGAAGGTTGAGCTTACAGTGGACACCTAAATCATGTCTGCAGTACTTGTTTATCACACGATATTTGCAATGCCTGTGACGTGGCCGTTCAAGTGAATAGGGCTGGTCCGTGAACATTTTTGACACAAATGAACTTGTCATTTGGCAGCCCTTTCCCCCCCACTTTTCTCACATACACTTCCATGCGTGTAGTTTTTGCTACTAACGATAAAATAAATGTCGGGTGACTAGGGCCTCCTGTCGGGTAGACGGGTTCACCAGGTACAAGTCTTTTGATTCAACCCCACTTCAGTGACTTGATCGTCAATGGGGATGAAATGATGATGATTGGGACAACACAACTCCCAGTCCCTGAGTGGAGAAAATATCTGACCCAGCCAGGAACCAAACCCAGGCCCTTAGGATTGATATTCTGTCACGCTGACCACTCAGCTACCTGGGACGGACGCTACTGATGATGATAACAATGTATACAATCTTCCACTTGGATGTCAATGGCACCTCTCACAGCTTGGCACCCCAAGCGACCACTACTAATTGCTTTACGCCTTGTATCGAACTCTTACAGTTGTGGTGCCTCTGGCACCCTTTCCAGCTTGACACCCCAATTGAGGACTTGTGTCACTTGAGCCTCTGGTCCTGCCAGTGTATTCACATGGACATGATTGTTATGAATTAGCTTTGCATAAAGTTATAAATTACTGTAATATGGAAACACATTTATCTGGGACACTGATTCGGATGTCATTGTGAAGAACTTGCAGAGCACTAGTAAAATCCAGAGTGATACAAAAAAAATATTTGTCAGAATATAAATGGAAATTGGTATTAAATTGAACATTACAAAATAACAAAAGGTATCATAAATATGCTTGGAATTACAGAAAATGCAAATCAGAGGAAAGCTCACATTGAAAGCAATTCCGAAAGCCAAAGAAGTCCAATGCCAAACTAATTCAAGAGCTATGGCAGTGCAAAAAGGAAATGGAAAAATAATGGTGCAAATGATTATGTAGCTAGTTCATTGGGCATACAGCAGCTAGCAACAGCCCAAGCTTGTGATTTATCTATTCTGTAACAATTATACTACTCTGGGTAACCGTTGTATAAAGAGGATAAATTACAAATTAATACAAAATGCTTGTTATGATTTTATCTCTACATTCTCATGAAAAATTTATGTCTAGACCTGAACTGTATGCACAACTTTTTCCCCCTTGTACAACTGCTAGGACCCTTTTAAGTCCAATAGTGTTGGAATTCCGTTTGTCATAAGATTCATCATATTCTCAATATAGGAATATTATCCTGTCTGTAATAGATATCCTCCTTATTTTAAAGAGACTTTGTGAGAATTGTCTCATTGTTAACAAATTTTGATGCAGGAGGATTGAGTATTGTCTTATTAATATTAACTGTCTGCAGACCCACCACAAAAAGCACTATCTGGTGAAAACTTATCAGGTGTTGTCAATACATAGCCTTTCCTGCAGTACTCTTGATGGGTTTGTGTCCAGATCTTACAGTCTTACTGGAACAGCGAGATTATCAAAGAGTGTTCTCACCTGAAGGTGACGTCCAAGATGGACCACTAAAATATTAGGAAGAGTGTATGATCTGGCTGCAAGCTTATCACTTACTGATGTTTCATTATAAGAGACAAACATGCATTTTTACTTTAATCTCCTTTTTATTTTCTGTCTAAGCTTAAAATCTGTGAAATCACAGTTTTTCTCTTAATGACCAGTGGCTATAGGTGGTCTTTGCCATAATGTAAAACAGACCCATTTCAACGTCAACTCTATCCTTACTTCCTTGAATTCCATACAGCTTGCTGTTGGAAAATCTCTCTTTATTTCCAGCAACTTCATTCTAATAACTTCTCAAATAATAGGGAAAGTTTACATTGTACTGTACACAGTACTGTCTACGCCCTGCTACTTTAATTCATGAAACCTTCTTTGCAAAGGTTCTCTGGAATTATTGACTGTACAACCTTATCTATCACCAGCTATGAACAGACCCTTGTAACGCTGAATTTTATTTCTATAGCACATTTGTTGTGGCTTCCACTTCATTAATGAACATTAGTCATTGTTGTGAACCATGAACTCATAGAATCATGTATGTCAACCATACAATCAAGATCTTTGGCACAATGTAAAAATTCAAATTTATGCGACCACAAAAAAATATCTAGCCTACTAATAATTTAGATTATCAATCAGTTGAATACAGCATATAATACAAACTCAAATAGGTCAGTCAGGATAACAACTAGAGGATACTAAACAGGCTTTGTCAATGCATTATGCATCATATACAAATAAGCATTTCAGCTGTCATGCCAAATTTTATACTCCTGATTGAAAAGTTTTGAAGGGAGATTGGTCGAAAACCAACTGAAGATGATAAATATGAGTATGACAGTTGATAGCAGTGCGGACATATTCTCTGTTGTCACAGTGAGAGTTGTTGCGCTTTTGCCCTGTGAATTCTATAAGATTTGTTCTGTACGTTGTTTAGGCCAGTAAAATTAATTACAAAAAGGGGTTTGCTTTGCGAAAATTAATGTAGGGCTCTGATATGAATAATGTGAGTTTGTTCCAATATCTGAGTGGAGCTTCAACTGCGATGAAAAGAAAACAACCAAAATTTCAGACAGCTTTCTTTTTTTCCCAAATTTTTCCAAAACTAAGTGTTAAATTGGAAAAGCAGAAGCTACCAAAGATGTAGAGAATTAAATTCTACATCAACTGACTACCATAAATTTTCTGTTTGATTAAATTTTCCCATAGAGAAACTACATCAGAAAATGGTAACTTTCACACTTTTCAAAGCACAAAATGGGAAATATAGCCCTATACCTGAGTTACATAAATATGTTATTGTCATCTCTTGGGTCACCTTGGTAACAGACATGCAATAATTACGCCTATAAAATTTAAGTGCTTAATCACTAAAAAACTATGTTAAACATTGACATCAAATAGTTGATTCTTACACTTATTTCTACATTATTCTGAAATATGAATATGATATTGCCCCTCCTTGCAGTTGTTGCATCACTTTACAACTGCATTCCCCCATTTGACTTCGTGTTGATAACTCTGTTCTCGCCTGACAAGAAATCCTGTTCGTCCTGTTGCCACAGTTCTCAGATTTCCATTACATCTAACGTCAACTTATCCATTTCTCTTTTCAGGTTGTCTAATGTACCTACATGATAAAGAGATCTAACATTCCACACTCCAACATGCAGTACACCAGATTTGTTTTCTCTGATGACAACATCCTCCTGAGTTGTCCCTGCCTTGAAGTTCAAATGGGGGACTATATCACCTCTGAAGTATTTTAGCAAGGGAGATACCATCATCATTATACCTTCTGAAACCTTATGTTACTCTGAACCCTCACAGATACTGCTCCAATATTGTTGCACCTATGGTAAAGTTATCTATATAATTGAACAACACAAGCAGCCCCACCATGGCAAATCCATGTTTCATGGAAAGGGGGGCTCACACATCAGAACATAGTAACACTTAATCACTCACTTGGCCAATATCTCTTTTGAACATACCCCTTTCTCATTTGATATATGACACGGAGTCATGACCTCTTGTTAAATCAAAACAATTCTGCTGTTCCTTGTAACATAAATCAGAAGATGTCTTTTATAATTGTATCCTACAACTGACACAACTTCCAATATACATGTCAGAATGCCTATTGCAAACACTACCTTCTGAAGTGAGTGGAGAGATATACAAAAATAGCTTGTTGCCTGTCATACATATCATCTTAATGAAGGGTTCTGCATACAAACATTACTGCCTGGAGGTGGGTGGTGAGATGTACACAAATAGATGGTCACCTGTCATACATATCACCTTTATGGAGGATTCTGCATGCATCAGTTGACATTATCATCCATCCTATGACTGCAGTAATTACAGGCCTTATCTGGGGTCAGATCATGATCAACAGCATATGTCATAAATGCATGTCATAGCTCTTAGTCATTTTTGGATGATCCAGGATGCCTACCTGTTAAGTACTCTTTTAAAGCATATTAGTAAAAGACACACACTCAATTACTGGACTGAGTTTGATATGTCTCTGTGATCCCAGTGGCTCACTCATAGTTAAGTGAGAGCGCATTAGATACCCAAGCTGTTCTCTCCCACCATCACAGTTGTTCTCTCTCCCCATCACAGCATCAACTACCATCCTACTCACAAACATTAAAATGTTGGCTAAGCACTGATTGTACAATCAATCATTATTGTGTAGAACATGCAGTTTTGAATGACATTACCATGGTTTAAATTTCTTTGCAATGTACAGCACTGATCTTGACTTATGCACTCTTCTGTTGAAGTCAAGTACTGTCACGTGTTTTCTTATTTTCTACAACACAGTCAGAATGAAATTCAGCCAATAGAAATAACATGATTTGCAGAATTCAGCTAATGAGTTTTTCTTGTTTACTAGGATATTGGAGAGATACATAGTTGTCACCACTAGATTGTGGTGGTGGGAAAAGAAGAAACAGACAGTTCCAAAGATTTTTGTGCAAGTGGCAAGGACATATCCAAACAAAGTTGCCTTCCGGTTTGAGAAGAAACTGTGGACATTTTCCCAGGTATTATTACAATGTTATGTTGACATAGTTACTACTTTGACATGCAAATCATATACTACCTTCACTTCGGTATTTGTGTTTCTAATTGTCACTTGTATGTAATGACATAGAACAGTAGGTCCGAACCTGGGGCTAATTATATTGTGAAGGGTAAAATGTAATTTTCTGAGGGGTAAAAACAAAGGGGTTCAATTGTATTATGCCCACGAAGCTGAATTATCTTTAAAAGATCATTACTATTACACTATTTCATAAGACTGTAAAACACTATTTCATAAGACTGTAAAACTGATTACATAAATTACTGAAAAGAAGATACTTTTTTCAAATACAAGCAATGATTTGTGCCATGCATTTATGAAAGTGAAATTGAGGCGTGTACATGTAGTACATCATGTATGAAAAAGCCTGCTCCAAGTTGTAGGTAGTTCCCGCAATAAATCAGGAACTGCAGCATTATTTAATGATCTTTCCTTCATGGGGGACCACAGTCATGTAGAATTTTTTTAAAGAAATTTTCGCTATTTGACTGTTAATTGTTTGTTTATTTTATATGATCATGATTTTGGCTCTGTAGCCATTCTCAGGTGCATGTTGAAATATTTAGGTCTGACAGGTCAAAGATGACATGTCACAGACATGTCAGTCATACTTTAATATTTCCAAATGCACTTGAGAATGGTTACGAAGCCGAAATGATGATTGTGTAAGTTAAATGCTTCATTATTTGTTTCATAATGGATAAATGGGCTAATTTAGAGCCCAACACTACAGTAACTATGTAATAGCTACTACATTGCTGTAGGACCTCTACCATATTATTATTATTATTATTATTATTATTATTACTGTTATTGTTAGTGGCAGTGGTCATGCACAAAGCATTGGCAGACTGATTTCTTCAGTTTCTATCAATTCAGAAGTAAGGGATGGAGCAATCAATTGACTCCAGAAATGTAACTCATCTATTAAAAAAAAGTGTTAAAATAAGAAATACTGATAGTCTCATTAGTTTGTGGCTAAATAAAACACCTACATATCATTTATTCTTCATTATTTTAAAAATAAGAGTGGTCAAAGAATATCATTTTTCATTCTAAATTTTTGTTAGGTACTAATAATGACGATAGTGGAGGGGGGGGGGGGGGGGGAGCGGGACATCAGGCGTAGTAGCTAATATCTGATTACAGTCAGGGGCAGCGGCGGATACAGAAAAACGTCAAGGATGGGGCACTAAAGATATCTTGAGCTATTTTTACTTTTACCTTAATAAAAAATAGTCAAGTCACACACAAAGTTTAAGAAAGTTTTATTTAAACTGATTATACACTGTTACAAGACAATGTCATCTTATGATATAAAAAAGTTACTATTGTGGTTTTCTTCCTTAAATGATGAATTCTGTGTGCCTATTCTTCCTGGCAAATTGGTTAATTACATCGTCAATAGGACAATCAATGTCAGAGCTAAGGCATTAAGTTGATCCTCCTCCGTTGTCGACCTCGAAGGTTCTCTGTACAAGAAAACAGTAGAATATTCACGACTTTCCTCAAACAAATGCCAGACAGAATAACATATCGAGATCACCAGAATGGCCGCGAATTTTCTCGAAGTTTTAGCTATCTATGTGCCAGACAGAAATGTATAAAATATGACGACACGGATGTGCGTGCTACATAGGAAAGTACGGTAACTCGATTCAGTCGAGTCAAAGTTGGGAACCCTTGACATAGAAGGAAGTTCATTTTTGAAAGTGTATATATTGTGTTACAACGTATTTAATAATTATCATTTTTCAGGTGGATGAATATTCAAACAAAGTTGCTAATTACTTTAGAAGTCAAGGATTTAAAAGGAATGACACAATAGCTCTTATGATGGACTCACGACCGGAATTTGTGTTTATATGGCTGGGTCTAGCAAAGATCGGTGTAGTAACAGCACTCATAAATTCTAATTTACGGAAAGGTCCGCTGATCCACTGTATTAATGCAGCCAATAGCTCTGGTCTCATCTATGGCTCTGAGCTAGCAGAAGGTAAGCTGTGCAGTTTTTATATACAAAGTTAATATTATCACTTTTAACTCTCAATGAAAGTGAGATAAAGCGCTGTGTGTCCAGAACTGTTGAATGTAGTAATAATTTGTTACATGTAATAACAAGTAATTTGATAATAACTTCAAGAATTTTCATAATTGTTTTAATTACAAGTATTTGACATCACTATCCTGGCCTATCAGTCGCTATCGTTATGTATGTGCTCTTTGCTTTTCATTCTAACATAAGTAGTCCACATTAAGCAGCGCCATGACCTTGTGAAAGGATGCTGATGACCAAGTTGTTTAATACCCAACAATTTTAAATCCATCCACCTATCCATCCATTCACAATGTGTACAGCAAGTGTGCATGTAGTATAGGATACAAGGAAAACATCACTTGTATAAGTAATATGGTTTTATTCCAACTGAAGCTCAAATGATCCCTGTAAATACAGCAGCACTGGTAAATATACTGTAATTGGCACAAGTGGCAAATTTTGTACAATACTAGGGCATGTTATTGTCATCTTAGTACCAAAATTCTGTTATTGTTGCTATTAGTAGGCAGGTATTAAAATAAGTTTAAGACTGTTGTTATATTAAATAAAGTGCTTATATGGTGAAACCTTGATGTTTCAACAATAAAGATTTGAAAAGTTGAGAAGTGGCCAGTATAGCTGTAAGTCAAAGAAAAGGAAAGAATATACTGAAATATGGTCTGTGATGAGAGAGTAATGGGAAACAATAAAGAAAAAGAAATAAGGAGGAAATTATGGAGAGGAAGCAGCAAATGAAAAGACAGAAGATTTGAACATGATTCAAAAGAAAAAAAAAATACTAAAGCAAAACAATGACACCAAGAAATAGTGAAGGGAAGGGGTGGTTTGGAGGAGGAAGAATTTGGTGGTAAAGTTGGCGTTAGGAGTATAGCTACTGTGTTACTGAGTATTATTTGTTACAGGGCAGCCCATCTGTCTGTGTCCCTTCACTAACCATTTCTTGAGCAACCTTAAACCCATGCTTCTTTCGTGCCCACTCTACACATATCCATTTACTAAACCTATCCCTTTACACAAATATCCCTCATGTAAGGAGGGCTACTGACAACTTTCTCGACCAGAGCCCACCCAAAATGAAACCTATGATGATCTTTCTCCTCACATTAATAAATATCAGATTTGGCGGAAACTATTCCCCCATTGAGGGGTGCGCAAAGAAATGATAAAGTATAAAACCATGGGAACAAGCTGATCCCACACTTCTGACAAAATTTACAAGAATCGGTTACAGAGAGAATGCATTGAATCCTCTGACTTTGTCCTTTTTTTTAAAAAAAAACATAAACAGTATTTTCACCATTCTGATCTACAAGTAGGCTGAATTGTAGAATTCCTATGTGAAATCTTACAAGATGATTGAGCTGCTGAACCAAAATTCTCATTAACTAGGGACTTCTTGGACAACTGCCACAGTCCATTTATTAGGCTTGCTCAGGTATCTGAAACTGTACATGAATGAACCAGTATGTTCCTTGCTACTTCTGGCACCAAGATTGATCTTTAGAGTTAAATTGAACACATTCTCGGCAGTCCATAAGACCTACTAAACGGTACTAGTTCCAACTCATCAGAGGAACTTCAGAATTTATCCCCTCTAAACACAAATTAGCAAAAATTAAACTGGTAATAGGGACAGAACACACCGCAAGAGGTGGAATCTGCTTCTAAATGTAACAGAAAACAGTAGGTACCCCCTTGTTATAGCACAGCCACTTCTGACTCCAATTTTATGGGTTGTCCAGTTCTGGCTGCAGAGTTGCATGTGTGGATAGCTGTGATATGATTTAGCCAGTTCTCTGGCAAGTGCTGACTCAGGAATTCCTACTGAAGGAAAACACTATTTATTACTTGAGCCTTTCATATAGCACTTCAAGCAGTATATGGCCCAGATGTTTTTCATGGCTAGCAGGCAGTGAATAACGTGTGCTGAGACAGGTTAGCTGTGCAGCGACCTTGCTGATGCAAGTCACCTTGTCGGTTTAGTGTCAAAAGACCAAGCTGGGAAAAGTACTAAAGGTGCTTTGGAATGCTGGTGGGAAGTGTGCAGGCCCCATATGGAACCAGGACCTTCAGAAGCTGGCTAGAGTGTCAGTGTCAGGCAATGGCACCCATTGGGCAGATCATATTTAAAGTCTGGAACCATCAGGACTCGCTGGCAGCTCATAAATCAACATATTTGCTAGTTGTTGATGCTGCTTGATGATGAGGCTGAGATATTTCCTGGCAGATTAAAACTGTGTTCCGGACCGGGACTCGAACTCAGGACCTTTGCCTTTCGCGGGCAAGTGCTCTACCAACTGAGCTACCCAAGCACAACTCAACGCCCCATCCTCACAGTTTTACTTCTGCTAGTACCTCGTCTCCTACCTTCCAAACTCAACAGAAGCTCTCCTGCGAAACTTGCAGAACTAACACTCCTGAAAGAAAGGATATTGCGGAGACATGGCTTAGCCACAGCCTGGGGGATGTTTCCAGAATGAGATTTTCACTCTGCAGTGGAGTGTGCGCTGATCCTTTTTGTCCTGTTTGTCACTCTTCTGGCAGTCAGCACAACTTTTTCTATGAGCTGAAGGAACACAAGGTACAGTGCGTGAGTCCAACAAAAACATTAAAATCCTGAACCCTGGAGACCTGCTCTTAGCAAATATAAGGGACCTTCAAAATGAAACGAGGCATAATTACAGAAACCAGTAACTGTATGTTGGAAGTATTGACCGTGGCTATTAAGACATTTGACCCACTGTGACACAAGGTGGTGAATGGCTGTCTCATAAAATTCCAGGGGCTGCGACGTTAACCAGTTCTGCACATACAGCTGGATGTCGTCGTCCGAGGTGCATCGTTTGCCCCTATGCTGACGTTCTTCTTTGACCAAGATGGCCCCCTTCTGATTCACATCCTGCAGCGTGGGACAACAGTGAATGCCCAGCATTACTCACAAAACTTGACCATCCTTCGCCAAGCGATCAAATCTAAACGACCAGGCAATCTCACCCATGGGGTCATTATGCTCCACGACAATGCATGGTGCTCCTGCAGAAATTCAAATGGGAGGTTCTCAGCCACCCTCAATACAGTCCGAACCTCTCCCCCTGTGATTACACCATTTTTGGTCCCCTTAAAAAGGCTCTGGGTGGCAAACGATTCACCTCAGATGACTACATCCAGCTGTACGTGCAGAACTAGTTAACATTGCTGCCCCGGGAATTTTATGAGACTGCCATTCATCACCTTGTGTCACAGTGGCATAAGTGTCTCAACAGCCAGGGTCAATACTTCTAACACACAGGTACTGGTTTCTGTAATTATGCCTCTGGCTCATTTCTTTTTGACCGCCCCTTATAAATGACCACTTTTACAATGAGACCCGGGAAAAATTTCTGAAGGTGATATCATGCACAGTTTGTGAAATTTGAATGCAGGAGGACCATGGATTTGTGGGCTAAAAAGAGAATCAATGACATAGGTCTGCAGCCCCTAATGTGTTCTCAAAACAGATTAGGCAGAATGCCAGCTGATTGGAGAGATCTTTTTCCACAGTTCTTTGTGGTAGAATAACAGCAACAATTATGCCATAGGCCAATGCCATTGGCTAATCCTGTGCAGAATTTTTTTCACTGGTGAATGATATCTTCTGGCATGGGATTGATGCAGAGCAGGGACAGGAGATGCGGTTTTTAGACATCATTACTTTCTCAGGTTTAGAGGAGTACACTTCAATTCCAGACTTAGGGCAGACTTTTCTGCTTGGGGACACAGAAGGATACAATGCAACAGTAAGCAGAATTCCATATTTGTAAGGTGGTCTGAGTATTGACAATTTCATTGACAGCTACCTACACCATCTGCAGTATGTATGTTGACACAACAATACCGGTGAGAATATCAAGTGGCATTAGCTGGTTAGGAAGAGGCAAAGTTTGGTGTGGTATTTAGATTCATGAAAGCTCATCCAAGATCAAGCAAGCAGGGGTAGTTAGTTGCATGTTATTTTCATTTCATTTTTGGTATGATCTTACGATCAATGCATGTCTTCCTGGCTATGTTTCATAGAGTTAATATTCTAGGATGTTGATTGTTCTTGACCCGTATCTCCATTTTTCAAAACTTTGCCAAGTTAATTAATGCTAGTGTATATCAGTAACCTGTTCTTATTGGATGCTATTTTTGTCATGTGCTGAATTAAGTATTATGTTGTCAATGATTGACACTATGCACACTGAATAAGACTGGAATAAATTTTGTGTTCACTTGGGTTCAAATGGCTCTAAGCACTATGGGACTTATGTTCACATGGGCCAAGATTTTAATTTACTGTTAGTGTCTCCTGGTTCAGTTACCAAAACAACCTCTTTCATATTGTTAAATCTGTTGCATGCCAGTTATTAATTTAGAAGCAGAGTTCATAGGGAAATGAACTGCCTCTCAGTATCCCAGCTGATGCAGGTCCAATAGCTTTCAAATAGGACTGCATTCAGTCTTGGCTGGCTTTTCACAACTGGTACAGAGACAGCACAGGTCGAATACATTATGCCAAAGGAATGATGCTACCGACAGAGCTAGGAGCATTTCTACTCCCTCTGGCCATGTGTGTTACAACAGTTTGAGACTCCCATCATATACCTAGCTGTGGAAATTCTGCATTGCTACACCATGTAGTAACACAGTCAACCACTGATGGTAGAACGTCAGTTGCATGGTTCTCTGCCAGTGCTACTGCAGTGACCACCGCAGAATTACCTTAGAAGTGACCCGCATACCCCTTCCCCCCAGTTTCAAAGCAGGCTCAGGCCCACTGGGAAAATTTGTTCCTCCAAATTTCAGGCTGTTGCTGAACATGTGAATTACTAAAACAAATAGGGTACTACCATGCTTACAATTTTCCTCCTGCATGATGTATGATGAGAGGTAGACCCAGAATGTTCCTTCATTTTGGTTAAACCCCGTGATCAACCCATTGGGTTCGTGGGTAATGGACTGGGAGATTCTGTAGGTGGATGGCTTTCTGCTGGTGGTGGACATGTGCCACATAAGCCAAGGCCATGACTATGACTCAAGTTTGAAATTCCCATTACCATTGATTGGTGCTGGTATCAACTGCCATATTGCTGGATGTGTTCGAACATCTATTCTTTGCTAAAACTCCCATCATCTGCAGCTAACAGCTTGTTGAAGGAACGAAATATGGTGGGATTGAGGGTAGCATTCAGATAGGTTAGCTTCTTTGCTGGCAGTGTTTTGAAAAAATTGCCAGGTAGATACGGCAGAGGATAAGTTTGGTTAAGAGCCATAGTCTCATTGTTGTTGCTGGTAGACAAAATTTTTGTCTTAGGATGTCAGATTGAGTCCTGTTTGGCAGTATCTCACTGTTCAGTAATTCCGATCATTCTATTTCCATTAAGGGCCCCTGTTCTTAGCAGGTGGTGGAAGGTACAACTCGGTCATACACTGAGTGCATTCAGTGATGATTCTGAAAATATGGTGTGAGGGTACAAAGACGTAAATTAATAATTTGGGAGTTTGTATAAATCTGACCCCACAATAGCTGATGTAATTGAGAAATTGTGGCTAGTCCGTAGGCAATCAAATTTAAGTTTTGTTACTATGGTTAGTCTGAGTATCGAGTTCATTGCATTTGGATTTATTCTTAGAGTGCTCCTGGGGTATTGTGTATGGCAGATTAAGACCATCTTATGATGAAACTGTATCATCACAAGTAGCCATAGAGTCAACAGCACCATGCATTGCACCGTGGAGCCCCTCCATGATGGAGTTCCATAGCAATGGTCAACATTGACCTAAGAGTGTTTAATGAAGTAGAGGCGGAGTCTGCCAAAAACTTTGGAACATTTCAATCCTATGTGTATTACTAACAAGTTGTAATTTGAGTTGTGAATTTAAGTCTGTTTGTAATCAGGCAGAGGCCTGATGACGAGCTACTTGATTGAGAAGTGGCAACATCAGTCAGGAAAACTGACAACGGCTGGGAGAAGGGTGTGCTCCCTATCTGCACCCAGTAACATGTAAGGGCTGAGGATGACATGGCAGCTGGTCGGTACTGTTGGGCCTTTTTTTGAACAGTTCTTCATGGTGAAAAGTGATTTTCAGGGAGAACTTCTGGAAAAAGTGGGGAGTTCTGTCAGCTGAAGGTAAAAGTGTGTGTCAGGATAGCAGAACTCTTGCAATGCGTAGGTTACAAGGATGTCCCCTGAGCATCAGCCCGTGTCTGTTCCCCTGAGAAATAGCTTCATTTGCATATCCCTGTGACAGTTTGGACCACCATATAGGGGGGTACTGTAGTCTACTCCTTCTGCCAGTGGCACACCTCTTCCACTTTCTTTGAAACAAGTCTTATTATGTGTAGATGTAAAAATTTATCTCAAGTCCCCTGTTTCATTGGTTAAGTGTTTACTACTTAGTACTTCTATCTGCTGTTACTGTCTGCTTCTCCAGTTACTTTCTCTCTTCTCTACGTTGGCCTATCTCTTAATCTTAATGTATATAAGTGAGAGTGGCTTGCTCACTTTGTCCTGCCACTTTTACTTTCTTATTCCCCTGCCCCTCGCATAATGGTAGTAAAGTGTCCAACACAATTTTAAAGGATCAAATATGCCCAATGTGGACAACTGTTGTACAAGTAGGGAGCTGCAGCTCCACTTTTACCAGCAACACCATATTGACCCCTTGTTACAGACCTTGGTAATTAGCATAAATCATCTTTAGCTTTTCCCTCCAGAGTGTAATAGTTTGTCAGCATCACTCATTGCCCTACACAATACTTGGGAAAGTTGGCATTCCAGTGTCTCATTTGCTCCTGCTACTTTAAGTCTTGTGTGTTCACATTTTACTCTTGGTACCACACTGTTTGTAATGTTTTTGAAAAATCCTGCACATATGCATCATCTCCTCCCCCCCCCCCCTTCCCCAAATTCTGGGTTTTGCCATCTGAAATAGTGATGGCATCTTCTGTCCATTCATTACTCCCTTACTCTTATGTGCTTTTTGAACTGTATGCTGCCACTGCATAAGGTAATAGTGTGTCCCAGTCATTATGTTGACTTTTGACACACTGGCTCAACATCTTCCTTGTCATATTGTTGAATCCATTTGCTTCTACTGTTTGCTTGGAGGTATAAAGCACTTATTTGTGATTTATAAATTCATAAAAAATGACAAAGCTACTTTGAGAGTTTTGACATGAAGTTAACACTTCAGTCCATAATCAAAGTTTAGTCTCCAGTGTACAGAACTTAAATAAACAGTTGTTAACCATGGTTTGTGCCATGGTGTTGGTTTGTTGATTTGGGATAGATATCATTTCTATGAAGCATGAAAAATTATCTATTGTTGTTAACACATAAAGATCCCCTTTCAGCATCTGCCAAAAAGGACCTAAGATGACCAACCTTACTATCTCAGAATTTCTGGCTTCTGTTTAAACAATACAAGGCCAGAGTTTTGTTTGTTTACATAACACTGTGTCATAGAAAATGAACTTTGGTTGTGTTTCAAAAAACTTACAGACCGCATCACCTGCTTTTGTCCTGTGCCATTCTGTGATGTGGAACCTTCTCATTGTCACATACAATGTCTGACTGAGGCCTCTGTCATTTTTTTGTGACTCGTGAGGTTGATGAATCACCTCAGAATAAAAATCACTGCGTTTTGCCACTCAGCACATTAAATGACTGGATGAGTCTTTTAATCCTAATAACTATCACAATACTGCATGAACTGTCATAACTTCAAACTTTCTCATATACATATAACATCTACAGTGTGCTATGCTGTACACAAGAATCAAACATAATTTTTTCCATTATAGAGTAGTTATTTTCTGCTCTATTCAGTTTTCATAAGGCATAAGTGACCAGATGTTCTACCCCATCCACTTGCTGGCTTAATACACAACCATGCACATGACTGCTCGTATCATGGAACACCACAAATTCTTCTCATAATTTGGGAAAAATAATGTCAGTCCAGTGTGTAACAGTTTATTTAACCAATTGAACGCACCCTCACACTCCACTGACAGGTGAAATTTCACCCATTTCTTCACTAGATAAATACGCAGCCATCCCACTTCTGCAAATTTTGGTACAAATATCTAGTAATAATTTGCCAGGCACTAGAAATACTGCAACTATTCTTCCATACATGCTGCTAGAAAATCCTGTATGGCTTTTACAGTCCTGGAGACTGTCTGGACTACCTTGTGACTAATTACATGAGCTAAATGCTGTGTTTCTTCCAGTGTGAAGTGACAATTTCCTGAACTGAGTGTTAGCTGTGCCATGCAGAACAAATTTAACACTTCTCATAGCCATAATTCATTCTCCTCCATGCACTTTTCAAGGGCGATTACATCATCTAAGTACACCATATATTGTCTAGGTTTCAGTCTCCATCATACCCTGTCTAAGAGGTGCTGGATGGACAGTGGCTGGTGCATTTTTCAATCCAAACAGCATAAGATGATACTCATTATGTTTTATCAGGATCATAAATGCTGTCTTTAGTGATCCTCTGGTGTTAATATACATCTAGTTGGTAATAACCATTCTGTATGTCCATGATAGAAAAATGTTTGTTATATTCAGGATTGGATAATTATCCATAACCATATGCTTTTTACAGTACTGACAGTCACATCGAAAATTCTATGCCTTTATTCCATTTGCATTTTTTTTCCCAGGACACTGCCACCCCCCAGGGACTGGTACTTTCTTCAGTAACACTGTCTTGTAACTGTTGGTTAATCAGTTCTTCCCTCACTGGTTGTACGTGATGAGGTACTGATAGGGCTTGTGATACAGAGGCAATTCATTCCCAGTGGAAATTCTGTGCTGTGTCACTGGCAAAGACCTATGAACATGAATAACCAGATGCTCATATTCCAACAATGACTGCTCCGTCACCGTCATCTCTGTTTCTTCCAAATGTGCTACCTTCTCCCATAATGCAGCTATACTGGTTGCTTGCATGAACTTATGGTATGAATTTGCTCTAACTAAATCATCTCTTGTAAATCTCCAAATTGGTAACTGTCAATTCCTCTGAAGGTTCCATGTCCACCAGTCCCAAAATTATATATCCCCATAAGCACTACCTGCTCACTGTGTAACTTTTGTATGCAATGCTTTATTTAATTGCTCATTATTTTATAGCAGTTCCACTACATACAATGTGTTTGTCAGTTTATTTGTTCCTGTATTCACCCACACTAGTTTTCCCATATCTTGTGGTATGTTATCACACAAATTGATCATTAGTGGCTGTGCATGTAGTCTAAGTATTTCTTTTTTTGTGCCAGGTATGTATCTTGTGACCGTTTGGCACTGTCAGTAGTTTCCCCCACATTTAATGATGTCCCATAGAGTTCTACCATGCACTGATCAATATCATTTCTGGTATGATGTTCAAGCAAGACACCTTACCCTAAGACTGGTCCGTAAACATTGCCCATATGAGGCAAATTTCCAGTGCAAGGTCAGAAATTTTATGCCTCAACCCAAAAACTCAACACCTCTGATCCGAATCAAGGCACACCACTTTCACCCACTCCACTTAATGTACGTTGTGTTGGGCTCAACCTCCTGTTGTCAATGGATTATAGTCTTTCCACATATTCCTGTGAGCCCATGTCCAATAAAAATTCATACTTCCTTCCATCGACTAAACTCAACTGTGCTACTGCACACATTTTGGCTGTTATTATGTTTAGTGGGAGTGCTACATGGTGGCTCCAGAGCCACTATTATTTGTTATTATTCTCATCCTGTGTCAATGTACCACACCCCCTCATAGACTTTTTGTCTGCAGTCCCATTCTGGATGTGTCACTCGCCCACATTTCTTACACTGCAGTTCATAGCATTCCTGCCATATGAAGCCCGTTCATCCACATCTGTAACATCTAACTCCCACAGTGAAAATCCCTTCTTATCCCAAACTCGAGTCACCACATATCTCTCTTTTCTATTGTGGACACAGTTGCTATAGCTTCAGCTGTGTTCTTGGGCAACTAAGCCCATACCTTCCATGACACATCATTCAGCAATCCCCACAAAAAATGAAGTCTTTACCCTCTGTTCTGCCTCTTGCAGAATGGATACTGTCACTACTACCATTCTCCGTCAACAGCAGATCGTATAAAAGACATGAAATAATCCATGCTGTGTAACCTAACTACACTATACTGAGTTGATTTAGCTCTTTCATTTATTTATAGCCAAGAAATCCCAATTTAAATAATTGCTCATAAACTAGAGGATTGCATGGAACATTGAGTTGCTTTACTATGTATGATTGTGTGGTGGTATGTTCCTGTGATCTCGAACCAACTCTGTCAGCAAACTCTTGGGGTACTGTCTGTTTAATGTGTAGTCATATCCATGAGATAATGGTAACACTTTGTATGAACAAACTAAGAGGCAAACTGAAATGTTAAATTCAGGATCCAGAATTTACAGATGCACAGCTACTGATTAACTAACCCCACGCTTGTACAACATTCACTTTCAAACAGTAGTTTGTTTTGATGAGATATTTACTAGCCAGTATTAGCATGAATAGCATCTAAATATTGATGAGAATTAGAAGGTCCCAAGTCACCAGAAAACATGTGACAGAAGTTATTATAATACTGAAATATATATAGGTTAAATGCTGCAACTTACTCACTGGGTACATTTACCTGCTGTTCCCATGCTATTCCTTAATTTCCTTTCACTTCTGTCAGTTTTAATTAACAATTTCGAATTATCTGCTACACATCTTCAGTAATAAAACACAGTCGTTCACTGTATGTACCTGTATTGGTTCCTTTCATTTTCACTCATCACTTTTCAAAAGTAATTTATAACACTAATTAGTATTGGTTGCTTTAAATTTGTGTTAGTACATTCTATTTCTGTTTCCTTTTCATCTGATTTGTTTGATTTGATTTAATTTTTTAATTGTCCAGTTTTATCATACAGCACAAATTGTGCAATAGGTATTAGACAGGACTAGTAGGATATTGTTCTGAAATATGTTTGGTTATATCTGACATCCCTCTGGTACAGTCTGTACATTCTTGTTCTGTAGTAGTTTGACAGTTTCAAAGAGGGAGCCCTAGTGATGCAGTATTGCAGTGTTTCCTGATTTCCGAAAAGCATTTGGCTCAATATCGCACATACACTTATTCTCAAAAGTATGATCATATGGGTATCAAGTGAAATTTGTGACTGGATTGTGGATTTTTTGGTGGGAGGATACAGCACATTATCTTGTATGTAGAGTCATTGTCAGGTGTAGAAGTTACTTCGGGTGTGCCCCAGGGAAGTGTGTTGGGGCCCTTGCTGTTCATGTTGTATACGAGATCATCCACAAAGTAAGTTCCATTTCTATTTCTATCCGCGGAAGCACTAAAATCACAGTTCCAAACATGCGCAGCAGTTACTCTGACTCAAGGAGAAGACATATACGCCATTTTCGGATTGCTGCTGCCGACATGTGCTTTGTAGTGCTTCTTTATAATGTCAGCCGTAATTGAAAATGGTGCCGCGTGTGAAATCAGATCTGTGATTCATTTTCTAAATGCAAAGAAAGTTAAACCAAATGAAATTCATCGGCAAATCTGTGAGGTTTGCAGACAAAATGCTACGAGTGATTCAATGGTTAGAAGGTGGGTCAGACTGTTCAATGAAACACGTGATCAAGTGCATGATGAAGAACGAAGTGGATGCCCGTCTGTGGTTACTAATGAACTGGTTCACACAATTGAAGAGAAGATTGAGCATGACTGTAAGTTTACACTAATTTTTCAGTACTCCATCCTGTTAAGGCAACAAATTATTCTTAGTGCTCTTTATTGTGTTGTTAAAACATTTATGCTGTGAGTTGAGTGGCCCAGAAAATGATCCTGTGTCAGAGCAGAGAATGGAACTGTGCATAGGATGCCTGCAGTACTGTTCTTTTGCTAGTTGTAGACTTTAATAGTCTTAGAACATAGCTCATGGATTATAGGTCTTTTTTTACAAGTTATTTACGAGTGTGTGTCCCATTTTAAGTCTGGCTGAACCTACAGACCTAAAAATTTTGTCACATTTACATTTTATAGAGGATAATTTTTTAATCTTACTTAAATAGACATTTGGCTATTTGATGGAAATAACTGAAGCCCAAGACATACATTTCGATTTGATTTTGGAGAACCACTCTGAAAGTATTGTCATTGAACTTTCTGCTGTTGAATGCATGGTTTCTGGGCTGGATCCGGTGACCAATAGAATCATTTTTTGGGGATGCAGATATTTGTCAAAGTCATCCACACAAATTAAGAGTAGCACTCTTAGGACTGGATCATGAGATAAACCATATTTTATTGATAATTCATAGTGAATGGAGAGTAGTTGGTCCACCACTTACCTGGACATCATATACATTTGGTGATTGTTTTTAGCTAAGGTTTCATTTTATGCTTGGTTATAAAAAGTTGATTTTGCTCCCCCCCACCCGTCCCTCTTTCTGCCCCTCTCCCCTTAATTCACACTTCACTACAGCATATTCACATCCCTTCCTTAACAATAATAGTATTTTTATTGATCCTGCATCATCATTGTCATCATCTTATGACTTAGTTATGGCATTAATTTGTAGCAACAAGTTTAATTTGCTTTTAGCAAAGCATTAACTATTTTAATTTCCTATGTGCCTTTCTCCTTAATGATGAGGTAATTACCCAATTTTACAAGTACAATAATGTCTCAGTAAATCTAAACTAAATAAATTGATATAATTTATATTTGGCCAGACAACACAGTTAAAGATAAGGGCTACATGTTACATTTGGATGGACAAGTTATAGCAGCAACCATTGGAACTAAGTGATATCTATATCAAGAAGTTAAAGTGTAGTGCCTCTAGAGTTTTCTTGATGAGAGGCAAACCTTAGTTTATCTTTGATTTTGAGAAATTGAAATATGACAATGTGTAGTGTCTAAAATCCTATTAGTTTCACTGAGTAATGCCTTTCCTTACTTGTGTCTCATTTTTCAACTTTCTCCTTTTTTGTGTCCTTCCCTACAATTATCAAGAAAGTGTTACACAGCAACTGAGAATTCTAAACTTTAAGAGAGATGATTATGTGGCTCATTTATATTTATATTATATTTAAAAAAGATTTTAAAACTGTTTAGTGGTTAAGTGGCTAAGATTAAATGTGTAGATTCTAATTGTCATTCAATGATAGCTGTTGAAGATATAATGGGCTCAGTTAGTGCTCTCCGTCTCTACAAGTTGTGTGAAGATGACAGTCAGCAAAAATTGCAGTCTTCTGAAGATCTTGGCACTGCTCTGAAGACTGCAAGTGGGACTCAACCAGTGGAGATTACAGAAGGCAGCTCTGGTGATAAGCTTGTCTACATATACACGTCGGGTACTACTGGACTTCCAAAAGCAGCTGTTGTCACAAATCTCAGGTTTGTTTTTATCTGCCTGACATAATAAAAAAAAACAGTTGGTAATGTAAGGCGTTTATAAATTGGTGCATTGAAAAGGTGAAGAGTGTTAGAAAGGGAATATTAGACTTACATAATTATAAGCATTAGATATCAAGTTTTCAAGAATTAGGGAAATGTGAATCGCCTAGAAATCAGATATGACAATGTGTGCATAGGTAAACTTGTTATGAAATGTGCTCTCATTGGTGCAGAAATACAAACTCTTTAGTCTTGCTGACAGTGACTATTGTTAATCATTTTTATAATGTATTGTGATCTTCAGCAAATCAATATAACATATTGGCATCTGTGACCTTCACCTGATTTTGAATTTCACGATTCATATTTCACTAATGTGTATCGATCTCTATTATGATACAGTCAAGGTTAAACACAATATTAATATATATGCAGGTAGAATGTTAAGTGTGAATGAAGCTCATTAAGGGAGCCAACTGAAATCACTAAAGAAAAGATCTATCTTGTCCTGGACAGTATTATGGAAAATATCTAATTGCTGACTCACCAGACAGAAAACAAGTTGGGCATCTGAAACCAAAGGAAGGAGACTGGCTATTCAGAATGTTTTGTTTATGTCTGTCCATGTATTTGAACACATAAGTAGATGAACTGTTGTCAGACCATCTGTTGAACAGTTTAGAACTGTCAACAAATGATGTGGGCTGTCTTCTAGCTATACAAATGCAGATAACTAACTGCTCTGCAGGAGCCCTAGATCAAGTCATGGAAGTGATGGAAATAATTTTTTGTAATCTCTAGGTAGATGATATGTCAGTTAATCACCTTCACGAAGATAATACCAATCCTGGTGGGTAAGACTAAGTATTCATGAAATGTCTCAGAGAAGATCGGATGAAGAAGATAATGGAGAAGCTCATGAAGCACTCAGACTCACTGGACAGTAGCTGTGATGGCAACAGGATTTCTCATGTTTCCCCAGAAGTATATGAAAAAGGGTGTGAAATATTCCTCAGGCAGCATGAGTCAGTTGGCAGGAGAAAAAGCTTCAATTTGAACATCAGACTCTGCAATATATTAACTGTGTGGAAGTCTGTTCCAAACAGAGTTAGAGAGCACTGCACACTGTTGTGAACAATTGTTAGGGATAAACAGCCCACCCTCATTTTTCTTTGTTGTGTTCGTTGACTGGCTGTTCACTTTAAATTAGGGCATGCTGTCAGCAACAAATCACATGATTGTGATGAGAGGATAAGACTGTCCAGATTATCAAATAAAGTATATGTCTGCATATCCAACACCACACATGTCTATGATGGTGCTTTCTTTTATTATTGAAAGTAACCTTTTGGCTGAACTGAGTTGCTCTAAAATATTATGCCATTAGACATGTAAAATAATAATAATTATTATTATAAAAACAGCATAAATGTATCTTAGGTGCTGTTTGTGAACAATATTTTGATTATAAATGTGGCTTATTTCTGCTGCTACAGGTGGTTAGAAATGCATGCCTTCCATCTAGGATTTTTATCAATCATGAATTTTCCAGTTTATTAATCTTGCCACAGTTGTAAGGGTGTTGAAATATCATTTCTACCAAAATTAGCCACAGGGAACTGAATATACTGTATTTCATTGTGACTGAGTGTCTGCATACTAATTACGAACATGGAACTGATTCCTTCTGATAAATTACTTGCCATAGTAGCCACTTCCTGGCCTTGGAATGTAATAATTACGCTTGTATATTCTATAAAAATTATCTTTGAATCTGCCTTTTAAACGCTGTGATAGGTAACTGATCTTCATTAAACAGTTGCTTTAGGCCTCAAGACTTGTGGCACTTAAAGTATATGAGTCACATTAGTATGATGTAGCATATAAAGAAATTTGCTGCTTTCTGCAATGTAAATAAGTGTGAAACCAACAATCTGATTATATTACTATTTCTTAATGCCATACTTTGCCTAACCTGGTCAAAACAACCAAATCTTTTTAAAATAAAAATAGATACTCAGTCTTTGGAATTTTTTGTCAAAATTATCTTGTGGAACAGGTAAACTATTCTTAAAGCAAAGTCGTAATTGCATAAGTTCCAAAAATAATCAAGTACACTATTGTACATAAAAACAAAGATGAGGTGACTTACCGAACAAAAGCGCTGGCAGGTCGATAGATACACAAACAAACACAAACATACACACAAAATTCAAGCTTTCGCAACAAACTGTTGCCTCATCAGGAAAGAGGGAAGGAGAGGGGAAGACGAAAGGAAGTGGGTTTTAAGGGAGAGGGTAAGGAGTCATTCCAATCCCGGGAGCGGAAAGACTTACCTTAGGGGGAAAAAAGGACAGGTATACACTAGCACACACGCACATATCCATCCACACATACAGACACAAGCAGACATATTTAAAGACCATATATGTCTGCTTGTGTCTGTATGTGTGGATGGATATGTGCGTGTGTGCGAGTGTATACCTGTCCTTTTTGCCCCCTAAGGTAAGTCTTTCCGCTCCCAGGATTGGAATGACTCCTTACCCTCTCCCTTAAAACCCACTTCCTTTCGTCTTCCCCTCTCCTTCCCTCTTTCCTGACGAGGCAACAGTTTGTTGCGAAAGCTTGAATTTTGTGTGTATGTTTGTGTTTGTTTGTGTGTCTATCGACCTGCCAGCGCTTTTGTTCGGTAAGTCACCTCATCTTTGTTTTTTATATATAATTTTTCCCACGTGGAATGTTTCCTTCCATTATAAAAATAAATAAATAAATGGATATAAGTGCTTGTATTTGTCTGATAAGTCTTCCCTGACCCAGGGCTCTGGGCAACTTTTCCAAATCATCCCCATTTACTGAACCTCATCAGTCCTTTTTCCTTCACCTCTCTTCTTTACCCTTCAATCCTTCTGCCAGAAGAAGGAGCCACTGGCTCTGAGAAGTTTGCAAATTTCAATACCTTTATATGTGTGTTGTCCTACTAACACTCATTGAGTAGACTTCTAAAATAACAATTCACTGTTTAATCGCTGATAGGCACAACAGAAAGACTGTCAAACAACTATGCTTTCAGCCAAAAGGCATTCTTCTGAATTAGATAGCACACACACACACACACACACACACACACACACACACACACACACACACACTACACAAAGCTGTATGGTGTCTAATTTGGACTTGGACTTTTTGCCATAAGCTTACTTGTTTGAGTCTTTTTGTTGTGCCTATCTGTGACTCATCGCCTCCATTATATGGTGAGTAGTGATCTATCTTTTTCATAATATTCTCATACTTTCATCCTGTATTTTCCGTTGTTTAAATTGCTTTTGAACAGATATTACAATGGAAATAACCACTGATTATTATTTTCTTTTCTCAGTAGCAACATGTTTGCAACAGTTTACAGTCATAGTTGTCTTACTACTGGACAATCAGTTAAGTGATACAATTACGGTAAAAATACATATGCACACTATGCATGAGAATAACAAGATCTGTATAAAATACTTATGAATAGATTGAAAAATAAGTCAACCAGCTGCAAATATTTGCACAGTTGCTGTTTTGCTGCCATGTTTAAGATTTTAAAATACTTACATTAACATCTGACAAACAGTGAAAAATAGTGATGTGTTCAGAACAGTTTTGCAGGTACTTATAGTTGTTCTTATACTGTTGGGCAGTTCTGCAGCACAATTACAATAAAAATATCTTTCCATACTACACAATGACCAAATGAAGTAACTAATCTACATGAATAATATGTTAACGTTTGACAATCGTGAAACTGTTGAGATATGTCTTAGGTAAGCTCTCTCACAATTTCCTAATCTACATGAAATATGTATATTAACATTTGACAATCCTGAAATTGTTGAGATATATTTTAGATAAGCTCTCTTTAACAAATTCCTAACTTGTGTGAAATATGTATATTAACATATGACAATCCTGAAATTGTTGAGATATATCATATGTAAACTCTCTTTCTCAAATTCCTCAACAGAGTAGAATGAATGAAGAGAAATTGGCAAAGTTTAGTTTTGAAAAGAGATTCACTACTCCTTAAGTTTTTAAGCCCAGTGGGAAGAAGGTTGAAAATTTTTGTGCACCAACCTGCTTAGCACCTCTCTGCACCAGAAATTTTTTAATTGATAGTGACTATCATTCTTATGTATTTTGTCATGGATGTGAACTGCTGAGTTGTTTACAAAGAGAATGGGGTTCATTATCACAAAGCACATAAGAGAAAATTTGTATTGTAAAGCAGTTCAGATTCTTTATTGGCCACTGATCACATGTAGAGACTGGACTTTATATTGATATACATTAACAATCACTATATTAATTGCTGTTAACATTACATATATAAATAATTAATCCTATGTTAACCAGTTGTACAGGAGTATAATCATAATCCTAAAACTCTATTTCTACACTACTAGTATCCGAGAATTCTCTTAAACTGTAGAATGGATTGTTTATTAACCAGTTATACAACTTACTTTTAAAAATATTGAAAGGCATTTTGATTGCAGAATGTGGCAGTTTATTACAAAATTTCAAACAGTTCACTTTGTGCGCGTTGCTTGTTTTTGTCAGCCTATGCCTAGAAATGTCAGTACTCTTTCTTTCTAGTATTGTGACACTGTATGTTCTCTCTGGTGTCAAACTCTGCTATGTTGTTTTTAACATACACTCCTGGAAATTGAAATAAGAACACCGTGAATTCATTGTCCCAGGAAGGGGAACCTTTATTGACACATTCCTGGGGTCAGATACATCACATGATCACACTGACAGAACCACAGGCACATAGACACAGGCAACAGAGCATGCACAATGTCGGCACTAGTACAGTGTATATCCACCTTTCGCAGCAATGCAGGCTGCTATTCTCCCATGGAGACGATCGTAGATATGCTGGATGTAGTCCTGTGGAACGGCTTGCCATGCCATTTCCACCTGGCGCCTGAGTTGGACCAGCGTTCGTGCTGGACGTGCAGACCGCGTGAGACGACGCTTCATCCAGTCCCAAACATGCTCAATGGGGGACAGATCTGGAGATCTTGCTGGCCAGGGTAGTTGACTTACACCTTCTAGAGCACGTTGGGTGGCACGGGATACATGCGGACGTGCATTGTCCTGTTGGAACAGCAAGTTCCCTTGCCGGTCTAGGAATGGTAGAACGATGGGTTCGATGACGGTTTGGATGTACCGTGCACTATTCAGTGTCCCCTCGACGATCACCAGTGGTGTACGGCCAGTGTAGGAGATCGCTCCCCACACCATGATGCCGGGTGTTGGCCCTGTGTGCCTCAGTCGTATGCAGTCCTGATTGTGGCGCTCACCTGCACGGCGCCAATCACGCATACGACCATCATTGGCACCAAGGCAGAAGCGACTCTCATCGCTGAAGACGACACGTCTCCATTCGTCCCTCCATTCACGCCTGTCGCGACACCACTGGAGGCGGGCTGCACGATGTTGGGGCGTGAGCGGAAGACGGCCTAACGGTGTGCGGGACCGTAGCCTAGCTTCATGGAGACGGTTGCGAATCGTCCTCGCCGATACCCCAGGAGCAACAGTGTCCCTAATTTGCTGGGAAGTGGCGGTGCGGTCCCCTACGGCACTGCGTAGGATCCTACGGTCTTGGCGTGCATCCGTGCGTCGCTGCGGTCCGGTCCCAGGTCGACGGGCACGTGCACCTCCCGCCGACCACTGGCGACAACATCGATGTACTGTGGAGACCTCACGCCCCACGTGTTGAGCAATTCGGCGGTACGTCCACCCGGCCTCCCGCATGCCCACTATACGCCCTCGCTCAAAGTCCGTCAACTGCACATACGGTTCATGTCCACGCTGTCGTGGCATGCTACCAGTGTTAAAGACTGCGATGGAGCTCCGTATGCCACGGCAAACTGGCTGACACTGACGGCGGCGGTGCACAAATGCTGCGCAGCTAGCGCCATTCGACGGCCAACACCGCGGTTCCTGGTGTGTCCGCTGTGCTGTGCGTGTGATCATTGCTTGTACAGCCCTCTCGCAGTGTCCGGAGCAAGTATGGTGGGTCTGACACACCGGTGTCAATGTGTTCTTTTTTCCATTTCCAGGAGTGTATATCAGTGATGTGTAGATATAAAGATTTATCTCTGTCATTATTTTGGTCTTGGTGAAAAAAGGACAGGAGTGTTCCCTTGGAACAATCTTACACATTACTCATAGCACCTTTTTCTGATTCAGTAGTACATCACTGATATGACATGAGTGACAACAGCCCATAAGATATGTGAAATTGTAAAAGTCAGAAGTAGTCTTTCGTAAGATATTAATTTCTCACTAGATCAGATAATTTCTATATGAGATAGGATCCTCTTGATATCTTTCTACAAACATGATTAATATAGTAGTGCTAGTTTAGTTTGTAATCGATATATGTATTCCAAGCAGTTTTATGGATTTTGCTTTTATGACTTTTGATAGTCCCAGCTGGAGGTGTTGAGTTTTCTCTGGATTGCACAGTAGTTTATCCAATGAGAACCAGTTTAGTATTAAGGAGAACGTCCAGTGATTCTGATGTAATCTTAACATATCTTGATCTTTGGTGATTAAGGTTGTGTTGTCTGCATAACAAGTAACTGAAGCCCAACATAATGCAGCAAATTGTTAATTGCGACAATGAAGAAGAATGGACCAAGAACAGAGCACTGAGGCACACCAGATTTGACTATCTTCAGGGAAGAATTCCTATTTTGATTTGACACAGACTGCATTGTGTTGGTTAGATAAGGATTAATTGTTTTGAATGGTGTATTATTCATTCCATAAAACTGTAGTTTGACCAGTAATATGTCATAGGGGATACAGTCAAATGCCTTACCCAAATTGCATAGCTCAAGAGACCATATTCTTATTTTCAAATGCAGTTAATTTATGATTAACAATTACAAGAAATGCTGTTTTTACTTGATCAGAAATCCATGCTGCCAACTACAAAGAATGTTACGTTTTTCAAAGTAGTTACTAAGCTGTATGTGAAAAATTGCTTAATATATTTTGGAAAATATTATAACAATAGAGACTGGTCTATAGTTCTCGAGAAGATGCTTTTCCCCCTTTTTTATCTAGGTGTAACTTTTGAAAATTTTAGCTGGTCAGGGAAAACTCCAAATTCAAGGAATTTATTCATAATAAAAGCAAGTGGTTTGAAGATAGTGTGTATTGTCCTTTTTATTGTGTAGTTGGATAGCCAGTAGCAGCCCATGCTTTTCGAATTAGAAAATTTTGAAACAGTGTTTACTATGTCTATGATTGTGACTAGAGTCCAGTGGCGTTCCTGTCTTCTGGAAGCTGATAAGCAAGTATATCAATTGCTGATGCATTTGAATAGTTAATTTAAATTCATTTACTGTAGTACTAAAGTATTTACTGGATGAAGCAGAACATCTTTAATTTGGATAGAAGTGGATGCTTGTGTTATAATATCACAGGTGGCCTTACATTTGTTTGGAGCTCATTCTATGTAATTTTCATAGGAAACTTATTTGGCAAGTTCACGTTTTAATTTATAACATTTTTTACATTTCAGATGAGCTTTGTGAGAAATGTTGTACTGCTCTGTGCCATGTTTGCAATTATTTTTATATATGTTGTGCAGTTAAAACTTCTTTTCCTTGGTATCAGCAGGGTCATAGTGTACCATTTAAGCTTTTTACCTTTTCTGTTTGCTTTAGAACTTTTCTTTTCAGTAGTGAGCAAGAGTATCATAACTCAAATATATGTCTTGAAGCAATGATTAAAGAGAGCTTCATATTCATAAACAAAGCCTCAGTCTTAATTTCTTAGGCAGTTTTGTGAATAACTTGTCATGTCATGCTTGGCTTCTTATTTGCAGTCACTTGATCATCTGACTGTACATAGTGATATGTGAGGAGTAGTGCATCATGATCTGTAAACTTTCATCTGCTGTGCTAACAGTGTATAGGTCTCTTGAGAAATTACCTATGATATTGTCCAAACAGGGGTTCCAACATATTGGGATATTGTGTGACGTTTAAAGCTTTCCCGGCGTTCTGATTGTTCCATAAAAACATGGGAGAACTGCCGGATATCAGTAACGTCCTGCCACGATATTTGAGAATGCCCGTTGTTTGTGCTGGATGGAGGGCTTCAGGTCGACTGTTTATCTACCATTTATTGGGAATGTTTCTTCACAGATAGGCAGAATATTGAGAAAGTATCAAGTGAGAGTCATCTTTCGCCCTCCTTCCAAAATTTCATCACTGGTGGGATCCGTTAAAGACGACCTGGGCCTGCGTAAATCAGGTGTTTACAAAATTCCGTGTGAATGTGGCAAATCATATATAGGGCAAACAACACGAACTGTGCAGGGACGCATTGTGGAACATCAACGGTATACTCGCCTTCTCCAACCCACCAAGTCCACAATCGTCAAACATTGTATTTCCACAGACCATTCCATGAATTACGACGACACAAAAATTTTGGCCCATACATCAAACTTTGGAGCTCGATTATCAATGAATCTGTGGAAATAAGATTATCTGACAACAAGACTCTCATCAATCGAGATAACGGTTATCACCTAAACTTGGAATCCTGTTATAGAGAAACTTCGTAGTCGACGTAGTTATCTGCATAAAGATGGAAATCAACCTGATACCGATACGCCAGGCTTTCACAGTAGAGGGCGCGAGGTGCAGTGCATGGAGCCGTTATGAACACGCACGCTGAGCAGCGCATGCGCAATGTCACCTCAGTACGGCTTTAAATAGCGGAGCTCGGCCCATATTAACCAGTACTACTACAGTGGCACTCACCTGAAGATGGCCAGAAGACTCTGCGCCGAAATATAGTGGCAGGACGTTACTGATATCCGGCAGTTCTCCCGTGTTTTTATGGAACTATTGGGATATTGTTAGTACAATATAAATTTAATGATATGAGTAGTTTAAAAAGTTTTTGAGTCGGGCTCATCTGAGTCTGACAACTCTGTGTTGAAATCACCACATACTGTAAATTTGTTTTGAGTTTTAAAATTTTCTCAACATTTCTTCAAATTTCTTAAAGATAAATTAACATCACCATTTGGGAATCGAAACAAATGGACAGTTACAAAATTCTGGTTGACCACTCTTATACAACTAAATGCTCCATTTAATTCAGAGGAGTATGAGCTTACATCTATTTTAGAAAATTTTATATATTGTCTGATAAATATTGCAACTTCTCATATTTCTCCAATTTCTGTGCGTTATAACTGGCAGAATGTACTCTTTAGGTATGAAAAAAATCTGCTTTTTTTCTGTCAGGCAGTGTTCTCAGACACACAATAGGTCACATTTTTATATCTCACAGAAATGCTCCAACTCTAATAATTTAATTGTAATACTTTGAATGTTGACTTGCATGATGGTAAGTAATCTGAATTTGTTTTGCTTTCCTCCGTAATCCATAAGGAATATTTTTTTTGCATGTGTAATGATTCTGGAACTAAACTTCCAACTTCCGCAGTTTTCTCAGTAAATAAATAAATAAATAAAAAATAAATTGTGTGTGTGTGTGTGTGTGTGTGTGTGTGTGTGTGTGTAAGGGGGGAGGGGAGGGGAGGGGACTGGACTCTCCTTGGCTGTGCAGTTTGTTGAAACCATTCTTTTCTCAATTATTCTGTTAACCTGTTTTCACAGAAAGTTTCCCTTTGTTATTTAAATACAGCGTATCTTTTTGAAAGTATTCTTAATTGGCTAAATGATATGTGACAGTTGGTTCTTGGACTTATTCTACATATGAGTGTAATCACACCTCAGTGATATAATTGCTTCAAATCTCTTGATATTTGGTTCCATCAGAATCCTCCCTTATGGTTCACACAATTCACAGGAGTTAGTCATAGAACATTTTGTATCTCTCCACACTGTCACTAATATCTTTATTTTATCATTCAACAATTTGATACCTGGTGCTTTCTGCTTCTCCTATTTTCATCACAATATCCTCTATTGTAAGCAGTTAGCACACTTAATATTCTAAATTTCTAAGACATTTTAAGAGATTTTAGTGTGTGAATAGTTAAATGGGACAGACAGCATTTGTATACTGTAAGCTATTATTGGACAGTCTAGTGTGTTTTCTCACACAGTTGATAACTGTCCACATTCTTAGTGAAAAGCCACATTTCAGGTGCACTAACCAGTATAGTCATACAATGATCTGATAAGGTGCATCTTCAGGTTTTGGCGGCGCAAAGACTGTTCCATTAAGTTTCGGGTGTGCAGCCGCAAGAAATCTCCTTCTTCTTCTAATATTTCGGCTGTATAACGTTCAGCCATCTTCAGAGATGCAGTTATAATGCACAGAAATTGGAGAAATATGAGAAGTTGCAATATTTATCAGACAATATATAAAATTTTCTAAGATGGCTGAACGTTATACAGCCAAAATATTAGAAGAAGAAGGAGATTTCTTGCGGCTGCACACCCAAAACTTAATGAAACAATCTGATGAGGTGCCCGTTTGTCTTGTTTTTGTCATATGCTTCACAGCCTGACTCAAATCGATTTCAGACACTATATTAATGACCATTGGTCTGGTATACCAACCAGTCAGAGTGTAATTTTTAGGCGTTTCTTGTGCGGGTCTAGGCAAACATCATCACTGTTCCCAATGTTTGCCTAACATAATGCACACAATTAAAACGTGTTTTAACAAATTGGGACAATTATTTATTGTAAAAAGTCTGTGACTAACAGTGTTTTAACAAAGAATTAAGTGTTACAAAGAAATGTTTACAAATTCAAGAAAAATTATATACAAACTTGGCTGGTAACCGACAGCAGTTAAATCATAAAACACTGGACCGTGCCACAATTAGGATAAATGCTCCAAACATTATTGTGTAATGTAAATGGATAGATAAAAAATCTATTCACCAAGCAGTGACAGGGGAACACATACAAAAGAAGTTGGGGTCAGTGGCTCCTTCTTCTAGTACAAGAATTAAAGGGGAAGGAAGAGGGGTGAAGGAAAAGGACTGGATCAGTTTAGGGAAAGTGGTACAGGTTAGGAAAGTCACCCAGAACCCCAGGTCAGGGAAGACTTACCAACAGGATGAGAAGCAAAGACTGATTGTTGGGGAATGCACCAGATGAGATTTGAAAACATGAGAGTTTAAAGGTGGAAGACAGGGTAGTATGCAAGACAGAAATTACTACTAAGACATCGTGCATGAGTTAATAAGAGTGTCTTAGTAGTAATCTGATTCTTCCTACCCCTAGGACAAGAGAGTGCCCAGCAATGATCAACGACACGAGGATGCAGAAGGCAATGGAAACCACTGCATTAAAGACACGTAACGTGTATCCACAGGACATGTGGCCTGTAATTGAAGAAGTGTCATGATGATCTCTCCATTGGCAAAAGATACCGGAATAGTCCCCCATTCGGATCTCCGGGAGGGGACTGCCAAGGGGGAGGTTACCATGAGAAAAAGATTGAATAATCAACGAAAGGATAACGTTCTACGAGTCGGGGTGTAGAATGTCAGAAGCTTGAACGTGGTAGGGAAGCTAGAAAATCTGAAAAGGGAAATGCAAAGGCTCAATCTAGATATAGTAGGGGTCAGTAAAGTGAAGTGAAAGGAAGACAAGGATTTCTGGTCAGATGAGTATCGGGTAATATCAACATCAGCAGAAAATGGTATAACAGGTGTAGGATTCGTTATGAATAGGAAGGTAGGGCAGAGGGTGTGTTACTGTGAAGAGTTCAATGACCGGGTTGTTCTAATCAGAATCGACAGCAGACCAACACCGACAACGATAGTTCAGGTATACATGCCGACGTCACAAGCTGAAGATGAACAGATAGAGAAAGTGTATGAGGAGATTGAAAGGGTAATGCAGTATGTAAAGGGGGACGAAAATCTAATAGTCATGGGCGACTGGAATGCAGTTGTAGGGGAAGGAGTAGAAGAAAAGGTTACAGGAGAATATGGGCTTGGGACAAGGAATGAAAGAGGAGAAAGACTGAGTTCTGTAACAAGTTTCAGCTAGTAATAGCGAATACCCTGTTCAAGAATCACAAGAGGAGGAGGTATACTTGGAAAAGGCTGGGAGATACGGGAAGATTTCAATTAGATTACATCATGGTCAGACAGAGATTCCGAAATCAGATACTGGATTGTAAGGCATACCCAGGAGCAGATATAGACTCAGATCACAATATAGTAGTGATGAAGAGTAGGCTGAAGTTCAAGACGTAAGTCAGGAAGAATCAATACGCAAAGAAGTGGGATATGGAAGTACTAAGGAATGACAAGATACATTTGAAGTTCTCTAACGCTACAGATACAGCAATAAGGAATAGCGCAGTAGGCAGTACAGTTGAAGAGGAATGGACATCTCTAAAAAGGGCCATCACAGAAGTTGGGAAGGAAAACATAGGTACAAAGTAGGTAGCTGCGAAGAAACCATGGGTAACAGAAGAAATACTTCAGTTGATTGATGAAAGGAGGAAGTACAAACATGTTCTGGGAAAATCGGGAATACAGAAATACAAGTCGCTGAGGAATGAAATAAATAGGAAGTGCAGGGAAGCTAAGACGAAATGGCTGCAGGAAAAATGTGAAGACATCGAAAAAGATATGATTGCCGGAAGGACAGATTCAGCATACAGGAAAGTCAAAACAACCTTTGGTGACATTAAAAGCAACGGTGGTAACATTAAGAGTGCAACGGGTATCCCACTGTTAAATGCAGAGGAGAGAGCAGATAGGTGGAAAGAATACATTGAAAGTCTCTATGAGGGTGAAGAACTCTCAAGTTTTCAAATCTTATCTGGTGCAGTCCCCAACAATCAGTCTTTCCTTCTCATCCTGTCCAGTAAGTCTTCCCTTATCCGCAGCTTTGGGTGACTTTCTGACCTATACCCCTTTCGCTAAACTGATCCAGTCCTTTTCCTTCACCCTTCTTCCTTTATGTTTCTCTTCTACCAGAGGAAGGAGCAAATGGCTCTGAAAGCTAGTAAAAGTTAAATCTTTTTGTGTTTGTGTCCCGCTGCTGCCACTTGGTGAGCAGATTTTTTTATCTATCCATTTACATTACATTGTCAATAATTGATTATTTTCATTGTTATAAACATTTTTGTGTGTTTCTCAGTTACATATGTCAGTTAACAGTGGTAAAAAATTACAAATAATCTCTATAAATCCTGAGGCTGAATTGCTGACTCAGTACGTACCTTTAGAAGGTGAAATGTGCAGTTCTGCCAGTAGGCACTTGCAAAAGTAAAAGTGACATACTATCTTAGCTTTCAGAACTAACAGTGAGTCCCTTCCTTGGAGAGGAGAGAGGAATTGATTGGGGATGGTTAAATAGGAAGGGCAGGCCACTCAGATGCCAGGATGGGAGAGACACACTTGGACCTCTCAAATGAGTCCTTTGCCTTAACCATGGTGACACCTAATTCACTGTATCAGTTGAACTAAACATGTAGTTTCCTCAGTAATTAAAAACCTATCATACCAGCTGTTAAATTCTAAAAGAGGATAATTTGGGGCTCTACTTCTTGCCATTCTGTTTTCCATCCTGGAGGTAAACACTATTTTGTATCAGTGGTGCAACTTCTTCAGTGCTGATCTCCTTGTCCTAGTCCGTTTTATTAGTAGGGCCTGAAGGCTTATGAAGGGGGTTGGGGGGGGGGGGGGGGTCATATCTGTGTCCTTTATAATCTTTTTCCATTACTTCAAAGACAGATTTTTCCTGTGGAGGTGTGTTGAGCAAATATTTGAAAGACAGGAAGCCAACTGAAAGGAGTTGATTAAATAGTTCCATTTCCTTGTAGCTGCACTTAACTGTACACAAACTTAGAGTCAATCTGAGCAACTTCCCAGTCATACTGGTGAGCAATATTCTGCAGCAGAAAACGAAGTGAGGGAAGCTGCTCTAAGCACATTCCTGAAGAGCTTTCTGCAAGCTAACAAGGTTAACTCTTGACTGCTGTTTCCTTGCAGTGGGCATGAAAAGTAAATGCTCCCTCTGAAGTCACTTCCATGTTTTTTGAAGTTTCATTGTGCCAGTTTGGCCAAAATATGGTCTGATTTGTTGGTATGCCATCCAGTGTGCTAGATGGAAACAAAACACTTCTATTTTAGGAATGCTGTGTTTGAGTCACCTTTTGATGAAATATACCCAACTTTCACATTTCTTGATTATCCTGCTGCAGTGCTAAATTGCAAGACCATCTATAATTCTAAATTCTGAAACAGCTTAAAAGCCACAGATATCTAAAACAAAATTAGTGACATTACACAAAGCCTTGTGGCAAACTATTGTTGAAAAGACACAGTCTGTCCTATTTATCTTTTCTCCCAGGTGCACTTTAAACTGTTGGTTGGTATGCACAATACTGAGAAAGTTAAGTAGTTTCTTGCAGTAGACTGATTCATGAATTCTGTGATCAATGTTTCAGCAAGTCAAATGATAGGAATCAGCTGCCAGCCTGTTGCAGCTCTTGCTCGAACTTGTAGTAAAGTTATTTGTTTGATAAGCAGGTTGTGAACTGTACTTCATAGTGATATTAGCTAGAACTGTTCTCTAGGAGAGCTATCTCTGAGTATCTTGCAGGTGCAGTTTAATTGAGCATTGATGGCAGTTTTTCTGTGAATAAGATTTTGTTGTAGTAGCTGAGAAGCCATATCTGTACAACTGGGCTGGTAAATACAGGAAAGAGTCTATCAAAGCATTTATGCACTTGGTGTGCTTCAGTCGAGCTTTTAATTCAATGACAGTGAATGAAGCTGAGAACTGTAGATTAAATTTGCAAACTTTCCTTGACCTTGAATAGCTCTTGCCTTATTAGAAATGCTGTGTCTTTGTCTCCAAGGGTTGAAACTTTTGTTAGCCTCAAAAGAAACAGAAGCAGTTTTCATTTTTTCAGCTGGATGCATTCATAGTCTGTGTTTAAATAAGTTTTGCTGTTGTTGATCAAAGTCAGATCTTGGAGTTATTTTTTATAATTTTCTTTCCTCTTCTCATTCAAATAGTTGAATAGTTTTGAGGAAGGCTTCGCATTTCCCCATGTTTTTAAATATTGCTTGGATAAATTTGGAGTAAAATTGGAGCAGATGGAGTGTTTTCCCATAGGTTTTAAGTCTAGGAGTAAGAAGCCTAAGCTGCTCTTTTTTTATTGTTGTCATTTGGGTTTAAGGTGTCCAACATCTAGGTTATTAGCATACACAAATATTGTTTGTGGACAAGTTGACCTAAAAACTGACACTAAAAAAAATGTTCAAATGTGCGTGAAATCTTATGGGACTTAACTGCTAAGGTCATCAATCCCTAAGCTTACATACTACTTAACCTAAATTACCCTAAGGACAAACACATACACCCGTGCCCGAGGGAGGACTCGAACCTCCTCTGGGACAGCCACACAGTCCACTGACACTAATCATTCGTATCCATTTGTTAAAACAACACTAATAACCACAGGAAAAAATTATTTTACATGAAAGAACCAATAATGAGGTATCATCATTGGCAGCAGCGGAAGTGGTAGCAACAGTAGCAGCAGCAGCATCAACCAGTTCAATCACTTGGCATCCAACATAGGACCCCAGCAAGTTCTTCCATTTCCGCCAACCATGAGCTTGTTGTTGCCAAGTGAATCCTGTGTCTGTCTTAAGTCTGTCCCATCTGTCCAGAAGTCTATTTCTTGGTATTTTTTGGTAAATTGGGCTCCAAGTTAGTATTTGTTTTGACCATCTACTGTCCTTTCTTTCAGCGACATGATCAGCCCACTGCCATTTCCAGGTATTTAATCTTAATGATTTTTGATACATTCGAGTATCTACTGCTTCTTTATTTCTTTGTGTACTCCAGAATTGATCTTTCCATTCCTCTTTTGAGTTTTTTAACAATGAACTCATTCAATGTCCATGTCTCATGGCAATAAGTTATTACTGTTTGTATATATTGTTCAAAAACAGTTTTGTTCAGCTCTGTCAACATCCTAGACTTGAAAATTGATTGCACTCAGCAGTGTTTTAACAGAGAATCATGCTAATTCCAACACATAAAAACTGATAGCAGATAACCCTGCACATTCCAAAACACACAAACTTTTTTCTTGCTTTTTGCCATTTCGTCAATTGAAACACAAATTGATGGGCACCACGCAAACTTGATGAGTTTACGGCTCTGTTCTTGCATCACTCGTAGTTACACATGAAATTGGAAATTTGTGGTAAGGACTGTGGGACCAAACAGTCCTACACATGTAATACATGGAAAATATAACACTTTTGAAATGAATGAAGCATTTAAGTAGCCCTGTACAGTTAGCTGTAAAATGTGGCGCACTGTTAGTAGTACATCATAATCACCTCATACTGGTAGATTTCCTCACTGGAGGAGAAACCCACGCATCATGGGAATGTGTCCAATATGGAGATGCATTAATAGCATTTCATTCTGCTCTTGTGAATGGAAGGAACTGTGCCATGTTTGAGGGATTGGCTTCACCAACCACAAGTTACGTGTCACTTCCAGCCATGCTTCCTCTTCAAGGGTTTTTTTCATCAACAGTGAGATCATTGCATCTTGAGGGACTTCACACTGAGCCACTGTAGTACTGTGCAGGCTTCCTTGGCTACTGCCCCTATCACTTTGTTGCAACTACTCCCATGTGCCCTGGCACTGAGCAGAATACCAGCTCCTTCCCTAGGTAGAGGAGGGTGTCTCAGAAGTTACTGAGACCTTTTTATGATAAATAAATGCTCTAGGTAGCTTACAGTGCACCCAGGAACTCAGAGCAAAATGGAAATTTTGTAGATCAAAAATGTCTCATCTGCTCCAGTGCCCTCAAGATTACCTCTGCAGTGAATTTGTTCAGTAAGCATATCTTGAGGACACGATCAGAGCAAACCACAAAGTGGCCAGATTTTCCTCCTGCCCATACCAATCAATGTAGACTGGTATATATGAGTATTCCTAGTGCTGGTTTAAAATGCAGAGCTTTTCAAAATGGTTCTATTGTTTTCAAGACTGTATCTTCTATATGAGTGAAGACAGAAACTTGTGGTAAGCTACAACTTATGAAGTTTTTTTTTATTTTCAAAAGAACCATCTGATCTGTATCAGAGTATTTCTTTTACATACAAATAGCACATGTGCATTCACATGCATGTCCAACCTTGGGATACTTTCTACAGCTGTATTTAGGATCAAAGTTTTCATTTGTATTTCACAAATGTTCATGTGTCCTCCACTGGACACAGGTCAAACATCCATATGATAGTCAAAATTGTCCTGTAGTTTGCAAGCATGTGTAGAGTTACTGCATACATCTGTTGCTAGGCAGCATCAAAGTTCACATAAAACTGATGTAAAGGGAGGCACAGACACACATACATCCCAACAACAAAAATACTATACTGTGAGATCTTGTGATGTAGGGTGCCAACCGTGTTGTGCAAAATCCTTAAACCACTTATGGTTGATCCATCTTTGTGGCTGCCCATAGTTACAAAGTGCTTGTACATCCAGGTATCAGTGTAGTGGCGCTCCATCCAGTTGAAAAAGGAAACTTTCATCATTTTCTCACAACTATGGAAAAAAACCAGATCTCCAACACATCCAGGTACATGGTTCCTGCTTTTCCATAAAAAAAGGTACATACTGTAAATGTTGTTGTTGTTGTGGTCTTCAGTCCTGAGACTGGTTTGATGCAGCCCTCCATGCTACTCTATCCTGTGCAAACTGCTTCATCTCCTAGTACGTACTGCAGCCTACATCCTTCTGAATCTGCTTAGTGTATTCATCTATAGGTCTCCCTCTACAATTTTTACCCTCCACACTGCCCTCCAGTACTAAATTGGTGATCCCTTGATGCCTCAGAACATGTCCTACCAACCGATCCCTTCTTCTAGTCAAGTTGTGCCACAAACTCCTTTTCTCCCCAATTCTATTCAATACCTCCTCATTAGTTATGTGATCTACCCATCTAATCTTCAGCATTCTTCTGTAGCACCACATTTCGAAAGCTTCTATTCTCTTCTTGTCCAAACTATTTATTGTCCATGTTTCACTTCCATACATGGCTACACTACATACAAATACTTTCAGAAACGACTTCCTGACACTTAAATCTATACTCGATGTTAACAAATTTCTCTCCTTCAGAAACACTTTCCTTGCCATTGCCAGTCTACATTTTATATCCTCTCTACTTCGACCATCATCAGTTATTTTTCTCCCCAAATAGCAAAACTCCTTTACTACTTTAAGTGTCTCATTTCCTAATCTAATTCCCTCAGCATCATCCGATTTAATTCGACTACATTCCATTATCCTCATTTTGCTTTTGTTGATGTTCATCTTATAACCTCCTTTCAAGACACAATCCATTCCGTTCAACTGCTCTTCCAAGTCCTTTGCTGTCTCTGACAGAATTACAATGTCATCTGCGAACCTCAAAGTTTTTATTTCTTCTCCATGGATTTTAATACCTACTATGAATTTTTCTTTTGTTTCCATTACTGCTTTCTCAATATACAGATTGAATAACATTGGGGAGAGGCTACAACCCAGTCTCACTCCCTTCCCAACCACTGCTTCCCTTTCGTGCCCCTCAACTCTTATAACTGCCGTCTGGTTTCTGTAAAAATTGTAAATAGCCTTTTGCTCCCTGTATTTTACCCTTGCCACCTTCAGAATTTGAAAGAGAGTATTCCAGTCAACATTGTCAAAAGCTTTCTCTAAGTCTACAAATGCTAGAAATGTAGATTTGCCTTTTCTTAATATAACTTCTAAGATAAGTTGTAGGATCAGTATTGCCTTATGTGTTCCAACATTTCTACGGAATCCAAACTGATCTTCCCCGAGGTCGGCTTCCACCAGTTTTTCCATTCGTCTGTAAAGAATTCGCGTTAGTATTTTGCAGCTGTGACTTATTAAACTGATAGTTCAGTAACTTTCACATCTGTCAACACTTGCTTTCTTTGGAATCGGAATTATTATATTCTTCTTAAAGGCTGAGGGTATTTCGTATGCCTCATACATTTTGCTCACCAGATGGTAGAGTTTTGTCAGGACTGGCTCTCCCAAGGCTGTCAGTAGTTCTAATGGAATATTGTCTACTCCCGGGGCCCTGTTTCGACTTAAGTCTTCCAGTGCTCTGTCAAACTCATCACGCAGTGTTGTATCTCCCATTTCATCTTCATCTACATCCTCTTCCATTTCCATAACATTGCCCTGAAGTACATCGCCCTTGTATAGACACTCTATACACTCCTTCCACCTTTCTGCTTTCCCTACTTTGCTTAGAACTGGGTTTCCACCTGAGCTCTTGATATTCATGCAAGTGATTCTCTTTTCTTCAAAGCTCTCTTTAATTTTTCTGTAGGCAGTATCTATCTTACCCCTAGTGAGATAAGCCTCTACATCCTTACATTTGTCCTCTAGCCATCCCTGCTTAGCCATTTTGCGCTTTGTGTTGATCTCATTTTTGAGACGTTTGTATTCCTTTTTGCCTGCTTCATTTACTGCATTTTTATGTTTTCTTCTTTCACCAGTTAAATTAATTATTTCTTCTGTTACCCAAGGATTTCTACTACCCCTAGTCTTTTTACCTACTTGATCCTTTGCTGCCTTCACTACTTCATCCCTCAAAGCTACTCATTCTTCTTCTACTGTATTTCTTTCCCCCATTCTTGTCAATTGTTCCCTTATGCTCTCCCTGAAACTCTGTACAACCTCTTGGTTTAGTCAGTATGTCCAGGTCCCATCTCCTTAAATTCCCACCTTTTTGCAGTTTCTTCAGTTTTAATCTACACTTCATAACCAATAGAGTGTGGTCAGAGTCCACATCTGCCCCTGGAAATGTCTTACAATTTAAAACCTGGTTCCTAAATCTCTGTCTTACCATTATATAATCTATCTGAAACCTGTCAGTATCTCCAGGCTTCTTCCATGTATACAATCTTCTTTTATGATTCTTGTGCAAATTTCTACAGGTGGCTTCCTCTTTCATTTCTTCCCCCCAATCCATATTCACCTACTACGTTTCCTTCTCTTCCTTTTCCTACTGTTCAATTCTAGTCACCCATGACTATTAAATTTTCGTCTCCCTTCACTAACTGAATAATTTCTTTTATCTCATCACACATTTCTTCAATTTCTTCATCATCTGCAGAGCTTGTTGACATATAAACTTGTACTACTGTAGTAGACGTGGGTTTCGTGTCTATCTTGGCCACAATAATGCATTCACTATGCTGTTTGTAGTAGCTTTCCCGCGCTCCAATTTTTTTTATTTATTATTAAACCTACTCCTGCATTACCCCTATTTGATTTTGTACTTATAACCCTGTAATCACCTGACCAAAAGTCTAGTTCCTCCTGCCACCGAACTTCGCTAATTCCTACTATATCTAACTTTAACCTATCCGTTTCCCTTTTTAAATTTTCTAACCTACCTGCCCGATTAAGGGATCTGACATTCCACACTCCGATCCGTAGAAGGCCAGTTTTCTTTCTCCTGATAACGACGTCCTCTTGAGTAGTCCCCACCCGGAGATCCAAATGGGGGACTATTTTACCTCCGGAATATTGTACCCAAGAGGACGCCATCATCGTTTAACCATACAGTAAAGCTGCATGCCCTCGGAAAAATTACGGCTGTAGTTTCCCCTTGCTTTCAGCCGTTCACAGTACCAGCACAGCAAGGCCGTTATGGTTAGTGTTACAAGGCCAGATCAGTCAATCATCCAGACTGTTGCCCCTGCAGCTACTGAAAAGGCTGCTGCCCCTCTTCAGGAACCACACGTTTGTCTGGCCTCTCAACAGATACCCCTCCGTTGTGGTTGCACCTATGGTACGGCTATCTGTATCGCTGAGGCACGCAAGCCTCCCCATCAACGGCAAGGTCCATGGTTCATGGGGGAAGGCCCATGTAAATATTTTCTCATAAAACAGTGAAAAACGCATGAAAATTTGGAGAGTCTCATGCTCAAACATGCTGTGTTTCCCTTATTCTTACACTGTGGTTGTCTCATTTGACTACTTAAAGGTAAAACAGCCTCATCACTGAACTCTAAATGTGACAGGAAATTGTTATCTTCCATTTAAACTACCAGAATGATTTCACAAAACTTTACACTTTCTTGCTTATCACCATAAAAAAAAGCTTGTAGCAAATGAATCCTGAATGGTTTGAAACACAAATATTACTGCAAACACCAGACACATACATGAAGAATTGTTAACTCTCAACTGGCATGACAAGTAGACTTCTGTGGACTAAGTTGCAAAACTCTGTTAAATATGCTCTACAACTTTAATGAGCCCATGGGCTTGATCTTTAGATTTTGCTGACTGCCCATAGCCTCACACTTGCCATAGCCACACACTTTCACTGTGAGCTATTGATACAATTCTTCTTAACTCATGCTAAAGTTCCCTCTTCTTCCCCTCTCTGGCTATCCTTCCTCTCTGACTATTAAATCGTGGTGGTGTTTTTGTTGTAGGCTGAGCTTATCAAAGGGTTCTAATATTGGTTACTCTTTCAACCCCTTAGCTTACATCTATCGCCCCTTTTTCGAATCATCAAGTGTGATTTTGCACCTATACCTTTCAAAATGTTGTTAGTAGTGCTGGCTGTGCCATGAAAGTCACACAGTTTGGCACGTGTACCACCAGATGCAAAATTATACTTTATTAACATGGTGTGCACCTCGATGCCTGTACAAATTTGTCCTTTCTGTTATTTTTTGTATAAATGAACTGGTCAGTTTTGAGACATGTAAATGCTGCAAGAACTGAATTCTGTAGGTGATACAAAAAACCAACTACATTCTAGAGAACTGACTGTTATGGTGTATGAAAAAGTCTGTACTCCAGATTCCATGGGAAATGAGGAGGGTAGGGGAAAGTGGCCCTTCATGCCTCCCCTTGCTTGAAGATGTCTGTGGGTATGTATGTTACCAACAGTGTGCCAAAAACGTAGCGTAGCAGCCAACCCATCATAGGGGGTGGGGAGTGTCGTGAAGTATCTGCATGGGTGTAGTAGTATCCTGACCATGCAAGAATCACACTGTTAAGAGCCTGTGCTGTCAAAATCTGATGTATGTTTACAAGTATGAGATCGTCTTATGTGGAATGTAGGGACTCCATAGAGTACCAACTTGTGCCAGGTACCTAGTGCTATAGTAGAGCGACACCAGTGGAAGGATGAGGGGATGGCACCAAGGAGGATAACTTACAGTGAAGAGATCTAATGTGTCCCAAGCTGGTGGTCATTCCCAACTCAACCTCTCCCCTCCCCCCCTCTCTAGTGGTAACTAATGTAAGAAGCAAGGAGAAAAATATCTTCTCCAATCTACATCTATATACATACATACTCTGCAGGCCACCATACAATGTATAACGTAGGATATCTTATACCGCTGCTAGTAATTTTCTTTCTTGTTCCACTTGTAAACGAGCAAGGGAAAAAAGGCTGCCTATATGCTTTTATATGAGCCCTGGTTTCTGTTTATTGCCCTTAATTCAAACATACATTGATGGCAGTAGAATCGTTCTGCAATCTGACACAAACGGCAGCCTTGAGAAAGAATGAAACATACAAGAATATAAAACCTTTGACTGATCAGTGTACTTTGAGACTTGGAAAAATGCGAACACTTGCGTCCTGTACAAATTATGACAAATTTCACACAAGCAATATCACCTACAGGAAAAAAGAGTGCTCTCTTTCCCATCCTTATTAATTGTCCCAAATAGCTCCGCCCCCCCCCCCCCCCCCCAATCCCAGTTGTCCCTTCTCCTTTTGCCTTGTCTCCCTGAGCAGAGAAGTTACTTCCTTGATCCATCTACTTGCTGCTAGTTGGATGACTATTTATGCGACAATGACCATTTTATAATAATTCTTTCTTTGCTGCACCAATACCCGTCACAATGCCCTTAATTGCTGTTACTTTAAGAACACTGATAGGTGTAGCCTCACCAATCCTTTATAACTTGAACTCTCCTCTTGAGCAGGAAGTGAAGTGGTCTGCTGACATACCACTGTTGTAATATTACAGGCAGCAGAAGCAACAATCCCTCTCTCCTCAGGGCCCAACTGCCAGAAACCTGTATGATGGTGGAACCAAAAGAAAGCTGTAGCCATTAAAAATCTCAGAAGATCACTCCAGAAAAATAAACTGTCCATTGATGGGAAAACTATCTGAGCCCGGGTCCACTATTTGATTGAAAAAGACAAGGACAGGTGTTTTCAAAGATTTTTAATCACTATTGAATCCTGTCTCTCAGATGTGGGACATTCATGGGCACCAGTCATCCTCTAGTATCCTGGTCATCACTCAGGAGTGTCATCCAGTGTGATGCCACCATTGTTGCCAGGTTGCAAATACTCTTTGTCCGAGCATTCTACTGTAATAGCATAATATGAGTTTTTGTAAAATTAAGGGTAAAGCTATTGGTTGTAAAACATTTGCTAGCCTTCAGCTGTTTTCCCAGCTGTGTATGGTATGGTTATGTTTGGCCCCTTAATTTTGGCTGTGCAGTCTGCGGTGCGGAGAAATGCCATCTTGCGTGAAAATGATCCTACCCACACATCCATGCTGTTGAAGGGTGAGAATGTTCTTGGTACACAAAAGACTACCATAGCATTTACCAGTAATGTTACAGGTTACAGGATCCACCTCCTTGAAGAAATATGGTCTACAATAAAGGATGCCATCAACCTGCCTACACATTTACGTTTGCAAAATGAAGTGGTACCAGTTGAAGTTTGAGTGGATTTTCCATTGCCGATATTCTTCAATTCTGTAGACAGATACGTTCTTGGAGATGAAAATGGCTTCACCTGTCCACAGAATGTTCCATGACCCTCTAACACCCACATCCACGTGAGCAAGAAATTCTAGAGCAAACATTTGTCTTGTTGTGAGGTCAGCATGAAGCAAATCCTTAAGTAAGTACAGATACCAATGCAGGATGTTTTGCGGAATTTTATGCACCATGTACAAAGTTTGGATAATTCCGCCTGCACTGCAAATGACTGTTCTTTTAAAAGAGCTTTACTGGCAAATAACAGATCTGTTCACTATGTCATCACAAATGTAATAATAAGTGGTATCTATATTTTTGTACCAGTTTCGCTATTGACCCCCCCCCCCCCTTCCCCCTTATTCTGCTACTGTAAAATAAAGTTTTTTTGCTTGTGTAGTAAATGTTTCCTTTTTTTATGAAAAACATAACAGTAATGTCAGAGGTTCTACCACATTCTGAGAACAATGTTTAATTTTCATAGATAGTTTACTACCATTTCTGTAACTGGTTTTATTTTTATGTAAAATAAATGCTCAGTCTATCCTGCTGTTATAGTTTTATAGCATGGATTGGATAACACCGATCAAAAGAAGAAAGCGTTCTTGAATCTGCTCACTTCTCTATGCTGCACTCTCATTGCTCTTTTTTGTCAAATAATAGGACAGTCCAACACAATAACAGAAAACATAGACAAAAATGGGCCAATCAAAAGCAGAATCATTAGATTTATGGAGACATTAATTGCTCCAGTTCAACTGTTACATGTATCTTCTTCTTCTTCACGCGATCAGGCCCAGAGAACCGCGCGCCCCCACAGTTAGAGCTCTCCATCCATCTCTGTCTTCTGCTATCTGTCTCCAGTTTTCCGTGACTCCCAGCTGCAACAGGTCTTCTCTCACTCCATCGATCCACCTCTTTCTAACCACTGGTCTGCTGCCTGACGGGATCCAGTCCATTGTGATTTTGGGCCATCTTGTTGCCTCCATTCTAACTACATGTCCAGCCCATTGCAGTCTTTTGCTTCTCATCACTCCCAAGATGTTAGACTCCTTGTACAGCTCTTCTAATTCAGTGTTATGGTGTCTTCTCCATTCTCCAGTAGTCTGATCTCTGACTGGTCCAAATATTTTCCTGAGGACTTTCCTTTCAAATGTTAGCAGTCGCTTAAGGTCCTGTTTTCGAGTGCTCCAGGTTTGAGAACCATAAAGTACTACTGGCATTATTAATGTCTTATACAACCGTAGCTTTAGTTGTTGCGAGACACTTCTACATTTTAATATAGGGTCTAGAGAGTGATAGCATCTGTTTCCCGCCTGCATTCGTGCTTTTATCTCTGCTTCAGTTGATGTTACTTCTGTAAAATATGATCCAAGGTATTTGAACTCTTTCACATGTTTATACCTGGTGTTGTTCACAATTAAATCTTGAGAGTTCTGGATCTTTCTTCCTATGGTCATATACTCGTGTCTTTTCAGAGCTAATTTGTAGACCGATCCTAGCTGCCAATAACTCCAAGGTCTGGATACTTCTCTTCAGATCTTCTTGTGTGCATGCTAATAGTGCAATGTCGTCTGCATAGGCCAGATATGTAATGTGTTCATTACCAATTTGAATGCCCTTGATGTTTTCTTTGTTGAAATCCCGCATTACCTTCTCAAGTGTCAGGTTGAAGAGAACAGGTGATAGCCCATCTCCTTGGCGTAATCCTGTTACAACTTGGAAGCTTTCTGTCATTTGATTGCCTACCTTAACCTTAAGTTTTGTGTCATTTAGGCATACCTCTACCAGTTTGACCAACTTCTTTGGTATGCCAAACTCTGTCATAGTTCTAATCAGGCTAGGTCTATGTATACTGTCGTAAGCCTTCTTGAAGTCTACAAATAGGAGATGTATCTCTCGTCCGTATTCGTACATTTTTTCACAGACCTGTTTTAGGACAAAAATCTGGTCCGTGGTTGATCGCCCTGCCTGGAAACCTCCTTGGTATTCTCCAATTATGTCTGTTGCTATAGGTTTTATTCGTTCTAGAAGGCAGTTGGAGAAGATCTCATAACAGGTGTTGAGTAGCGCTATGCCCCTGTAGTTGTCACATACGGATTTGTCTTTCTTTTTATATATGGGGCATATCACAGCTACCTTCCATTCCTCTTGTATTTCATGTTTTACCCAAAGTTGCTCGGTTAGCTTGTGGATTTTGAAACAGAGGATTCCGTCTCCAGCCTTGAGAAGTTCAGGAGGAATACTGTCCTCACCTGGACTTTTACCATTCTTAAGGTTTTTAATCTGGTTCCTTATCTCTTCAATGGTGGGTGGAGGATATTCTGGGTCTACTGTTACTGGTTCATCAAACTCGAGTAGTTCGGTTGGTTCATCAGAGTTTAGTAATTCTCTGAAGTATTCCATCCATCTTCTTCCAATTTTTTGATCTTCTGTTAACATTCTTCCATTGGCATGTATCACAAAACTCAATATGTTATTAAAAGCAGTATTTCTTCTGGTTATGATGATGTTTCAAACAGTGAATTGAAATCTTATGGTATTTTTATAGTGCCGAATTTGAAGTCAGTTGCCGAGTTAATTTGTATGTACTGAAGTACTGAAATCTGGAATAGTAATACTCACGTATAAAAGTGGAGATAAACAAGTGACTTGTAATTATACAGTCATCTCCCTGTTACCTGTAGTGACAAAAATTTAAGGAAAATATCTTATATGAAAATACTGAACCAATTTTCAGACAGTTACCATTCAGCAACTTCTTAGATTGGCTTCTGTAAGGGATTCTCTCTGGGAATGTCAGTGAATGATCTCACTAATTAAGTTCTGGAAGAACTAAAAAAAAAAAAACCTTGTTGGAATTTTTTGTGACTTTGCCAGTGGCATTCCAACTTCAGTATCCTCCAGTCCTCCCCATTTTCTGCCATCATTTTCTTAGTAATATAAAATGCATCAGTACTGAGAATGTTATGCCACCAGTTGTCAAATGAGTGATATTTTTATGACAATATGTTTCAGGACTATATTACCTGAGATGTTTGTATTTTCCCACCTCCGCATTGCAAATGTTTTGACTTTTGAGTGAAATGCCCAGTCGATGTGCTGTTGTTTTCATGTCAATTCTACCAACAGTGAGAGTTGTTTAGTTCTCGGGGTGTTGTAAAATTCCTGGATTCGTCTCGTCACTGTGCAGCCTGTGAAAAGGATTGCGGAAGACTCCCAAATAAATTCCAAAGTACAGTGCAGTTTTAACGCCAATATATTTCCAGGACTCTGGTGTCCGAGCCTGGGGAACTGTACCGGTTACATCACATGTACCCAAAGTTGGCATCAAAGGACACAAAGTTCACAACAATCAACAAACGAGTGAGCCTACAATACATTTGCTCGTAACCCTAGCCAGAAAATGAGTGCCCCAAGGCGCCTGCGTGACCTCTATTTATACTTTTGTTAACAATTACAGACAATGAAAATTACAATTTTATGTAAAATCACAATTAAAAGTTAAACCGAATATAAGATACACATTGCTAAAAATTTACAATCACAGTGCTGAACAAGGTGAACCTATTTTCAACTTAGTTATGAGTTAATATAACATTTTCTGACTAATTATGTTACAGGTAACAATTACATTTCTAAATTTATTTATAACAAATTAACTAGTGCCTGAATTTTAGTGCTAACATATATCGGAGATTAAATTAACGTGCTTTATTTATATGTTCTATTTAATTTGCTGTAGTAATTTTATACTAATAGGTTTACTGGTATATCCTGACCATGTGCTACATTTTGTTCAATTAGTTACAGTATTAATTTCACATTTATATTATGTTTCTCACATAAGAACAATGTTAATCAGCAAAACATCATTTTCAAATTATATGTATACTGAAATAGCGGTTATTTTTGTATGTAATTTGGAAACAGGTCACTTTACATTGGGCAATTAGGACTGGTGTTTATCTTTAATGCTCTCCGAGGGGTTCTGATAGGTAGCAATGAGATACAGTAATATTTCAATATCCCCCGAAGAGTTTTGCCTAGCCTGATAGACGAAACTCTGCTCACAGAAATATTAGAGTGGTTGATATGATACAGTACTAGTTGGATAAAATAATACAAACTGCATATATCTTAAAAGGTACAAAATTGGATCATGAAACTTTACTTACAGATAAATTTTCCAAATAGCTACAAACAATAATTGGAATTATGAGATTACAAAGAAATTTCCAAACTTTTACAAAATCAATATTTACATCAAATTTTGTGAATGAATGTTTTTCCGAATCTATCACTTCTAGAGCGTCCTTGTTTTTGTCACTTCTAGATTGTCCATTAATTTTCCTTCCTTCAAACACCCAGACACAGCTAAGCTAACAAATCACAAATTTGATTGGATTGATTATGTTGCACTTTTGAAGTTTGAAGTTTATAATATAAAAGACAGAAAAATAAAATTTATCTTAACAGTTTGCAATACCATAAAATATTTTACAAATCTTATGAAACATGAATATTCAAAATTATATTTGTATATTTATATTGTGACAGTATAGAAACTGTTCATTTATATCCAATCCGGGTTGTTGTCACAAGTATCTGAAAATACTATGTATATCAATATTTCTTGGCTTTGTACATCAAATGCAATAACGTTTCAAAATGTTTACCAGACATCCAGAATGTCAGATCAAATTAACACTGAGAAACAGCTTCAAGATTTTATAAATTGTGACAAAATAAGTATCATCATCATCACCATCATCATCATCATTTAAGACTGATTATGCCTTTCAGCGTTCAGTCTGGAGCATAGTCCCCTTTATAAAATTCCTCCATGATCCCCTATTCCGTGCTAACATTGGTGCCTCTTCTGATGTTAAGCCTATTACTTCAAAATCATTCTTAACCGAATCCAGGTATCTTCTCCTTGGTCTACCCCGACTCCTCCTACCCTCTACTGCTGAACCCATGAGTCTCTTGGGTAACCATGCTTCTGCCATGCGTGTAACATGACCCCACCATCTAACCCTGTTCGCCCTGACTGCTACATCTATAGAGTTCATTGCCAGTTTTTCTTTGATTTCCTCATTGTGGACACCCTCCTGCCATTGTTCCAATCTACTAGTACCTGCAATAATCCTAGCTACTTTCATATCCGTAACCTCAACCTTGTTGATAAGGTAACCTGAATCCACCCAGCTTTCGCTCCCATACAACAAAGTTGGTCGAGAGATTGAACGGTGCACAGATAACTTAGTCTTGGTACTGACTTCCTTCTTGCAGAAGAGAGTAGATCGTAGCTGAGCACTCACTGCATTAGCTTTGCTACAACTCGCTTCCAGTTCTTTCACTATGTTGCCATCTTGTGAGAATATGCATCCTAAGTACTTGAAACTGTCCACCTGTTCTAACTTTGTTCCTCCTATTTGGCACTCAATCCGTTTATATCTCTTTCCCACTGACATTACTTTCATTTTGGAGATGCTAATCTTCATACCATAGTCCTTACATTTCTGATCTAGCTCTGAAATATTACTTTGCAAACTTTCAATCGAATCTGCCATCACAACTAAGTCATCCGCATATGCAAGACTGCTTATTTTGTGTTCACACATCTTAATCTCACCCAGCCAGTCTAGACAAAATAAGTATTATGTCAATAAAATTCCTGAAAGTGGCAAGATACACTTAAGCAAGTGAAAATGTAATTGTGCTATAGTTAGCAACCTTGCAGTAAGGAGATTCTGTAAAAAAAAATCCAGAACCTTGTCACATGGCATCTTATATTTCATTTCGTCAAAGTCCTCAGTCTGTCTATTAAAGTTGTCATTTCCTACCCCTCAATAACAAACTAGTCTCCAGATTGTGTCTTGCGAGATGTGAGTAGTGTAAAATAATAGCTTTTCAATGTGATTTGTGTGCTATGCATTGTCATAGTTGTTCAAAATAACTCTCAAGTTTAATTTCACATCAGCATTTCCTTCAATCAAAATGTATAAGAGTTCTACTTCATGCAATTCAAATGATTCATTAGTTCCGTTCTGTGTGATTGCACCGTATCATCATCATCATAAAACTAATCATCAAAACCATTAATAAATGAGGGTTGAATACCACCGGACCACCTCAGCAGCATTGCATATCATATAACCTAAACCTATCATCATCATAATCATCATCCTCATCCAAATACCCCTACGAAAATGCAAGCCAAAACAAAACCATCTTTCATCAATAAACTGTAAACATCAATTCATGTGAATCAGAAACAGGAATGAGTCTGCAACCTCAAATCCTTAATATAAATGCAAATCACATCACTTACCTTATTTCAAGACAATCCTCAACAATTCATAGCAATTTCAACATCTCTCTCGTGTGTACATAACTGAGTGAAACGTGTATATAGTATATCATGGTGATAATCCCTTCTTAACAGCATAAATCACTTCAACCCTTTCATAAATCATAACGTCTTTCAACATCTCATGTGGTCTTATATATAGTAACACATTAATACAGTTGTCAATCGTATAACGGTATGAGAAGCAGAACATAGTAATTCCTTCCTTGTGGATAACCTATATAAGATAAAAACAGTGAAAAGATGTATATAGTTCTTCTTAACTGCACAAATGTACCATAAAATCTGTAAGTATGTATTAATAAGCTTAGTGTATCTTCACACAATTTACCTTCCATTTCTGGATAAGCTGATATAAATACAGTATGGTCTGTTGTCTGTAAAGATGTGTAACTGTTCCTCACTAGAAAATACATATTGGTTTTTTCTGGAAAATCATAGTCCTCACATATCAGTAATAGTCACAATTGGTAGGATGTAAATGTCAAATTATCAATACATCTGATGATGCAGATTACTCAATCAAAACAAAATGTATCTTATACTACAAATTAAATCACATGAAAATATGTTACATAACAAATATAAGCAAACATAGGTACAAAAAATTAACATATGTATTGTCGGAAGTTTGTGTGTCAGAAAGGTATTGTAGAATGTGGCATCAGTGTTTTTGAGAAGAAAATGTCACATTAGCTGAGGCACCTTGCATAAGCCACACGCATAGTACTCGAAGATTGTGTACCCCCCTGAGGGATTGCAATTATTGCACACAAGGTTTCAACTGAGTGACATTTCTTAAACCAAATGGCTTTTTTGATTTGGGACAGATAAGTCGGTAGGCGTTTGGATGTCATTTTTCATAAACTTCAAATGGACAAATGTAAATATCGAAAAATTTCTTGATCTCTCTATTGATTGCCTTGGATTTCTCATAACTTTTGGTTAAGACTAGATCACCTACATTGTACTGTGTAAACTTTCCTTTTGAATCATGTTTAAGCTTTCTCTTGGCACAGTGTGTTTCAATATTTTTCTTTACTATTTCCATTCTCTCGTCCGGTGTTAACTCATTACAGACAGGAAAATTGATCAATTCATACAAGATGTTTGGTGGGTGTTTGTTAAAATGGACTTCATAAGGCGTAAAACCAGTTGTTGTATGTTGTAAGGTGTTCAAAACATCTTCAAAATCACATATGTAACTTGACCAATTTGTATGATCTTTAGAGCAGTAAGTTCTACAAAGCCTGCCTATTTCACGCATATTGCGCTCAGTTGGGTTGCAAGACAGAGAATGTACGGAAATAAGAACATGCTTAATGTCTTCATCTTTCATGAAATCTTTCCAAACGTTAGATGTAAATTGGCTCCCATTGTCTGAAAGTATGGCTTTTGGTTTTCCAATCTGTGTGAAGTAGTCATTACAGAAACAGTTTAAAATTTTCCTGCTTGTTGCCTTCTTTAGTGGATACAATTTTACTAGTTTAGTGAATAAGTCAACAACTACAAACAAATATGTATAACCCTCTTTAGTTCTCGGCAATTGACCAAACAAATCAATTCCTATCAGTTCCAATTTGCCTTTTGGCACTTTGTAAATATCCTTGGTGTTTCTGATTTGTGACTTTTACTCTTTGACACCGATCACATTTTTGTATAACCTGTCTTACTCTTCTAAACATATTATTAAAATAGACATTTTCCTTAAGTTTGTCAGTGCATTTCATGATTCCACAGTGTCCATAGCTCTCATGTGTGTACTTAATTAAAACATCAACACATTGTATAGGCCAACAAACCTTCCAGATGTCAGAGTCCGTGTTATGTCTCCTGAATAAAATACCTTTAAAGTTCTGATAATACATCCCAACCTTTTCATAACCCTTTTTACCAATAAGGCTTTTCACAAGTTTCAAATCATCATCCTGGTTCTGGTATCTCCTAAGCTGACTGCAAATGTTAGTAATTTCCTTTTCACCCTTAATCCCTCTCATGTACATTATTTTAAACACTTTGTTATCCAATAGTTCTTCTTCCTGACCCCCCCCCCCCCCCCACAGGTAATCTAGACAAAGCATCAGAAATTATATTCTGATCCCCTCTTATATACTGAATGCTATAATCAAATTGTTGCAAAAATACGGCCCACCTGGTTAATCTACTGTTGAAAAGTTTACAGTCTTGAATATAACATAGAGCTTTGTGATCCATGAAAACTATGACTTTATGGCCTGTTAGATAGTTCCTGTATTTAGTGAAACCCCATACAATAGCAAGTAGTTCCTTCTCAGTCACCGTGTAATTACGTTCATGTTTCTGCAGACCTCGGCTGGCAAAACTGATTGAAAGATGTTCTATTCTTCCATCAATTTCCTTCTGTTGAAACGAATGTACACCCAATCTGTAATCTGAACTATCTGTCATTAGGCAAAATGGTAGTGAAAGGTCAGGTCTGTGGAGCAATTGACTGTTATTTAGTTGTTGTTTGATCTCATCGAATGCTGCTTGACACTGATCTATCCATTCCGATATGGTGTTCTTTTTTAATAGCTCTCTCAAACACGGTGCATTTAAAGCTTGGGTGCTGACATACTTACGATAAAAATTACATAGACCATAAAATGACCTCAGCTGTTTCTTGTTCTTTGGACATGGAAACTGGACAATTGCAGAAATTTTATCACTGTCAGGTAGAATGCCTTCTCTGTTAATTATATGGCCTAAAAACTTCAAGCCTGATACTCCAAATTTGCATTTACTTAATTTAAGTGTCATACTGCCTTGCCTGAACTTATTGGCTAATTTGTACAAAGTATCAAGGTGTTCCTCCCAAGTTTTGCTGGTTATTAATATATCATCCGCGTAAATAATTAGTTTAGATAGTAGTTCACTTCCAATCACATGATCCAAAGCTCGAATAAACTCGGCTACAGACACATTCAGCACAAACGGAACAACACAATAATGAAAACATTTACAATTATATAAGAAGGCTGTGTACTGCCTAGAGTCCTGTGCTAATGTGATTTGATGAAAACCTGAGGTCAAATCCAGACTAGAAAAATATTTTGTGTCATTGAATTTGTACAGGAGTTCCTCCATGGATTCAGGATGATCTGTTTCTCTTTCTATAAACTTATTCAGGTGACGTGAATCCAATACCAGCCTAACACCACCATCCTTTTTTGAAATACAGACCATCGGGCTGTTATATGGACTGTGACTTCTCTCTATTATTCTCCATTTTTTGCATTTTCTGGAGTTCCCTCTCCGCTTCTTTCCTTTTACAGATGGGTACCCCATAAGGCTTAATGAAAAAGGGTTTGTGTGGCCTTAACTTCAAATGACATTCATAATCTTTGACCCTACCAGGTTGATCACAAAAATGTTACAGTTTTCCCAGAGAAAATTTTCTAATTCCTGCTTTTCAGACTCAGTCAAGTCATTTGCTTCTTTTAGCTTTTCTGATATGGTTAGGGAGTAACTATCATCAACGAAATTCTGGTTATTGTGATCCCTATTTTCCTCTTCCTCCATTTAACGGCTACACTCTGGATAAACTATTTCCCTAATATGGTTACTACTGCTTGTACTTGAATTTAACTGGATCACTACTTTTCCTTGAATACTGGTCTTTGGTTCAGTGAACAGTAATTCTGAATTTTGCCAATCAAAACTCACCTTTGCTTTAACTATCCAGTCCATCCCCAAAATCATTTGCTCATTGAGGTCTGGAATAACTAAACAACCATGTTCAAAATTAATGTTGCCAACAGAAAATGTAATTAAAGCTTGTTTATTTATTAACTTATTAAACTTGCCAGTGGCACCTTTAATCAGTACACCTGTGATTGGAAATTTGATGTAACTTTCCGTGTCTTTTATCCTGTTCCTCAACTTGTCTGAGATACTACTAATGGAACTGCCAGTGTCAATCAAACAAAGTCCTGACCAATTGTTAATGCTTATTTCTACGTAAGGGCTACCTAAGGTAATATTTGGGTCACTATTCACATTCTCTGCCAACAAGTCACTTTCTAATTCAGTTGTATCAATGTTGTCACATACTTCTTCACTACAGGTTTCAATGTCAGAACCAACACAAGATTGAGTGTCACTATGACTGGAATTAAATACACATGAGACAGGTACCTTTCTTTCATTATACTTAAAATTATCTTTCATGGATGGCTCTGATTTGATGACTTCACTTTCCTTATTATTTTCTAAACAAACTTCACTTTCACTGATAATAGATTCCAAAATCTTCTCACCTATCAAATTAGCTTGTTCCTTCTTTTTAGTAGATTTACTTAAGATTTCTTTTATACAATTTGGTACCAATACATTGTTTGCACTCTTAATATCTTCACGTGAACCAACTTCGCATTCAGAGTTACTTTCAGCTGCAACACCATTATCAATAACTTCAACATAAATAATGCCATCTAATTCCTCTTGTGTACATATTTCATCAAATACATCATCCTTCACAACACTATCTTTATCAAAATCATCATCAAAATAATCTGTGGGTGATGCCTCTGCATGCACATCTGCCTTAACTACTAAGTGTTCAACATCTGAAGTTACACTACTGAAATCGCTACCTGTTTCATTATCTAAGTCCGGTGTTATTTCCTCATTTTGGCTACCAATTTCTACTAATATAGATACCTCATTATCCTTACCTTCATCAGAAAACAAGCTAGTGATACCATACATATCATAAGTTCTGTCTACATCAGGTGTTAATGTGTCATCAATTAATGCTAAGTCATGTTCATTAAGTTCAAACTGTGGTCCTGCTTGTGTATGTGCATTATTCAATTCACTCAACATGTGATCCCAAAAGTTTTGCTTATAACTAGTATTATCTAAGTAGTAGTCCCTATTTACATTACATTTATGATTGCTTTTACGTTTCCGTCTCTTTAACCTCCTATTTGCCTGGTTTGTGCCATAACTATTCACCTCAAATTGACAGGCTCCCAACAAGGTGGTTACCTTTTTCCCTGGTTGGAATTGCTGTTGTGAAACTGGTTACTGTTTCTCTGTTCTTGATGGTTTTCGTGTTTGTTGTAACTGCTGTTTTGGTTACCACGCCAGTTATTATTTCTGTGTCCATTATATTGTTGTGACCCCCCATTCCTATTGTGAGTGTTTCTGAGGTTTTGATTTTACTGTCTGTCATCATTCTGCCATGCACGGTCAAGTTTGTCTACATAACGCAAAAATTCGTCAACACTGTCACCTGGTCCATATACAAGTCCCCACTGAAAACATTGAGGTAGGCGCCGTTTCAGCGCGTCAATCTGTATCAGTTCGTCCAAAGGTTTGCTCAAATGTGACAATGTCTTTAATTGTTTTTCACAAAATTCTCACATGCTAACTGCAAGACCTGTGTGATATTTGCTACCGTTAAGAAATTCAGATTTTATTCTTGCTTGTTTGTTTTCCGACCAAAACTTTGCCAAGAATTGGTGTTCAAAATCAGCAAAAGACATAGTATTTGTATTAATGTTTTGGTTCGCCCATGTAAGAGCTTCACCATCCAAAAAACGTTTCGCAAATTTAACTTTAGCAGACTCTGGCATGTTAGGTTGGAAACTGTCTTTGCACTGATGCACAAAGTCAACTGGATGCAATTTTGCATCACCTGGGTAACATTTTAAACTAACATTGTTACAACTATGCACGAATATCTGGTTTGAATCAAAATTGGACATTATATTATTTTGCAATTTTGAAACTTCAGAGCTGACTGTTTGCAGTTCTATTGTTACACTTTGTACTTTCTTGTCAATACGAGATATCTTATCAGAAACTACTTCAGAATTTAATTTCAATCTTTCCCCTACCAATTCTTTTTCTGAAACAATGAGTTCCTGCAACATATTTAACTCGCCTTTTCGGTTCACTAAGTCATTTAAAATGACTACTTCCGTGTTTTTGACACGTTCGTTAATTAATTCAATGCTTTTGTTTGTTTATTTAAATTCAGAGATCTTGTGAAAGCCTCCAAACAGTCAACTTTAGTTTCTACCCTTTCTATGTCACATGCAACAATTTGTACTTTGTTATTTGTTGCATTGATTTCTTCTCTCAATGATTTTAAATTTTGGTCCAGCTTTTCTGTGACCTCTTTAATGTTGCTACCTAATTGGTTATTTTGAGTTACCAATTGTTCTAGTTTATTATTCAACAATTGAGATATCTGATCAATTATATTCGGTTGCTGATTTGCTCCCGAAAAACCATGAAAAGGCGAACAACTACTGCTCGCGGAACTTGCTTCACTGTTTAAGTGTACATTTGGAGTTGAAACATGAAATTGATGGCCTGACCGCGTGGTCATGCCTATTTGATTGAACTGAGTTTCGCTCATTTTGATCAAAGTGGCTAGACACTAGACAAAACACTTTCCTGCCTATCAGGTGAAATTGTCACACGCACACAATGAAACAAAAACAGAAAATTGTAGGACGCAGTTAAAAGGGGTACTTATCTAATTCATTCGCGATGTCATTCCAGAATATCACTTTTGCTCCTGGTGACGTCAGTGGTGCAGTCTGCAATGTACAAGATTATGGTTCCTGCCTCTTGTACATGGAATTCTTGCGAATCGTCCTCTGCACAGTCTTCCACTTGATCCCAGCTCCTCCACCACATTGAGATGTTTATATTTTCCCACCTCCGCGTTGCAAATGTTTTGACTTTTGAGTGAAATGCCCAGTCGATGTGCTGTTGTCTTCACATCAGTTCTACCAATAGTGAGAGTGGTTTAGTTCTCGGGGTGTTGTAAAATTCCTGGATTCATCTCGTCGCTGTGCAGCCTATAAAAAGGATTGCAGAAGACTCCCAAATAAATTCCAAAGTACAGTGCAGTTTTAACACCAATATATTTCCAGGACTCTGGTGTCCGAGCCTGGTGAACTGTACCGGTTACATCACATGTACCCAAAGTTGACATCAAAGGACACAGAGTTCACAACAATCAACAAACGAGTGAGCCTACAATACATTTGCTCGTAACCCTAGCCAGAAAACGAGTGCCCCAAGGCGCCTGCGTGACCTCTATTTATACTTTTGTTAACAATTACAGACAATGAAAATTACAATTTTATGTAAAATCACAATTAAAAGTTAAACCGAATATAAGATACACATTGCTAAAAATTTACAATCACAGTGCTGAACAAGGTGAACCTATTTTCAACTTAGTTATGAGTTAATATAACATTTTCTGACTAATTATGTTACAGGTAACAATTACATTTCTAAATTTATTTATAACAAATTAACTAGTGCCTGAATTTTAGTGCTAACATATATCGGAGATTAAATTAACGTGCTTTATTTATATGTTCTATTTAATTTGCTGTAGTAATTTTATACTAATAGGTTTACTGGTATATCCTGACCATGTGCTACATTTTGTTCAATTAGTTACAGTATTAATTTCACATTTATATTATGTTTCTCACATAAGAACAATGTTAATCAGCAAAGCATCATTTTCGAATTATATGTATACTGAAATAGCGGTTATTTTTGTATGTAATTTGGAAACAGGTCACTTTACATTGGGCAATCAGGACTGGTGTTTATCTTTAATGCTCTCCGATGGGTTCTGATAGGTAGCAATGAGATACAGTAATATTTCATATCCCATAACCAAATGCTATAAAACAAGAAAAATAATCAACAAATCACAATACTACATGTACTGACAACCACATAGAAATATTTATATCATCCTGTAGTATAACAAACCATAAATCTTACTTTAAAGTTTCTTCCCATTTGCCCCACATACTTCATTTCACAATCCTGAGACTTTATTTCAAAAACTCATGCTTTCCCCATCCAGTTCTCCCCTATGCCAATCTTACACTTCAGCCTCTGCCCACATTTGTTTTCCACCTGAATGTTGTTTTCACTATACTGGGGAATAATATCATAAATAGGCAAGGTTATTTAATGAGAAAGGAGTAAAATTGCACTCAGGATGGACAGCCTACTGGAGCAGAGGCTGAAGCATAAGATTGGCACAGGGTAGAAATGGATGAGAAATGCAAGAGTTTTGAAATAAAGTGACGGGATTGTGAAATGAAGTATGTTGGAGCAATTGGAAGAAACAGTAAAGTAAGATTTAAAGACCAGAGTAATAAAGAGAATGGCTTATCAGTGGTGGTGGAGCTCCTCAAGAATGAGCATTCATTGGGTAACATCACAGACAGCATGAGAGTATTGCACTTCGAGATTAAATGTAGGTTGCTGTCAAATTTAGAGGAAGTGGAGATTTTTTTCTTTGTGAAAGGAATGTATCAGTGTGTTAAATAAGAAGATAGAAGTGACTGAAGGGCATTTCTGGGTCCCCTTTAGCAATGTCCTCCTTGGGAAGTAGCCACTGTATTATTCAATTTAGCAGTATTAGGTGTGATGTTTACTGTTGGTCATTCTTTATGGATGCTCGTGTTGCAACATAGATGTAGTACTGGTTTTTAGAATTTACAGGGACTTGACATACAAAGTTCATAGATGTTATGATGGTAGCATCTCTGAGGACTGTAACATATGCACTGCAGGAAAGTACTGTATTTGGTAGGTCAAAGTGACCACCTTTAGTTTACAGCTGTTCCTTGAGCATAATACTCCAACAAGAGATGTTCTAGGAAGTTTTATTTTTGAAAATATGTTTTTGCTGCTTTATTTTACTTGTGATGATGACTAATGGCATAAAAGCTTTATGGTATGTTATGCTACAGATTAGTATAAATATTTCTGTGTGGATCTGTAGGTGTAGTAATGTGATTTATTTATTAGTTTCCTTTTTTTATAGCACTTGATAATGGGATAATGCAGTCCTGAAACATGCGGTAAAAATATCACACATTGACAACTGGTCCCATAACATTCTACATATTGATTCATGAGACAGTTGTACGATGGTTTCACAGCAGCTAATATGATGCATGTGTCTAATGTTAACAATCAGCTTCCTCTGGTCCTTTTCCTCGTCACTATTTGTAATCCAATTTAACAATAAAACTAAATTTGGAATAAAAAAAATATTTAATATACCATGCAAAATTCAATTCTTGTCCCACTATTTTTCTTGACCTGATTAAATTATTTACCAAAGATGTTGGTGAACTGCAAAACTGTTATATTTGCTGATGATAAAAATATACTGATAACAACATCCATGTCTGATACAACCTGCAGACTATTGTCCAATTCGTGATGGTAATTGACACAGGCCAAAGCACAGATAGGGATTGCAGCATTGCTGGTTCCAAGTGACAGTTGCAGTAAACTCACAGAGAGGCCTTTCTTTTTTTTTTTAATTTTTTTTTTGACCATGTATCCTGTAAATTATGTGTGTCACCTGCTTGTGTAGAATATGTCACTTACCTCCATCATTAGCCATGACATCTCACAATAGACGGAATAAAAATTCAATAAATAACTCCCTATAATAACATTTGATGCATGCACTGGCTACAGTGCTCCATGCTGAGCATGCAGAACACTACTGAATGCCATTGTCTGCTGGAGAACATGTGATGTTGGGTTCGCAGAATGATCCTAAACTTGACTGCTGTTGTTTGTGAATCCAACTACAGTGGAATAGGTTTACAACTGGTTCACAGGAAATAGCTTTCCTTTTATCTTCCAAAGACTTGCAGTATACAGTTGCAAGCAAATAAAAATGATATAGAGCTTCTATAAAAAGAGATCAATGGCCACACACTAAATGAAACAGTGTGTGTGGCATTCCTAAGTATACTAAATTGGCACCAGTACTTTTAAAAGGTAATCAAAAAGCTCAGTTCTGTCTGCTTTGGGCGTAGAAATGCCTCTCATTGTGTCACCTGCGGATGATGTGGGTAATTGAGCGTCTTGCAGAATTCCCTTTATGTGCTGATGTTTTCTTAAACTCGGGTCCCAAGACATTTTCTCCCCAGTACTGTTTGTGGTTAAAAGTGCTTTTCATATAGAATTTGCTTCCATGTCTACACTTCAGAAGTGATCTTTGCAATATGATGGGAAAACATAATACCAGGCTGCTGGTAGACATCAGACAGCAAGTTAAAAACCTTAGATATTGAAAAACAACGCAAAAGAGTACCTTATTAGTCAGACCTATAATTCATCAGAATATTTGGACTCAGGGATGTAAATACTGATTGTCACTAAAGTTCACATTAAACAGGTTTGAACTTTTACAGGCAAGCTAATTATGAAACAATATTGGGTTGGTGCATGAGTTGGTATCATTTTTCCTTAGTGTAATAAACACAACAGATACACAAATTCACATTCACTATTTCCAACAGTCTGCCAGCACTGGGGTAACTTTATGATTCCATGACTGTAGAAATCATATGGTTTTGAGGTGAAGGACTTGTCCAGCCATGTTCAGAACATGTTTTCATCCTGAAAGGAAGTCCCTTGAAGGTTGTCTGATAGAGAGCAGAAAAGGCAGATTCTGAGGGCACAAGATCGAATGAATAAGGTGGGTGTGGAATGACTTCCCAACCCAACTCCTGTACAGCCCAACTTCTATATAGTGTTTTTTGTCAGTCTAGCAGAATGTGAGCAGACATTATTGTAGAGCAGCATCACATCATACAGTCTCTCTGGTCATTGTTCTTGGATTGTATCTGCAAGACATCTCAGTTATTGATAATAAATGTCAGCAGTGGTGGTTACATCTCATAGGAGCAATTCGTAGTACAGTATGCAGTCGTTGTTCCACCAGACGCATAACATTATCTTTTGTGGATGTGTTGATGTCTTCGGGAGTTGTTGCTTTGTTTGGGCTCAATCATTCCTTTCTTTTCCTTATGTTAGCATAAAGACACCATTTCTCATCACCAGGAATGGTACAGGATAGGAATGGCCGATGTTGTTGATGAGCCAAATGATGGTGAGCAAGCAGAGATGCACATATGGCCACATGCTGATTTTTGTGATTTTGGCTTAGACTCTAAGCCAAAATGCATGCAGCAGCACCCATGCATACAGCACCCATACAGCCAATTTTTGAACCTTCCCCATTGCATGCAAATTGTGCACAATTATGGAGTGATCACAGTTCATTACATTTGGTAGTTCTCAGTACAATGACATAGATCATTGTGGATTGATGCATTTAAATGATCTTCATCATATCCAGAAGGGCTTCCTGAACATGGAGAGCCAGCAATGTCAAAATGCTTGTCCTGAAATTGAGAAACCATTTTCTTGCCACACTCTGTCCAGTGGCATTTTCCCATACATGTTGCAAATGTTTCTGGCTGCCTCTGCTGATGTCAACCCTCTATTGAACTCAAACAGAAGAATATGTTGGAAATGTTCTGATTTGTCAACTTGGCACTCCATTTTCTAGCATCCACAACTCCACTCATTGTCTCCACATGACAAAATGACAATGTGTAAACTCAAATAGCAACAGTGAACTGCAAATAAAAAATGACAATCAATAAAAAAAAAAAAAAAACAATAGCAATTGGAATACCAACATGGAAAACAAAACCACCACGAACTTATACATCAATCTAATATATGAAAACTGCAAATGAGTAGTGTTAGAGAAAGAGCAGTAGTCTCATATTATTATTTTTTTCCAAAGCCCCTGCTTTTACACTAATGTATATAACCTCCTGATTTATAGCACATAATAAAATTCTAGACATTCCCTCTATTATTAACTATATGGTTGGATTGTCACTAATTGTAACTGATTGTAATTGTTGTTTTAGGTACATGGTTATGGCTCTTGGTGTAAACATGCTGTTAAAAATCACTCAAGATGATGTTGTATATGATCCACTACCATTGTACCATACGGCTGGCGGAGCAATTGGCATTGGTCAAGCACTTCTATTTGGTGTCACTGTTACTATCAGGCGGAAATTTTCTGCTTCCAATTATTGGACTGACTGTATCCAGAACAACTGCACGGTAAATAAAAACAAAGTGCTTGGCTTCAATTATGGAATTAATAAACAGAAATTTATTTTGGCTGTGAATACATGTAATACCTCAACCTCTTTAATCAAGTATAAGAACTCTCACTAATGCTGTACTGTAAGCTAAAACACAGCAGACTTAAAGGTATGCAGTTCATACTTGATTTTATAATGAAAACAACAACAATAATAACCTCTGCTTTTGATCTGTTCTTGAGAAATTCATCCGCAAGCTATGAAAAAGAGTAAGTGACAAAGGTGTTGTAAATTGAGTCAGCTTCAGTGATAGAAACATGAATGTGACTGCCTATTCATTTCAGATGACTTTGCAATTATTTCTGATCCACTAGATGCAGCTGAAACAAAACCAGTAACCTGAAGACATAAATAGGAAGTGCAGCACACCAGCTGTTCCTTGAGAAAATGGAGTTAATAACAAAATGTCAAGTCAGCACCCACAGTATGAGAGGTAGAAAAATGGCAAATGAAATGGACAGAGAAATTTAAATAGTTAGGAGAGAGGACTGACTCCAACACCTCAAAGAAAGAAGCCTTTATTTCTCAGATCAGGAAATGAAAATGACATAACAACTAACCAGAAAGATCTAGAAGAAGAAATCAATAATCATTAATGCTGAGATACAGCATTACTGCACACTAACATGATCGGGGGCCTCAAGTGTTGTAGTATGCCTTACTAAAAATTGAAATAAGAGAAAGACAAACCTTGAGGAATAAAGATGCTGTAACTTGCCAAACGAAAGTGTTGGTACGTTGATAGAGACAATAAAAAACACACAAACATACACACAAATTTCAAGCTTTCACAACCCAAGGTTGCTTCATCAGAAAAGAGGGAAAGACGAAAGGATGTGGGTTTTAAGGGAGAGGGTAAGGAGTCATTCCAGTCCCGGGAGCGGAAAGACTTACCTTAGGGGGAAAAAAGGACAGGTATACACTCGCACACACACAGGCAGACATATGTAAATTCAAAGAGAGAGAGAGAGAGAAAGGTTGCTCACTGAGGTAGGAAGTGACCTGAAAGAAGTGGAGATAAAGCAGGAGGATATCCAGAAATATATTCACCTCAAGAAAGGAAAGTCAAAACAAAAACAGGCAAAACCTAAAGTGAGAAAGGAGCAATATAGAAAATGAATCTCCAAGCACAATGCTTTATTCAAACAGCTAGCATATGGCCAAAAGTTTTTAGACAAATTACAGATTCCTTTTTCATGAATATGTCATGAACTTAAGCTTACTTTTAGATTAAGGTGGAAGTGAACTGAGAGAAAGTATTTATGTGGAGGAACTTTTTTATATTTATTTTCCCTATTTATGTTATATTTGTATTAGAACTTAGAAAGAGACATATCACTTAATATTCAGTTGGTTACGCACTTTTTTAGTGTCTGCATAAAATAAAGTAGGCTGTTCCTCAAGATTCTAAAAAGGATTACCAATAAGTAGTTTTTTTATGGGAAAGTTCCAGCTTCAGTGTTGGAACACTTAAACTGACACTGAGCTATGCATTTGATAAAGTGAACCGTTCCCACAAAGCACTCTCTTCTGGCTATTAATATTATATTCCACTTGGTTCTTGTGTTATGATGATGTAGACTGAGTTTGACTCTAGTTTCCTGACCAACAAAACTAGTCTTAATGCATACATATTACTTACAGTTAAAATTGTAAAATAAATTTCAGCAAAATTCTTGAAGTACAGCCCAACAGATGATTCTAACACTGCTGTTGTATAACTCAAGTAACTTAATTAATTTACCTTGGCTTGCTGACCTCCTTATTTTAAATGCATAAAGTTTGAGGTAAATAGCGAATTACACACAAAGTTTAGTGCTGTTGTGTCTTTACTGCAAATAACCAGTATTTATTGCAAATATGATCTTGGACAGTTCTTTTGACCAAGGAATCTACTTGAAGATCTCATTTTAGGTTACCTTGATTGATTATTCTCAGAAATTTTACACTTGGTTCCCTTTTTACAATTGTATTTCCTATGTGTTGTTCCACACCAGTATCATTTCTCCTTTTTTTAAATTCCATCATTGATGTTTTGCAGATGCTGACACTAAGATGGGTTTTATTGAAATATTGCACTATTTCATTTACATTGTTGTTGCAGCAGATCTTAATTCATCATAGGCTTTGTGTTTGCAGGCAACAGATGAATCAAAATGAACTACTTTAGATTTAAGAGAACTTTCTTTAATATAATTTCTATGCAGAAGGAACAAGAGTAGAACCTGTACAGAAACTCAAGGCACACCATATCTAATGTTAGTTTTCAGACCTTCAAGGTTTGTGTGAAAAGTAATGTCACTAAGTTCATAAAATGTAATGTCACTAAGTTCATAGAAACTAATTTATTGATCCATCTGGAACAATGCATCAAAATTCTACAACATATGATCCTCATACAGCAGTACATTCTTGCCAATAAGATTTCCAGGTGCTGTATGCACCCTGGAAGGCCTGTATTGGAATGCCATTTAGGGCAGGCATAACTGTAGTTTTCACATTGCCAATGGTCATGAAACGGTGTCCTTTGAAGGGTGTCTTGAGCTCAAGAAACAAACGAAAGTCTGCTGGAGTGAGGTTGGGACTGTAGTGGGGTTGGTACAGACCAGATAATCCCTCACAAAGAAGGCAGTGTGGCTGGGTGCATAGTTTTGGTGGAACTTCTGTGAACGAATGATGATGAGTGCTCTGATGTAGACAACCCACCCTTCCCCATCCCCGGCCTTTTGGGGACTTCTATGAAAAAGACTTACAAACTCTTTCTGGACGATACCACTTCACTTTGGACCTGTTCCTGCATGCTTTCCCGGGGCATGCTGACTGTGAGGTGTGCCACTCAGAGCTCTGTCTCTTGTCTCAGGGTCATATTTGAAAACCCACATCTCGTTTCCATTACGGTGTTGCACCATAAATAATTCACTTGGCATGGCTGAGAGAAATTGAAACATCTTCCACGACTACTACAAGAGCCAGACAAACAAGTCAGGCTGGCTGAGCAACGTACACCAGGGCTGCCTGCCTATGCAATGAGTACGAAGACCATGTCATCAAGGTGGTTACTTCACTCAGTCACCAAACAGGGTGACCAGAAGTGCAAAAGTATTAACATGGCAGAAAGATGGAGCTGTTATACTGCAGATGGATCAATTGCTTCACACTCAGGCCTTGGTTCTGTTGTGACTTGTCCAGAAGAAACCAGTGCTGTAGCTAAACAATGATGGGTTAAGTCCACATAAATATTCCTTTTTTAGAGGTATTGCAGCCTGCTGCCTACCAGATAATAGGAGGGACCTATGATGGGTTATTTGTTTGAAGAGAATGTCTGTCCACTGAGAAAAATTTTGAGCTTGGGGAAGAAATGGAAGTTCGTGGAAGTCAGATGGAGCCAAATCAGGCAAATAAGGTGGGTGTGGCAAAAGTTTGTATCTTATTCCATGTGTTTTTGCCATGGCGGTGACACTTGTCTATGGGCGTGCATTGTCTTGATGAAACCCGGACTTTTCTCACATGTCTGTTGCTGTAGTTGGTCCAGAAGGTTAGCATAGTATTGACCCATAATTGTTTGAGCAGTGGGCAGATAATCATGATATTTTTGTTTCTGGGCTGTAGTATTGGTCTCAAGTTTAATCTGTGGTCACAAACTGGTACAAAAGATCTTGTTGGTTGCTCTGAAAACAGGGTCAAACATTGTTTGGACATTTCCATTCTGAGAACATCAACAGCACACTAGACTGCAACAGCCATATAAGTCGGAAATCGCTGAGCATTGCCTGTCAGAACTCCACAGCATGGTTTATGACCAAACCAAAGTCCTGACACAGATTTCCAAATACTGGGACTGTGTCAGCAAAGAAGCCATAGAGTTTAGAGTAATGGAGCCACAACTAAATCATGACAGCGGTTACATCCTTAGCAAGGCGTGGGAACCCGCGATCACCCAGATTAAGAAGAAAAAGGATATTTCCCAGAGTTTACCGACTTTGGGCGAGGAGGGAAGAAAATGAGAGCGGTGCCGGCAGACCCTCCTGAACGAGAAGCCCTAGGACGCAGCGCCCAGACGACGGGAGAATGGACGCTGCACCTGGACTGAGCGCGGGGCGTGGACTGCACCGACTCATAGGAAGTGCCTGAGGGACGAGCGGGAGGGGGATTGTCCTATATATACATGGTGCTGGCCCACCGCCAGTCAGTACATCAGTGCACCTGATGATGGCAACGTGGTCGACTGCCGAAATATTGTGTCCTATGCACGCTCATACCAGGCTGTTCAAAAAATGGCTCTGAGCACGATGCGACTTAACTTCTGAGGTTATCAGTCGCCCAGAACTTAGAACTGATTAAAGCTAACTAACCTAAGGACATCACACACATCCATGCCTGAGGGAGGATTCGAACTTGCGACCGTAGTGGTCGCTCGGCTCCAGACTGTAGCGCCTAGAACCGCACGGCCACTCCGGCCGGCCAGGCTGTTCACCCGAGATTTATTTTGTCATAAAAGACACCTGGAGAAATTGAAGAATCACATCGCATCTCAAGCTGGAAACATCCCCCATGCTGTGGCTAAGCCATGTCTCTGCAATATCCTTTCTTTCAGGAGTGCTAGTTCTGAAGGGTTCACAGGAGAGCGTCTGTAAAGTTTGGAAGGTAGGAGACGAGATACTGGCAGAAGTAAAGCTGTGAACATGGGGCGTGAGTCGTGCTTGGGTAGCTCAGTTGGTAGGGCACTTGCCCGCAAAAGGCAAAGGTCCCGAGTTCGAGTCTCGGTCCGTCACACAGTGTTAATCTGCCAGGAAGTTTCAGTCACATCACATACCTCTACGGGGAGGAGATGTATCGCAGCATGAAAAGGATCGACAAGCTGCATCATCGGAGAAGTTGTCTACTGAGTTCTTTTGTTTTTCTTATGAAATGCCGAGAAGAACGTATGGTACCCAATTTTTGCTAGGATCAAGCATCACATCGACTCAGCGGCTGCCAGAAGAATCAAGAAACGTGCCAACCTCGCTTTGGTACGAGAGAGAGTTCGTTTCACGTGGTGGCACTTGGACACTACCAACAAAGAACTCCTACAATTACATCTACAACTGGCCAACTGGTTCAACCCCTGGGTGTGGGATTGGGTTGATGGTGTCACATGGGCCACAGCAGATTCAACCCAGAGAAAGTCAGCCGAATGACAGGCATCCAAGTTTGAATGTATATTGGAGAAACAACCTTCTGATGGCAGCGGAAAGACCATCATCAATATCACTAACAAGGGCCTGGATGATGATGCTATTTTGATTCTTAAGAAAGGATTGAATTTCGCTCTGACTCCTAAAGATGTACCCATTGCTGACATCATTAGCACAGTGGAACAAACAGCTGCTATACTTCCACCTGAAGCTGCTGAAGAAGTTCATCGCGAAACCTGCAGAGCTCTAACCAAAACAAAGCTGATGAAACCGAACATTTCCTACAGGGAGAGGGCCGCCATATGGGAGCTAAGAGAAGATCTGGACATAGTAATATTACCTGCAGATAAGGGCAACGCAACAGTGATCCTATCCTGACAGGATTATGCTGAGAAGATGCGAGGCCTACTTGGTGACAGCGCATACCGCAAGATTGACACCGATCCTACCAAGAGGGTCAAGAGGAAGACTCTGGCGCTTCTCAAGGATTCTGGCTTTCCTGACGAGATAACCAACAAGCTAAGCTCGAGAGCTGCTGTTCCTCCTAGACTTTATGGACTGCCGAAGGTGCACAAGGAATCGATTCCGTTCGTCCCATTGTCAGCAATATTGGCGCCCCAACATATCTTCTCACCAAGCACCTCAAACAACTGCTTAGCCCTTACGTTGGGAGATGTACACACCACATCCGTAACTCCGTGGATTTCCTGGGACGCATCAACAACCTTACGCGTAAGGAATCTGACATACTGGTGAGCTTCGACGTGGTATCTCTATTTACTAAAGTTCCGTTACAAGAATCCTTGGAACTCATCAGCCAGAAATTTGACGAAGAGCCCACCAACCTTTTCAGACATGTTCTGACATCAACTTACTTCTTATTTGATGGTGAATACTATGAGCAGACAGAAGGAGTAGCCATGGGGAGTCCACTCTCACCCGTTGTCGCAAATATGTACATGGAACATTTCGAGGAGGAAGCTCTTGAATCAGCACATCTAAAACCCATCTGTTTCTTTAGATATATGGATGATACCTTCATTATCTGGCCACATGGAAGAGATAAACTGGCAGGCTTCCTCACACATCTCAACTCCAGACACGAGAATATTAAGTTCACCATGGAGATGCAAGTGGATGGGATGCTCCCTTTCCTAGATGTTTTGATTGGAAGACAAGCAGACAGCACTTTGGGCCACAGAGTGTATAGGAGGAAGACGCACACTGATTTGTACCTACGTGCGGATAGCTGCCACCACCCGGCACAAAAGAATGGTGTGCTCAAAACTCTTGTACACAGAGCTCACACCATCTCCGACAGGGACAGCCTCCAACAAGAATTGGACCATCTGAAGACCTTGTTTCGGAGGAACGGTTACAAGGAAGGGCAAATTCGGAAGGCTCTACATCCCACACCTGCAGCACCGCCGGAAACTGAGGATGAACATCAGGAGGAGGCGGCCTTGGCTATTATTCCATTTTGTGGGGCCTTATGCAGAAAAATTGGACGCATTATACGTAAATACCAAGTGAAAACCATCTTCCGCCCTTCAAGCAAAACCAAGAGCCTTCTTGGTCTACATAAATCAGGGGTTTATCAGATACCGTACTTACTCGAATCTAAGCCGAACTTTTTTTTCTGGTTTTTGTAATAAAAAAAACCGCCTGCGGCTTAGAATCGAGTGCAAAGCAAGCGGAAATTCTGAAAAATATTGGTAGGTGCCACCACAAATAACTTCTGCCGTCGAATATATGTAGCACTACACAGGCATGCTTTGTAGGCACAAAGATAAACACTGGCGCCAAAACCTCTGCGTCAGTAAAAAAAAAAAAAAAAAAAAAAAAAAAAAAAAAAAAAAAATCAATGTACTACAAAAATCGGACTGGCAAGACTGTTTGGGATGTTTGTCAATATGGCCAACTCTACGTTCTGATTTTTTTCCTACCTGTGAGAAGAGATGGTTGCTAATAGGAACCTGATGAAATGTGAATCACATGCAGTATTCTCTTCACCATAAGAATAATATGAATGTAAACATTTTGCCATGTATTCTTTTGTGTTCGCTGCTATCTCATTTAAATGTTGTCTGCCTAATAAACTACGAAACTAGAGTGAGACAACAGCGAACACGGAAAAATATACATATCGTGTCATGTTTATATTCGTATTATTCTTATGCCGAATAGTGATACAGTCAGAAATGAAGCGCGGCAACTGACTAGCTTTTTAAATCTAAGATGACTCTAATTTCTGCGCAGAATTTGATGTACTAAAGAAGCGGCCGCAAAGATTTTCAAACGGAGAAAAATTTTCGCCTAGCTCTCGTTCAGAACATGTTCTATCATACACAGTGTATTATTTGGTTCTTGTTGATCATTATCAAAGAAAGCAGCAGTGTAAATAACAACAAGTAGTTGTCTCTTGCCATTGTTTTGCTAATGAGACGATTCCTCTCTTTTTTTTTAAATTGTAAGCGGCGGTAGCGCGCACAAAGGCAAGCCATGCCACGAGCGGCGACAGGCCGTAAACACGCACTATCAGAATGCGACAAACAATGCATGACACAGTACAGTAATGCATTTTCAGCTTAGAGTGACGTAAACACCTATAACAAAGAAAACGGCACTTATCAGATCAAAGCAAAATAAGCAATCGATTCAAACCAGACGAAGCACGTGAAAAAGGAAGGGTACCCGTATAAATACCAACAGAGTGCCTGACACATAGCAATGGCTACCTGGTAAAGCTTAACAGCTAAGCTTATGACTCTAACCAAACTACCGTAGCTGTATTGTCATTCATTCGACCTAATTGTGTTTCATATTATAATGGACCAACTTTGTTTCGATTTGGAGGTGCGGCCTAAAACTTTTCTCTCCCCTTGAATTTCGAGTCTCAAATATCACGTGCGGCTTAGATTCGGAAAATTTTTTTCCCTTTATTTCGAGTCTCATTTTTCAGGTGCAGCTTAGATTCGAGTAAATACGGTTCCTTGCCAATGCGGAAGTGTATACATAGGTCTGACCATTCGTACCATTTAGGACCGATACCGAGAACATCAACAGCGCACTTGGCTGCAACAGCCCAGTAAGTCGGCAATCGCTGAGCATTGCCTGTTGGAACTCCACAGCTTGCATTATGACCAAACCAAAGTACTGACACAGACTTCCAAATAATGGGACTGTCATCAAAGAAGCCATAGAGATTAGAGTAAGGGAGCCACAACTAAATCGTGACAGCGGTTACATCCTTAGCAAGGTGTGGGAACCCGCGATCGCCCAGAGTAAGAAGGAAAAGGATATTTCCCAGAGTGTACCGACTTCGGGGAAGGAGGGAAGAAAATGAGAGCGGTGCCGGCAGACCCTCCTGAACAAAAAGACCTAGGACGCAGCACGCAGACGGGGGGAGAACGGACGCTGTACCTAGACTGTGCGCGGGGCGTGGACTGCACCGACTCATAGGAAGCACCTGAGGGAGGAGGGGGATTGTCCTATATATACCTGGGGCCGGCCCACCACTGGTCAGTACATCAGCGTACCTGATGATGGCAACATGGTTGATTGCTGAAATATTGTGTCCTATGCGCACTCACACCAGGCTGTTCACCCGAGATTTATTTCGACATAAAATACGCCTGGAAAAATTGAAGAATCACACCCTTATATCAGTCTATGAATCTGCATGGTTCTACAAGTCTCTTTCTCTGCTCTTAGCTGTATTTAGCTCGGAACTGCTGTTCTTGCCGAGCCTAATGCTGTGGACTTAGAACTCTCCAACTGCTGGGCCAACTGGGAAGGCCTCCTTCAGCTGCCATCGGCTTCCCTGGGTCTTGTCCAGTGCGGTACTGCTGTTCAGCTGTCATAACTTGTGCAGGCAGACTTCTTGCAGCCTGCCTCTGCCCTGGGCAAACTGTTTTGTTGTGAGCTGCCTCTTCTGCATTGGGTCTTCAGTGTTGTCGCATGTGGCCACGATGTTCTTGCATGATGCAGCTGAGGCAATGTTCCCATCCTCCTGGGTCTGCAGTCTTGCGATGTCATTGACACTGATGTAACTGCTTCCTCCCTTCTGCTCGCTGCCAGCCCATTGCCATGAACTGTGTTCTGATCACAGTGCCTTCCTTGCCTGGATGTGTACTACTGACACTGGTAGGAACTAGCTCACTGAGGCAATGATCCAACTACTGATGTACTCTCAGTAACAAATTAGTGGTTTGCCATGCTGTTTTTCTGACGTCTCAGCACTGACTCACCACTTCACTTCTACCCTCACCCTTTATGGTGGCTTAACAGTGTCCTGACTTTGATCTAACCTGTTCTACCAACCACCAAAGTGGCCAACTAACCTCGTCATTATAAGTGGTGTCAGAGGGGTCAGTCACCTCTACGTTTTGGTGACTGTGGAAATATGCCAGCTGCCGTCCCTGGAGACGGTGGCTCAGTTACTACAAGATTGCAGTTTCATCAGCATGCAGTATGGTGAGTGCAGTAGTATTACTGCGAGGATCACGGAAAACCAATGGGTTGGTTTTGCCAGGTGTCTTGACTCTAGTTGTATGTATAATATGACGAAAATTAATGCAGGAGGTGTTCTGAGGTTATATGTCAGTTTGTGATATTTGGAACAAGCATGTACTTTGGTTTGAGCAAGGGGTATGGCTCACTTTGTTAAGTATGTGGTAGTGGTAGCCATGAGTAGCCATTCAGGTGGAATGTTACATTGTAATAAGTATTTTGCTCGTTATATATTTTAGTATTTGCTTGATTGTTTTACTTTGTTCTCTTGTTGTTTCGTGTAACTGTTAGAGGGTCAACCGTATCAGTTTCAATAACACAGTGGCCTGCCCTGTATTAAATATTGCAAATCTTGACAGCTCGAAGGGCCAAGTTGTTAGCAAGGATTGTGGATACGTCTAAGCAAGTACAGGCTGTGAAAGCAGACCAAGCATCTTTAGCAGAGAAAGAAAAAGTTAAGAGGGGACGCAAATGGGATTGGTTTAGTCCAATTACTCATGCAAAATCTGTGCAGAGGCAGAAAGAATGGGATGCTTGGTTGGAAGAAAGTGGTGATTGCTCCTCCAGCAGTAAAGAATTCTAGGATTTTAAGGAACAGGTCTACATTTAGATTTTCTGCATCCACAATACATCCAGCTATCGCAGATGTAGTTAAACCTCTAAACATTTTGAGGAATGAGGAAAGGTGAGGTGATTGGTGGAAGGATTTAACAATTGATTGTAATGAGACTCTTAAGAGATTAAAAGAGAGTGCTAATGTTATGGAAGTTAGTGTGAGTTTACTTCATGTGCAAAGTAGTGGCATTGTGAAAGTTAAAGGAGAGTAGTGTAGAATTAGCAGATCACATTTCATGTGGAGTCTGAAGTATCTGTAGTGCCAGATGAAGTAAATATGTTCTGTATTGAAGTGTTCTGTATTGAGAGTGTGAGTAGCAACATGGGTGATGTTGATGTAGGTGGAGTAGTGTCTACGCCATTGGGTGATAATGATTGTTGTTTACAGGCCACGGAGCCTGAGACAGGCGTACAGGGAAGCACATATGCCATTGATTTTTGTGTCATGCAGAGTGCCACTGCAGATAGTAATTTTATTGTAGATACTACAAGGGATCCACAGGGGGAGAAGAAAGCTGATTCATTGCTGTTGGTGATGGCATCACCGCCCCTGAAGGGAGGGCTGGGACTGAATCATTTCAGGAATGTGTACCTCAGGATCAGAATAAAGTTGATGACACTTGCAGTGTTATTGGTACGGAAGGTAAGAAAAAAACTTCGTGTAGTTTTTCTTGAGCACACAGTTGAACTTGGGAAGACGTTTTTTTGGCTGAAGGAGAAAGTTGCAAATGATTCATTATTGCAAGAATGGAAATAGAGCCAAATAAATTGTGTATAGCATCGTTAAGATTCAATTCACGTGATAAAAGGAAGTTGGCTTTGATGGGAAAAAGTACAAGAAAGAATAGCATTACAAGATCTAGTCAGTCTACAATTATTAATAAAGTAAGGGGAACCATGGAACTACCAACCAGTATATTAAAAGTGGTAGTACCATATGCAGTTTTTGTCTAAGCATAGTTTTAAGGACATGTGTTCTGAAAAACAGAAAGGGAACTCTTTAACAGACCTCCTGATAAATGAATAAACATGCTGGATATCAGAAACAACTGAGTGAAACGAACTGCTGAAGAAGGACTTGTTAAAGGAATGACTGGGAAGGAAGCATTTGTAATCCTACTTTATTAGCTGTAAGTAGCAGTTCAGTAGAATCATTGCTGTATGTGAAAATGAGAGTAGGTGATTGAGTAACCTGTAGCAAATGGTGATTAGTAAGTAAGGATAGGATAGAGAAATACTTGAGAAACAAAGAGAAGTGTGAAATGTAAAGGCTTATACAAGTTTGTGTATTGTAGAATGTTTTCAGTTTGTCAAGATGACTGAATTTAATAATGTCATTGTACTAGTAAATAAGTTATGATTTGGTGGACTCAAGTTCCTTTAAGAAAGCCAGAGAGTCCAGTGGAATGGGCGTGGAAGATGATGTTTAGATTTAAGAACATAGCCAATGAATCTTGTAATTTAAGTGAGCTAGTGTGAGAGGGAAGATAAGTATATTGCATATAATTGTCAACTTGTAAATGTATGTTGAGATGTTGCAGAGAAACCAAGAACAAAAGTCAGGGTAGATTTTCTAAATAAGGGAGGCATGTTGTGCTGCATATAACTCACTTGGCACAGCCGAGGGAAACCGAAAAGTCTTCCTTGGCTACTACAAGAACCAGATAAATAGCTCAAGTCGAGCCAGCCGAGCAAATTATACCATGGCTGCTTGCTGTGGCAAGTACTACGGTTGTGATGCCAAGGTGGTTATTTCACACTGTCACCGAACACAGTGACCAGAGGTGCAGAAGTATCAACACAGCAGACAGGCAGAGCCACCATGGTGCAGGTGGCCTGGTTGCTTCACACTCAGTCCATGGTTCTGTTGTGACTAGTGTGGAAGAAACCAATACCATAACAAAACTAGTAATGGCCCAAGCATGTATAAATATTCCTTATTTTCAATTAGAGGTATTTCCATCTGCTGCAACCAGCTATAAGGAGGATCCTATGATGGTTCCAATCTTCGTTTCTACCAATTTATGAGTCTCCATTGTTCTACAAGTCTCTCTTTCTGGATGTAGCTGCTGCTAGCTGTGATACTGCTGTTTGTGCCATATCCATTGCTGTGGACTTGGTGCTCTCCAGCAAGGCGGGCCACCTGTTGGGCTTACGCCATCTGCTGCTGCCTTCCACCCTGGACCATCCAGGGCCATGCAGCTGTTCAACAGTCATCAGTTGTGTGGACAAGCTTCTTGCTGACTGTCTTTGCTCTGGGCAGACTCTGCTGTCATGATCTGCCTTGTCTTCATGGGGCTTCCAGTGTGGTAGTACACGCATTGATCAGGCTCACCCAGGACTATTAGTGCCCTATACTTGGTGCGGTTTGTGCAATGCCCCATCTTGTTGGGTCAGCACCTCTGTCAGGCACCATCTCACCACACAACTGCTACCCTCAATCTTTGTGGCAGATTACAAGCATCCTGACCTTGTTCTACCCTGTTGCACCATCTGCCATAGTGCCCGACCAACCCACTCATTAAAATGACATTGTCCAGAAAAGTTGTATCATTTCTGCATAATTCCAGAAGTTCTTCACAAATGAGCAATTGTTTGGACTCGAGGTCATGGGTAAAAATTTTCAGGACTAGTTTTGCAGTCACTTTCTTCATCCGATATTCTTCAGTTACAGTTTAATGGACAATGGTTTTGGACATCCAGAGTCCGAGCTGTAAGATGAACACTCATTCTATGGCCTCTGATCAAAAGTTTGCATGTCACACAATCTTCACCTTTCAACATTGTAGGTTGTTCAGAGTGAGTTTCATCATCGACTTAATCCCGCTTTACAAAAACGCACTGTGCCACTGAAACAGCAGTTGGTTTGACAAACATTCACCCCCAAATGCCTGTTCGATCATTGGATATGTTTCAACTGTGGTCTTGCCAAGTTCCATGCAGAATTTGAGTGCGTATTGTTGTTCAAGTGAACTCTCCATCGTGGCTGTAACCAGGCAACCAAACAGAGGTTAATATAGGGACATATTCTGCCTCTCCAGGATCTCAGAGGGAACTAAAATTGGTTGTACTGAGGAGCCAACAGCTTCCACAAATGAGCCTGGATGAGTACATCTTAGTCTGATCAATAGGAGCATCAGAATAGAAGGGTAACATTACTTTCTGGACAAACATTTTGTATACATGATTGCTATTTTTGGAACTATAAAATGTTTTAACAAGTAATTACAGCATCTAATAATTTATCTAATAGCACAATAACATTAACAGAGTCAAAAGCATTTTTAAATGCAGCTGCATGTTTCTTTGTTTCTCTACCGCTAATCATTTCATCAAGAAACTGAGCAGCTGCCACCCTGGTGAGTTCATTTTGTAAGAAACCAGTTTGTTTCTCAGAACTAAATTGCTTTTGTCCAGAAAAGTTATGGTTCTATTTTAGATTACCTTCCCCAATATGTTAGAGAAGACCAGCGAAACAGAGATTGACCTAAAACTTTTAGCGAATTTAATTCATTTGATAAATTTTCTTTTCTGTTTGTCACCTTTCTTAAAAGCTAGGAATAATTGAGTTTCAGTCTTTCTGGAAAGGTAATAGTTTAAATTACACTGTCAACTGCTGCAGACAGAGGTTCACAATGCTTCTTAGAGATTCCTAAAATGTTAATGTTTATTTTCACTTCCTGCAGAGGTTACTGTTTTAGTGAACAAATGCTACTGGTTATTTCTCTGCTGTCAGTGGAAAGAAGGTACATGTATGCTTAATGTTAAGGTCACCATAACATTTGTCACTTGTTACTCTAAAACTAGTAATTACATCCCATATGTCAGCAGTCAAGTTACTTGCATTTTGGAGCTCACTATTATTATAATTGCTTCCAGTTTCAGTTAACAAACTATTATCACACTCATTGTAACTGCTGAAGGCAGCTTTAAGTTTGGGATTATTGTCTTCTATAGTTCCAAATTATTATAAAGTAACTTCTCCTAATCAGATAGTCTCATTTGTATGATTTGTAGTTTTGACTTTCGTAGCCACATCAAAGCAGTAATACAAATCATTGGTAAAATGATAAGCGACACATTTTTTGATGAACTACAAGGTGAATTGTAATGCGCTCTTAAGGCTACTGATTTATCATCATATGTTTTACATACACACTGTTCCTTTTCTTGCCAGTTTGGGGTGGGTGTGAGGGGAGTGCTATCATTTGAATGAAACTGAAGCTGCATTGCATGGTGATCAGAGATGCCAAACTCCAGGACAGATGTGCTATATGAAAAACTGATCATGCTATTTATTATATTTTCCAGGCTTGTATTTTTGTTATCATTTTTATAATGTGCTCATTTGATAGTGGGATCAGGCCAATTTAATTGAGTTACAGGTAACTCATATACAAAATCCGCGAACATCCTGAAAAATTATATGAGCATGCAGTTACACTAGATACAAACAGGAAGTGATACATGGATTCTTTCCTGGGAGGATGCTTTAAAATACCTTTGGGACTGACATCCTCATCTTAAAAACAACATACATATAGGTATAACAATATTATGAAAAGGATGGTTGCTACTCACCATATCGCAGAGATGCTGAGTCACAGATAGGCACAACAAAAAGACTGTCAGAAAGTGAGCTTTTGGCCAACAAGGCCTTTGGTAGAAATAGACAACATATACACACACACTCACTCAGACACAACTCACACACACATGACCACAGTCCCCGGCTGCTGAGGGGGATTGGTTTGTCTTTCCTGCTAAAAGAAGCTTAGAAGATCATGGACAGAGGGCTACAAATACTAACTGTTACCAAAGTACCAGTGTACAGTTACCACCAAGAGAAAAAAATCAGTCAAATATCACAAGTTCATAGTCTTTCCCATATGTAAATGCCAAAAAGCATACCTTTCATAACACACTCGAAATTCATAGAACATTCATTCTGCATATCTGATTGATTTTTTTTAACTTCACAAGTTCTCAGTAACTTTTTAAATTTTTTTTGCTCATTGCAGTATTAGTATAAACCTAACATTAATAGGGCCTTGTAAATGCCGATGTCTCCTTTCTCTCTGAGAAAAAGCTGTTTAATTGCATTGTCATTTTTAAATGATTTAGTGACTGTTAATATTGCAGCTAGTTGTAAAATAACAAAACTTAAGCAATTATAAAAATTTTAAATTAATATGAAGCATCTTTTTATAACAAGAAATTTAGTTTCCATAAATACAATAAATCAATTCTTCTTTTTCCATTTTATATTTCACAATTTTTAGGTAGCTCAGTACATAGGGGAGATGTGTCGTTACCTATTGTCTGTACCACCGAAGCCTGAAGATACTCAACACAAGGTTCGCTTGATGTTTGGAAATGGTCTTCGCCCACAGATATGGAGAGAATTCACTAAGAGATTTGGAATTAAAAAGATTGGAGAATTTTATGGTGCAACAGAGGGGAACTCAAACATTGGTGAATATTATTAGCAATTCATTTGCTGTTTCATAAAGTATTGTTTATACCTTCGCATGGCTCTTTGAATATATCTAAATGCTAAAAGTTTCATAAAAGTTTGTTATATTCATCCTACCAATTTACCACATTTTTTGTTGTGATTTTTCAGTCAACGTAGATGGAACAGTTGGTGCTGTTGGCTTTGTTCCTCGATATGCAACTGCAGTCTATCCTGTTATTTTGATTAAAGTTGATGAAGAAACTGGAGAACCTATTAGAGATGCTAATGGTTTCTGCATTCGATGTAATCCTGGTACAGTGATACTGTTAAATAATCTTGTCTTGGAAATCCTGTACACCTAATCGTCTTGCTTACTGAAGTATGTAATATTTTCAGGGGAACCAGGATTGTGTATTGGGAAAATTGATCCCAAAAAAGCTGTAAGCAAATTTAATGGATATGCAGATAAAAAAGCTTCAGAGAAAAAGATACTGAGAAATGTGTTTTCTATGGGTGACCAGGCTTTCAATACAGGTAATTATCACTTTACTGTCATTTTTAAAAAGTAGTAGTAGTTTTGAGTGGAAATAAAGTCTTATAAGAACAATGACAGATAATATTTCTCCATTCAGACACAATAAAGTGAAACAAATTCATTCAGTCACTCATTCATTGTATTCTGTAGATTCCATCAAGAAAGAGAACCTTGAGGGTGCAGAACAAGTCAGGTTACACATTAAAAAGAGAAAAGCAAATTACAGAATCCTCTTGCCACTAATCTCAGTATCGTAGCATCATTTTTTATGTACTGGATGAGTGTAACCATGACAGTTTTGAATCATTTAGAGGGGATGACGAACAAGTTTTGGATGCTGTCAGTGCCTGAGAAATACCCAGAGCCAAATGTAATCACTCGCCCTCTTCCATAAGAACCCTAATGGCCTGTTAGTTCTGGGCATTCGCAGAGGGTTGTATTACTGGTGGTTGGAGCTCCAATATTATGGACCTAGTGGACCCCTCAGGGATATAGCTGCCAAGGAGGGGAAGGAATCTAGTGTGCATTGTGTGTGTATACCAGGAGGAGTCATTCCAGGTGTGGAAAGGTGCTTCCAGATGCCATGAAGAGCACAGGGTGCAGCCAGCTGCAGGTGGTAGCTCTTATTGATACTAACAATGCGTGTCACTTTGGATTGTAAGACATCTGCTCTGGTTTCAGACAGTTGTAAAGACTGCGAGTCTTGCTTGCAAGATGAAAGCAAGAAGCTTAGTTGTATTTACCTGTGCAAGCTTAGCTGTATTTACCTGTGCAAACATGCCCTTGGTACCTGTGTCTATGTCAGATCTAGCTAAAAAGTGATTGTCTAAAGTATGTTAGGCTATTTTAAATGATATGGTCCACACCAGATTTTCAGTCCAAATACTTGTTGCACTTTGTTGTTGAATAACCTATAGTTTATCGCTAGATCGAGTCTCATTGATTATAATTTATGCACAGTAAACAGCTGACCACACACTAAACTTAACTGGTGTCCTATAAAGAGACTGTTGAGTGCAGCAACTTAAACTAAGGAAACTCTAAAGTTTATGCAAGGCAAGGAAATCATTAACACATTCCCTAACTACGCTGTCTGTCCAAATACATAGTCATATCAGAATGAAAAAAAATGGAGTACACAGTAAATAGCATTTAGGAATAACACAGTCCAATGTTCGGTACTATTGTCATAGTTTTCAGAATGCATTATTGAAGTTTGATACAGTTCCTAAGATTAATCGCAAGCTCACATTCAATCACTGAGAAATGGTCACTGAATTATAGAAAGATCTCCTTATGCAAAATTTAGATGAAACTTTGCACATTGTATGAGTTGTAATTTGTGCTAATTCATCTGCAGTACATTTTTAGATACAGATATTGTTCATTTCATAACCTGCCACAGACTAACTAAAATGGCTTCCAGGTGCCTCTCTCTTATAAGACTACTTCCATCTGTTGTTGTTGCTGTCTTTTTACTAATTACAATTAAAGTTTTACGCTCCTGAGAAAATGAATAGTAAGGGAAGATTCTTCTAAATGTGGACTTTTAGGTAAAACAACAATTTCTATTAAATTCTGCTGTCGTATTTGCCAAAATAGGGTATTTTATGCTGATGTCCAAAATTAAATCAACAAGCAGAAACTTTGCAAGGTTACAGGTATTTTGCCACAAAACAGCATAAACAGGTGGCAATAAATTAGAAACAATGTAAAGAATACAGAACATAAACAATTGCAACATGCATAATGTAGACAATAAAGGTTCTTCATTTTTTCCAACTTAACGGATTTGCACACACATTTGCACTAGTCTTGGAGAGTGGTTGGTGGATTCTGACATGATGCAACCAGTCTCCCTAGTACATCTCAGACATACTCTGTGGGATTCAAATAGGGAGTCCAAGCAGACCATGCCATGTGTGCAGTATCTTCTGTTTCCTAGGAAACGTCAGCCAACTGTGGTTTAGGAGGTCAAGCATTATCATCTATCATTACAAAGTCAGGGTCAACAGCAACTCACAGCAACAGCTCATGATGTCTAAAGATCTCATTACGATACCTGACAGCAGTTAAACCTGGCTGATTCACCCGTAAAATTTCCTGAAGAGCTCTGTGAGTGGTCAACACAGTCCTTGCCCACACCATTAGAGGTCCTTCTCAATATCGGTCTCTTTCCACAATGTTTGGGTCCCTGTTCCACATTCCCTCCAGATGTGAATCCATCAAGAAATGCTCTCCAGACCAAATCGTGGCTCACCTGTGAAAAACATATTGGCCCCCTGTTTGACCATCCAGGTGGCATGTTGACGACTCCACTCTAAACGTTCCCTTCTGTGAAGACGCATCGTAGGTACACATACAGCAGTAAAGGCCACCCTGCTGAAGCCTTTTGCACATGGTTTGCCTTGATGTAACACATCCAGTGGATGCTGCAAGGTCGTGCAGTACTAAGGCGGTACCGTTGTGCCCCTAGAGCCAAATAACAGTTCTCTCTTTTGATGTCACACGTGGTCGGCCCTACCCGAGTCTTCAGGCTACAGTTTAAGTTTCTATAAACTGTCGTCGCATTTGAGAAATAACAGAATGATTCACATTAAGCCATCAGGCTAAGTCAGTTTGTAAATGTTCTGCTTCCATTCTTCCTATGGTCCAGCACGGCAGAGTCTGGTAGGCATATTCTCTGTGCCATACTGCAATGTCTGTTACTCTGTATACAATGCTTCTGGATGTGGGGCTACCCGACAAACACTATTCCATTTGATAGGTGCCCTGACATCCTCTCTGGCGTAGTTTTTCGTTGACCAGAATGCCGTCTTCCGTGCAGAACACAATCGTATGGACATCTGTTGACAGTTTATTTGATTATATCATAAATTAGGCACAGGAGAGTGAAACTGCTGTTTGTTGTTTTAATTTTGGATACAAGTGTATTTCAGTATCAATGTTTTGACTATAAATGCTAATTACTCTGAAACTAAATGAAAGCAAAACCTGCTAACATATTTTGAGCATTAGCTATAATTATTTAGCTATAATTATTTTTCCATGTTTTTCCTCTACTCTACCCAGAAGTTAGTAACTGGATATAAGTATACGACTGAACAATGATAATGAAGTTTTGTATTACAGGTGTCTTGCAATTGGCACAGTTTTAGGTAAATTAATTACACCAATGGCTTCTAATTAACTAAATGAATTGTACTGGATAATAAAGTCAAGTTGGCTAACCCTGAGTTCTCATTCAAGATTTCTAGTACGGTACACTTTGTCGTATAAATGATAATCTCGAAGATATTTGCAGAAAAATTAAATAAAAATTTTGGTGGGAAGAAAACATAACAGGGGAAAAGAACACAACTGCTTCATTACAAGTAGAGATCACCATTTCTAGCATCATTGATAGAACTAACTGTGATCCTCTGGTACAGAGCCAAGTGGAGGGTCTGAATCAGATGCTAAGGTGGTTTTGCAACCATTTAGATTGCAGATGCCTTGACTTGTGCCATTTTATGAGTTATGACTACAAAGTAAGTTCTGTTTGGTTATATAAAACAAACGTGTGCAGAAAAAATATATATATTTATTCTACAAAAATCTACACCTGTTAAAACTACTTTTCTGCAAAGCTTCCAAAATTTTGTAGGCACTTGTCACAGTGTGGCACAAGTTTTTTTATGCCTTCTTCATAGAAGGTTGCCACCTGTGTATTCAACCATGTGGTAACATGTTCTTTCAGCTTGTCATCCTCATTGAAGTGTTGTCCACCAAGGACAGATTTTAGGTGTAAGAAGAGATGAAAGTTGCTAGGAGCAAGGTCCGGGCTGTATGGGGGATAATCAAATGCATCCCAGTGAAATTCCCATAAGTGTCATTTGGTCACATTCTCCTTGTGTGGAAAAAAACAACACCTTTTGACAGTAATCCTCGGCGCTTGTTCTGTATTTTGTGGCGGGATTTCTTAATGGTCTCGCAGTAACCATGTGCATTGATTGTTTGGCCTCATGGTAAGATATCAATCAGCAAATGCCTTTTCTGTCCCAAAAAATGGTGCACATGACTTTTCGAGGTGTCAAGATTTGCTCAGGCTTAACCTTCATTGGGGATGAAGTGTGGCTCCATTCCATTGATTGGCGTTTTGTTTCAGGGGTGTTGTGCAATACCCAAGTTTCATCCCCCATGACTATCCGAGAAAGAAAACCATCACCTTCTTCATTGGAGTGTGTCAAAAATTGAAGTGCAGTGCCCATCTGTTGTTTTTGTGTTGTTCAGTAAGAATTTTGGGGACCCAACATGAGAAAACTTTTTGAAATTTCATTTTTTCAGTAACAATTTCACGAATTAGCGATCTTGAGATTGGCGGAACTTCCATAGCAAGGGTACTAAGTGTAAACTTATGGCTGTGCTTAATCTTCTCTTCAGTTGTGTGAACCAGTTCATCAGTAACCACAGATGGGCATCCACTTCGTTCTTCATCGTGCACTTGATCACGTCCTTCATTGAACAGTCTGACCCATGTTCTAACCGTTGAATCACTCATAGCATTTTGTCCGTAAACCTTGCAGATTTGTCAATGAATTTCATTTGATTTAACTTTCCTTGCATTTAGAAAACAAATCACGGATCTGATTTCACACACGGCATTTTCAATTACAGCTGAAATTATAAAGAAAGTACTACATTATAAAGAAGTACTACAAAGCACACGTGGGCAGCAGAAATCTGAAAATGACATACATGTCTTCTCCTTGAGTCAGAGTAACTGCCGCGCATGCCCAGAACTGCGATCGTAGTGCTGCCACAGATAGAAATAGAAATGGAACTTACTTTGTAGACGACCCACGAATGTTGAGTTTCCGGGTCAGGGGTCCATACACACAGAAATGGCTACACATGTAACGGGCTCTATGTTGATGGGACTGGGCAATTTTTAGGTTAGAGAATCTCAGGAAACTACAGAAAGGGTGTCAGTCTGAAAGGGTGCAGGGCCAACAGAGGATGACGGTAGATCTAGCAACAATTGATACTGTATTTGTAAATTGTCATCTCTGCGTTTAGAAAGAACCAGAGCTCCAAGCGCTAATAGAAAGCACTGAAGCTCAAATGGTTATAGTTGTGGAAAGCTTGCTGAAGCTGGAAAGAAGTTCAACCAAAAATTTTACAAAGGCCCTCACCATGTTCAGAAAGGATAGATTAAATACAGTTGGCAGTGGAATTTTTATTGCTTTCAGAAGTAGTTTACCCTGTAGTGAATTTGAAGTAGACAGTTCATGTGGGCTAATATGGGTAGAGGTTACGGTTAACAACTGAAATAAATTAATAATTGGTTCCTTTTACCAATCCCTGCAACTCAGATGATACAGTTCCTGAACAGTTCAAACAAAACTTGAGTCACATTTCAAATAGGTATCCCAACCATACAATTATAGTTGGTGGTGACTCCAGTCTACCCTTGATATGTTGGTGAAAGTACATGTTTAAAGTTAGTGGTAGCATAAAATGTCATCCGAGATCATACTGACTGCTTTCTCAGAAAATTATTTTGAACAATTAGTTCAGCAGCCCACTCGATGTGTGAATTGTTGTGAAAGCATACTTGACCTTTTAGTAACAAATGATACTAAGCAAATAGGAAGTATCATGATGGAGGCAGGGATTAGTCATCACAAAGTTGTTGTAGTGAGACAATAAATAAATGCAAACTACATCAATTTAAAAAAGTAGATAGAAATTAGCTTGGTGCCTTCCTAAGAGACAGTCTGTCCAGTCTGTCCATGTAAGCTGAGGACAGATGTGGTTTGGATTCAAAAAAATAGTATCTATGACATTTGAAAAATAAATATACCAAATAACTTAATAGGAGGTGGTACTGATCCCACATGATACACAAAAAACATCAGAACACTGTTGCAGAAGCGATAAAAAAAGCATGCCAAATTTAAAAGAATGTAAAATCCCCATGATTGGTGAAGTTTTACAGAAGCTCAAAATGTAGCGCAAACTTCAATGTAAGATGTTTGAATAGTTTCTTCAATGCAACTCTGTCTCAAAATCTGGCAGAAAACCCAAAGAGATTCTGACCTTACGTAAAGTACGCCAATGGCAAGATGCAGCAAATACCTCCACTGCACAATAACAATGGTGATGTTACTGATGGCAGTACAACTAAAGCAGAGTTACTAAACACAGTTTTCTGAAATTACTTCACCAAAGAAGATGAAGTATGAGGTCTGTTCAAAAAAACCCAAAACATTTGTAGTTTCGCACCGCTGGTGTGTTGGAGCAAAATGTGGTTGGCATCCCTGCACATGCCTGTGTTTAATGTTTAACTGCCAAAAGTTTCATTATTGTATGTCTGTTAGTTATTGTTCAGTGCCGTATTGAGTAGGACATTGTATTGCACAGTTTGCGAATTTTGAGATGGCACGAGTTAGAGGAGCAACGCATCTGCATTAAATTTTGCATTAAACCTTCACAAAGACACAACAAATGATGTAGAGAACCTATGGTAATGAGTGCTTAAGCCATACTTGGTGTTATGAATGGTTCATGGAGTTTCAAAATGGCCAGATGGAAGTTGAATATGAACCTTGTTCAGGATGCCCTTTGATATCTGCTGATGACACTCAAGTCAGGAACATCAACGAAATTGCATGTGCTAATCTAAGACTGACTGCCCAAGAAATTCCAGAAGAATTTATTATTACAATTTGATCATGTCATGAAATCCTGACACGACATTTTGCAACGCATCATGTTACCACTAGTTCGTCCCATGGCTCATGAGTCAGGACAAGAAAGACTTCACCTTGCAATGTGTTAAGAGCTTTTGGGTTGCACAATTGAGGAAGAGGTGTTCCTTAAGAGAATCATAACTGGTGATGAGATGTGGGTCTGTGGTAAGGATGTTGAGACCAAGGTCAAATCTTCACAACAGGTTGGGAAAGGTTCTCAAAGACCAAAAAAGCTTGTCAGGTCACATAAAATGGCAAAGCCATGCTGATAATTTTCTTTTACTTTGAAGGATTGGTGCATCATGAATTCATGCCACACGGGCAAACTGCTGATCGATGGTACTAGAGGGACGTGTTGTGATGCCTGCGAGAAAGTGTGAGAAGGAAACAGCCTGAAATGTGGCGAGACAATTCATGGCTCTTGCATCATGATAACAAACCTGCACATTCATCCCTGTTGGTGCGTGGCTATTGCACAAAAACGAAATCACTGTACTGCCTTATCCTCCATACTCTCCAGACCTGGCCCCTGAGGACTTTTTTTTATTTCCAAAGTTGAAAACCCCATTGAAAGGATAAAGATTTGCAACATAGAAGAGATGAAAGAAAATTCACAGTTGGTGCTTAGTGCGATCTAGCAAGAGGTGTGCCAAGACTATTTCTGGAAGTGTAAATGGTGTTGGGAGCAGTATATCAATTGAGGAGGAGGATATTTCAAAGGAGACAATGTACAATAAGTAAAAGGTACAGCACAGAAATATTTTGTGGACAAAGTTCCAGAATTTTTTGAGCAGGCCTCGTAAATATTCCAGAATTCAAACCAAGAACAATTACCAAACTGAGTGACTTAGTAGTACAAGAGTTCACTGAAAAGTAATGCCTCCACCTTCATAACTCTTCAACAGTTGGCAGCATTGGTATGCAGCAGGTACTAGCTTCTTCCATAGCCTCTTCTCTACAGCTAGAGTTGGCGGGAAGCCTTAGCATTGAATGGTTGTGTTTTTACCGTGTAAAGCAGTGTAAAGTATGGAACCCTGCACAGACGGTCGGTCAATGCAATTTAAGCAACGTGCAGTCATTGAATTCTTGACGGCAGAAGGTGTCACCCTATAGGAGATTCATCAGAGAATGAAAGCAGTTTATGGTGATTGTGTTGAAGTGAGTACTGTGTGTCATTGGGTTAGTAAGTTTAAAGATGTTGAGATGGCAGCATCTGACCTGTGTGACAAACAAAGAGTTGGACATCCTGTGAGAGCAACCACCGAGTTCCACAAGCAAAATGTTTCCTTGATCATGGAACAACAATAAATTCAGAGTGTTGTTACATTACAACGGTGCGATCTCTGACACAACGGCTAACAAGGGTCTGAAAGGAAAAGGGAAATGTTTTACTGCTGCATGACAATGCCAAACCACACGCTCCATATGCCACCACAGCAGAATTTCAGAGACTGAATCTCACCACCATACAGCATCCTCCATACAGTCCAGATTTAGCACTGTCTGACTTCCATTTGTTCACGATAATGAAAGATGATCTGCAAGGACATCATTATGCTTCTGATGAAGATGTTGAGAGAACTGTGAGACTGTGGTTGCGGAAACAGAGTGTCAACTTCTTCCGTAACGGCTTCAGAAAACTTGTTCATCATTGGCAGAAATGTATCCAAGTGGCTGGTGATTGTGCTGAAAAGTGGATATTGGTAATTAAAGATCACATTCTATTTCTGCGTTTGATTCATTAAAATATTCCCATCCAAACACAATTAACGAAGGTGGAGGCTTTACTTTTCATTCAACCCTTGTAGTGACACAGCTTAAATCACCTAATAAAGGCAAGTCCTCCAGTCCAAGTTTATACCAGTCAGGTTCCTTTCAAAATATGCAGATACAATAGCTCCATAATTAGCAATCATATACAAATGCTCCCTCATCAAAAGATCCATACCTAAAGACTGGAAAGTAGCACAAATCACACCAGTAACCAAGAAAGGAAACATAAATGATCTGCTGAATCACAGACCCATGTCACTAACGATGATCTTCAGTAGGATTTTTTAACATGTACTGTATTTAAACATTATGAATTACCTCAAAGAAAACGATTTGTTGACAAATAGCCAACATGGATTCAAAAAATACCATTCTTGTGAAAACAACTAGCTCTTTATTTGCACAAAGTAATGAGTGCTATCAACAGGGGATATCAAATTGATCCCATTTTTTTAGATTTTCAAAAGGCTTTTGAGACTGGTCCTCACAAGCAATTTCTAATTAAATTGTGTGCTAAAGACTAGTATCTAAGTTGTGTGACTGGATTTGTGATTTCCTGTCAGAAAGGTCACAGTTCATAGTAATTGATGGAAAGTCACCAAGTAAAGCAGAAGTGATATCTGGTGTTCCCCAAGGCAGTGTTATAGATTCTCTGCTGTTCCAGATCTACGTAAATGATTTAGGAGGCAACATGAGCTGCCCTCTTAGATTATTTGCACATGGTGCTGTCATTTACCATCTTGCAAAGATGATCAAAACCATTTGCAAAATCATTTAAACGAGATATCTGTGTGGTGCGAAAGTGGCAATTGACTCTAAATAATGAAAAATTTGAAGTCATCCACATGAGTACTAAAAGGAATCCATTAAATTCCTGTAACATAATAAATCACATAAATCTAAAGGCTGTAAATTCAACTAAATACTTGGGGATTAAAATTACGAATAACTTGATTTGGAACAATCATGTGTATAATGTTATGGGGAAAACAAACCAAAGACTGATTTATTGGCATAACACTTAGAAAACGCAATAGGTCTACTAAAGAGACTGTCTATCTATGCTAGTTCATCCTCTGCCAGGGTATTGCTGTGTGATGTGGGATCTGCATCAGATGGGATTGATGGAGGACATCAATAAAGTTCAAAGAAGGGCAGCTTGTTTTGTATTATTGCAACATAGAGGGGAGAGTGCCATGGATATGATATGCAAATTGGGGTGGCCATTATTACAGAGAAGAGTTTTTTTGCTGTGGCAGGATCTCCTCTTGAAAGTTCATTATTTTGCTCATAACATGAAAATATGTTTTGGTGCCCACCTACATAGGGATAAATGATAATTATCTACATCTAGATCTACATCCACGTGGTTACTCTGCAATTCACACTTAAGCGTCTGGCAGATGGTTCATCGAACCATTTTTGTACTACTACTGTACCATTCCACTCTCGAATGGCGCTTGGGAAAAAGGAACACCCAAATCTTTCCGTTCGAGCTCTTATTTCTCTTATTTTATTATGATGATCATTTCTCCCTACATAGATGTGTGTCAACAAAATATTTACGCATTCAGGGAGAAAGTTGGTGATCGAAATTTCGTAAATAGATCTCACCGCAAAGAAAACCATCTTATGTTTCAGTGACTGCCACCCCAACTCGCATATCATATCAGTGACATGCTCACCCCTGTTGTGTGATAACACGAAACAATCTGCCCTTCTTAGCACTTTTTCGATGTCCTCCATCAATCCTACCTGGTAAGAGAAATCACAGCTTACATGGAAAGATTTAAGTGTTCATTTTTCCTGTGTGGTTTTAGAGAGTTGAATGGTAAAGAAATAGCTTGAAGATGGTTCGATGAACCCTTTACCAGGCACTTAATTGTGAATTGCAGAGTAATCATATAGATGTAGAAGTAAATTATGTGTTAAGCAGTGTCTGGTGAGAACAGTTCTTTCATTCTTCTAAAGACAATGATCCCAAATTGCCCCCTATCTGATGATGTGTGGTGACTTGATATCAGATAGGCCAGAGCAGAATGCTGTGCATCACAGATCTATTATTTTGTAATTGTAAGAGAGATTATGGTTTTGAATTTGATTGTAGAAACATTACAGCAATTAGAAATTATAGTCCTGTTGATGGGAATGGTTTCGTTACTTTTATATAAACCAATAATATTTTATTCAGGAGCAGCCTCATGAAAAGAATAATAATTATGTTTTATTTATTTCTGGTTTTATAACCCAAGATTATACATCAAATATAATTTTCATTTTCCATTCATACCTCTCTCTCCATTATGATCACATCATAATAATTCTGACTGATCATTAACAACACAAAGTTTAACACATACATAAATATGTTCACATATGTGGGCTAGTGCTTGTACTGTGTATTCTTTCTACAAATATCTTATTACAGTTTGACACCCAGTCCTGGGATTTCAGTATTTTGAGTCCAGAAACTCTGCAGATTGTTAAAATTTAACACTGAGCAAAATATGTGTATACATTGGTAGCCAATTGAAGAACTTACAAACAACTCATATTACACAAAAAAATATGCAAGTATTGATGATAAATTTTCATTAGGTATTGTCTTATGTTCAGAAAATATTTGAAGTGTAATATTTGAAACATAGCTGCATAACAGCAATGGTTCCATATAATTAGATTAAAAACAGCCGACCCATTGCAAAGGATAAAGTAGTCTTTACCTAGGTTTCGATAAGTTTAAACCTATCTTCTTCAGAAGTCGGCCTGAGGAAAATGAACATCGTGATTTATATGAAAGGTATACACATAAGTCAAGATTAGAGTTTAACATATATTAAGAGAATCTTGTGTTACAGAATATGAGAAGGATATCTTGTACTTACAGTATTATATTAACATGGAGTGATACGTCATTGCCATTTTTACAAACATCTCCATAGCTCCATTAGTCAAAATCAAATATAGCCCTAAGAGTAGGGTTTGTCAGATAAATAAAATTAAGTACATGGAAGTTGGAGAGCGCATAAGCAACTGAGTAAAATCGGCCTGCGTGGTAGCACTGCGACCAGGGCAGGTGGCGCTCAGGTCGCGTACTATGTGCCGATTGGACACATTATCCCTGATTACGTGAAGGCGTACGTAAACTTTCAACAGTGTAACAGAGTGCCTTCTATTAAAAAGAAGTTAGTGCATTTAGTCATTTCGGATAGCATAGTGAATTTGTACAAGAAAAAAGATGTTCTTAATACTGAAGCCTACTGTATACACCTATTTTTAACTAAAGCTTTTAAAGATCTTTGTAATTTTCAAATTGACCACCTGTTAAATAATATTAATGAATGGCTCTTTAATCGTAAAGAAGAAATCAAGGCTAGACATGAAAGAAAGCTTTTGAAGTTTAGTAATAGGACCACGAGAAAAAGTGTTAATACAGCAGACAATAGTGGCAAGCACCTATTTTACGAAAGAGTACTAAATAAAACTAATATCACTTTTACGCAGGCTGAGAATGACTTATTGTGTAAAGGCCTTAAATATAACTTGCCTTCTAAACTCGATAAATATCCAGTTATTTGTAATCTCATTGTAGATCTGAAAACCGGTTTAGAATCTCTGAAATTAGAGAAAACGGAGCAAGTTAAATGTGCCTACGAATGTAATAACATAACAGAAAAAGAAATTAAATTATCTCCTAATAGTCAGTCGGGCGAATATAGTATAGTAAAAAGCATTAATCATAAACTTAGAGAACACGACGCCTTAGTCACTAAGAGTGACAAAGGTAACACCGTTGTCGTGGCTTATAAAAATGAATATATAGAGAAAACTGTAAAGTTTTTTGAGGAAAACGACATCACTGAGGTTACCGTAGATCCTACTGCTGAACTGCAAAATGAAATCCGGCGTACTCTAACTAATTCCGTCAGCCTGTTTAATAAGTTTCAAAAGAAAGGGCTTATAAATATGAACCCGAAACCACCCGTGCTCAGAAGCCAGTTTAAACTGCACAAACAGAATCATCCGATCCGCCCTGTAGTGAATGGTATAGGCAGTCCACATCACACTCTTGCTAGGCGCCTCCATTTTAAAATTAAAGATGCTTTCACATTTGAAAATAACTTTTCTATAAAAAATAGTAAGGAATTAATTAACAATATTCAATCTGTAAAATGTACACCTGACACTAGACTGGTGTCCTTCGACATCGTCAGCCTCTATACAAATGTCCCGGTTGATGAAACCATAGACCTTGTAAAAGAAAATCTTTTTAAGCGTAAAAAACTAAGTGAAACTCAGATTGCTGAACTTATTGGTTTGCTTAAGGTCATATTAAAATACAATTATTTCACATTTAATGGGAAAATGTATATACAGCCAGATGGTCTAGCAATGGGCAGCCCCCTCGCCGGTATTCTATCAGAGGTTTTCATTAACGCCCTGGAAACAGCATTTTTCAATTCTAGTTCAGAATTACACCAAAAAATCCGCTATTATGCATGTTCTGTGGACGACATTTTCATTGCTTTTGATGGCACTGACCATGAGTTAGAGCAGCTCTTCAACACTTTCAATGGTTTACATCAAAAAATTTCCTTCACAAAAGAACTTCAAAATGATAAACGAGAGCTTAATTTTCTAGATTTAACAATTTCTATACAAGATAATACCTTTCATTTCAATATCTTCCGCAAGGAAACATATTCAGATAATGTCATTCCTGCTGACTCAACTCATCCTAAAGCGCACAAACTGGCGTTTTTTCATTCCGCCATTCACCGAATGGTAACTACGCCTTTATCATCTGCGGATCAACAAAAGGAATTGAATGTCATCAAAACGATTGCTGTTAATAATGGATACAACCAGAATATGATCGATCAATTGCTTAATAAGAAAATTTCCCAAAATTGTTCGACTTTGAGTAATAACCTCCCCACAGATACCACAGAAACCAAAAAATTTATTTCCATCCCTTTCTTGGGTAACATTTCGTACAGGATTAAACGTCTTCTAAATAAAAAATATAACTGTAACGTCTCCTTTTCTACAGACAACAGTTTAAAAAGAAATCTATACATTCAGTAGAAATTGCTAACGATTGGTTTTCTAATTCAGGTGTATACAAACTAACCTGTAATAACTGCCCCTCATATTATATTGGTCAAACAGGCAGAGCTGTTAAAACACGATATAAAGAACATCTATTAGGTAAAAAAGGAGCTAATGTTCACAACTCTACTTTTGCTGAACACCTCTTGATAGCCGGCCATACGCCTAAACAGTTAGAAGACAGGGTTATCCTACACAGACAAGTTAAAGGACGGAGACTATATCTGTGGGAAGAGTTATTTATTTTTAAACATCTAGAGCTCAAAGACGGTAATATACTCAACGATCAGTTGAACCTTGCCTGTAGACAATTTTTTGAAGGCTTTAAACCCATACTATTTAATTCATAACATTAATGTTGATAACCTCAGTTGTCTATTTCCTCAGGAAGCTATAATGCATTTTTATATCTCTAAGCTCACTACCTTTTGTGCAATGTGATTTACTCATGATGTATGGCTGCCACTACACTGGCCCTCATGTAATTCTCGCTTATCCTAAAACCTCGGATCCCAGTGAATATATATTAACTAGATTGTGGACCAGCTTTCATAATTTACGTCTTAAGATGCCATTACTGTTTATTCTTAAAGTTTTGACTTATATACGTTCTATGTGCTTCACTAATATGGTAATATAATTTTATTTTGGCTGTATATGCCACTGTATGTAACTCATGGCGTATGCGCCACCTACCTTTTTGAAATACGTTTCTACGTTATTGTTTCTAAGGCTCCCACATTGTCATAATGGGAATGTTAAATTGCTTTCCTTTTATTTACTGTCACTCTATCTAAGGACGCAATTAATATTTATATTTTACATGTTGCTTCAGTACTCCAATCGGCACATAGTACGCGACCTGAGCGCCACCTGCCCTGGTCGCAGTGCTACCACACAGGCCGATTTTACTCAGTTGCTTATGCGCTCTCCAACTTCCATGTACTTAATTTTATTTATCTGACAAACCCTACTCTTAGGGCTATATTTGATTTTGACTAATGGAGCTATGGAGATGTTTGTAAAAATGGCAATGACGTATCACTCCATGTTAATATAATACTGTAAGTACAAGATATCCTTCTCATATTCTGTAACACAAGATTCTCTTAATATATGTTAAACTCTAATCTTGACTTATGTGTATACCTTTCATATAAATCACGATGTTCATTTTCCTCAGGCCGACTTCTGAAGAAGATAGGTTTAAACTTATCGAAACCTAGGTAAAAACTACTTTATCCTTTGCAACGGGTCGGCTGTTTTTAATCTAATGAAGTGTAATACTGTATTAGATGTCTCCACCTGCAGTACTAATGGTGGGATTGAAAGACTCAGATGTGCTGCTGTCGGTACCAAATCCGGATAAAGAAAGAGGGTTGGTGCATAATGAAATTGTAAAAGGAAGCCTGGTCACATTTCAAGGCACCTCAGTGGCTAACTGCCTTAGTTGTAACTCAGTTGATGCCTATGCACTGACTCCCAACATAATCATTTGATTCAGTATGATCGCAAGCTCGCTTGTAAAAAGCACTGCCCCCCAGGTGGTAACCAATCCACCGTTGTCAAAGACAACTCCAGTGAACCAACAGATTATGGGGAGCTTGCATCAACATGCAAGAGATTGAGAAGTAAGAAAGCGTCTTACTTTGTTACCTTCAACATTAACGCTCTCCTTAAAACCAGAAAACTGAAATATCTGACAGATACTCTGGCCAAACAGAAAATCATTATAACATTGTTACAAGAAATGAGATACACAGAGGAAGCAGCATTTGAATCAGAAGGAGTTTGGATTCTGAATGGAAAGCCTGTCCAGAGAGTACTATAGAGCGCCCCTCAACTTGGTACAGGCATTATAAAAAGTAAACAAATCTTAGCACCCATCACTTGACTTCAGCTCCAGAAACAGTAGGCACTTCACTCTTATCTTTAGTGGAGCAAATAAGGTATACATTTTGGTCAATGTATTGTTGTTGTTGTGGTCTTCAGTCCTGAGACTGGTTTATGCAGCTCTCCATGCTACTCTATCCTGTGCAAGCTTTTTCATCTCCCAGTACCTACTGCAACCTACATCCTTCTGAATCTGCTTAGTGTATTCATCTCTTGGTCTCTCTCTACGATTTTTACCCTCCACGCTGCCCTCCAATACTAAATTGGTGATCCCTTGATGCCTCAGAACATGTCCTACCAACCGATCCCTTCTTCTGGTCAAGTTATGCCACAAACTTCTCTTCTCCCCAATCCTATTCAATACTTCCTCATTAGTTATGTGATCTACCCATCTAATCTTCAGCATTCTTCTGTAGCACCACATTTCGAAAGCTTCTATTCTCTTCTTGTCCAAACTAGTTATCGTCCATGTTTCACTTCCATACATGGCTACACTCCATACAAATGCTTTCAGAAATGACTTCCTAACACTTAAATCTATACTCGATGTTAACAAATTTCTCTTCTTCAGAAACGCTTTCCTTGCCATTGCCAGTCTACATTTTATATCCTCTCTACTTCGACCATCATCAGTTATTTTGCTTCCCAAATAGCAAAACTCCTTTACTACTTTAAGTGCCTCATTTCCTAATCTAATTCCCTCAGCATCACCCGACTTAATTAGACTACATTCCATTATCCTTGTTTTGCTGTTGTTGATGTTCATCTTATATCCTCCTTTCAAGACACTGTCCATTCCATTCAACTGCTCTTCCAAGTCCTTTGCTGTCTCTGACAGAATTACAATGTCATCGGCGAACCTCAGAGTTTTTATTTCTTCTCCATGAATTTTAATACCTACTCCGAATTTTTCTTTTGTTTCCTTTACCGCTTGCTCAATATACAGATTGAACAACATCGGGGAGAGGCTACAACCGTGTCTTACTCCCTTCCCAACCACTGCTTCCCTTTCATGTCCCTCGACTCTTATAACTGCCATCTGGTTTCTGTACAAATAGTAAATAGCCTTTCGCTCCCTGTATTTTACCCCTGCCACCTTTAGAATTTGAAAGAGAGTATTCCAGTCAACATTGTCAAAAGCTTTCTCTAAGTCTACAAATGCTAGAAACGTAGGTTTGCCTTTCCTTAATCTTTCTTCTAAGATAAGTCGTAAGGTCAGTATTGCCTCACGTGTTCCAGTGTTTCTACGGAATCCAAACTGATCTTCCCCGAGGTTGGCTTCTACTAGTTTTTCCATTCGTCTGTAAAGAATTCGTGTTAGTATTTTGCAGCTGTGACTAATTAAACTGATAGTTCGGTAATTTTCACATCTGTCAACACCTGCTTTCTTTGGGATTGGAATTATTATATTCTTCTTGAAGTCTGAGGGTATTTCGCCTGTTTCATACATCTTGCTCACCAGATGGTAGAGTTTTGTCTGGACTGGCTCTCCCAAGGCCGTCAGTAGTTCCAATGGAATGTTGTCTACACCGGGGGCCTTGTTTCCACTCAGGTCTTTCAGTGCTCTGTCAAACTCTTCATGCAGTAACATATCTTCCATTTCATCTTCATCTACATCCTCTTCCATTTCCATAATATTGTCCTCAAGTACATCGCCCATGTGTAGACCCTCTATATACTCCTTCCACCTTTCTGCTTTCCCTTCTTTGCTTAGAACTGGGTTTCCATCTGAGCTCTTGATATTCATACAAGTCATTCTCTTATCTCCAAAGGTCTCTTTAATTTTCCTGTAGGCAGTATCTATCTTACCCCTAGTGAGATAGGCCTCTACATCCTTACATTTGTCCTCTAGCCATCCCTGCTTAGCCATTTTGCACTTCCTGTCGATCTCATTTTTGAGACATTTGTATTCCTTTTTGCCTGCTTCATTTACTGCATTTTTATATTTTCTCCTTTCATCAATTAAATTCAATATTTCTTCTGTTACCCAAGGATTTCTACTAGCCCTCGTCTTTTTACCTACTTGATCCTCTGCTGCCTTCGCTACTTCATCCCTCAAAGCTACCCATTCTTCTTCTACTGTATTTCTTTCCCCCATTCCTGTCAATTGTTCCCTTATGCTCTCCCTGAAACTCTGTACAACCTCTGGTTCTTTCAGTTTATCCAGGTCCCATCTCCTTAAAATCCCACCTTTTTGCAGTTTCTTCAGTTTTAATCTACAGGTCATAACCAGTAGATTGTGGTCAGAGTCCACATCTGCCCCTGGAAATGTCTTACAATTTAAAACCTGGTTCCTAAATCTCTGTCTTACCATTATATAATCTATCTGATATCTTTTAGTATCTCCAGGGTTCTTCCATGTATACAACCTTCTTTCATGATTTTTAAACCAAGTGTTAGCTATGATTATGTTGTGCTCTGTGCAAAATTCTACCAGGCGGCTTCCTCTTTCATTTCTTAGCCCCAATCCATATTCACCTACTATGTTTCCTTCTCTCCCTTTTCCTACACTCGAATTCCAGTCACCCATGACTATTAAATTTTTGTCTCCCTTCACAATCTGAATAATTTCTTTTATTTCATCATACATTTCTTCAATTTCTTCGTCATCTGCAGAGCTAGTTGGCATAAAACTTGTACTACTGTAGTAGGTGTGGGCTTCGTATCTATCTTGGCCACAATAATGCGTTCACTATGCTGTTTGTAGTAGCTTACCCGCATTCCTATTTTCCTATTCATTATTAAACCTACTCCTGCATAACCCCTATTTGATTTTGTGTTTATAACCCTGTAGTCACCTGACCAGAAGTCTTATTCCTCCTGCCACCGAACTTTACTAATTCCCACTATATCTAACTTCAACCTATCCATTTCCCTTTTTAAATTTTCTAACCTATCTGCCCGATTAAGGGATCTGACATTCCACGCTCCGATCCGTAGAACGCCAGTTTTCTTTCTCCTGATAACGACATCCTCTTGTCAATGTATATGCTTCCATAAACAAAGACAAAAAAAACAGGTCCAGAAAAAGTAGAAGAATTTTGGGAAAACCTGGAGGAGACACTATACAAAATTCCAACCAAGAAAGTTATCCTATTTCTTGGGGCTTCAACACTCGACCCAAGAAAGAAAGAAAGAAAATTCCGGATCGTCATTGGGAACTATGCAGCCCACAGTATGACTAACTCTAACGGTGAATGACTAGTGAAAATTTGTATTAGTTTTGATCAGATAATTAAATCAACAGCATTTCAACACCTTCCAAGAAAACAGAAAACATGGGTATCTCCCAGATCTCTACCAGGAGAGTACCAGATCGATCTTGTAGCAATGTCGAGATATACAGAGAAGGAAATTCAAAATCTCAATGTCCTAATGGATGCGAACTTAGATTCAGATAATTTTCTTTCCAGAATTAAGGTCAAAATCTCCAAGATCCCATCACACTAAAAATGCTACTCGTATCAAGAAGTTTGATACAGAGTAAATTAGAATTAGAAAATATTTTAGATGAGCTTGAATCAAAAGGATTATCAAGGACAGGAACAGTTAAAAGGCACAGTGATTGACAGTGTGAGGGAAAAAGTTTGCCCCGAGAAGACGGTGGTCAGCAGAAGGAGATAAGGCAATCAAACAATATTGGTAAGCATGGACTGGTTGATTTTCTCAGAAAACTCCAGAAAATCTAAAGAACTCCAAGAAATCTCAAGAGAAAATATGAGAAGGGAAGCATGACTCAGATAAAAGATGGTTTTCGAAAGAACACTACATGATACTTTTATAGAACATTCAAGTAGATATGATTCCCTAAAATCTCAACTTAAAGAACAAAGAAGGAAAGATAGTATATGGAGACATGGAAAACAGTCAGATCTTGGCCAAGTACTTTGAAGAACTCATGTACTGTGAAGTGTCATGTGAAATATTCAGCTACAATAAGAAAGAACCAAATCCCAGCTCAGAACCACCAACTATGGAGGAGATAAGGACCATCATAGATACCTTGAAGAATAATAAGGCTCCTGGGAGAGATGGGCTTATTGCAGAACTCTTGAAGTATGTGAACAAGAATACAGTCATTGATCTGACTCCTGTAATACAGGTAAGTACAATTTGGGAAGAAGAGCTGCTTCCAGAAGGATGGATGTTGGCACTAATACATCGTTTACACAAAAAAGGAGATAAGTCAGAGCCTGGGAACTACAGACGGATATCATTAATACCAGTGGCCTATGAGGTACTCCCAAAAGCGCTGCTGAACAGAGTGGTAAAAACAACTACATGCACAAATTGGTGAGTACCAGGGAGGCTTCAGAAAGGAGGGATCATTCACAGATTAAATTCTGAATCTGAAACTGGTAATCACATATCAAAAACAGAGAAGCAAGAATGTCATGCTCACATTCATAGACTTCAAGAAAAGTTATGATTCTCAGTAGACAGACAAACACTGTTCAACATTTAGAGGAGATGAGTTAGGATGGAAAGTCCTGTGAACTGGTTAAACAGACTTTAAGCAACACTATATCCAAGGTCAAGTCAGAGGAAAGCTAGAGACGAACTCTCCCCTAACTCTTTAACTCTGTACTTGATAAGGTGATCAGAGGCTGGTGACAAGAAGTGAAAGGAGTGGGTAGAATATGACTGGGGTGCAAGAAACAAGGAATACGGGTAGACTGTAAGCATTTTGCAGATGATATTGTGATATTGTCAGAATCATTAGAAGAGGTGGTTAAACAAATTATGCAACTACAGAGACAACCTACTAAAGCAGGCCTACAGATCTCTATCAAGAAAACACAATATATGATAAATGTCAAGGCAGCTCCTAGATGGATGACAATAGGAGGAGGGAAAATTCAGAAGGTCGAAAGATTTAAATACCATGGAGTAGGGTTAGAAACTGGGTTGACAGACAAGGAAGCAGTGGAAACATGAATGAATGAAATTAATTTAGCATACAAACAATGAACGTCTACAATAAGAACAATATTTTGATCAATTCAACAGTAAGATGTTATAATAATAATGGCGTGTGACGAGGGCCTCCCGTCGGGTAGACCGTTTGTCGGGTGCAAGTCTTTCGATTTGACGCCACTTCGGCAACTGGCGCGTCGATGGGGATGAAATGAGGATAATTAGGACAACACAACACCCAGTCCCTGAGCGTAGAAAATCTCTGGGAATCGAACCCGGGCCCTTAGGATTGACAGCCTGTCGTGCTGACCACTCAGCTACCGGGGGCGGACAGTAAGATGTTAGCAGACAGTGATCTGACCTGAAGCCTTATAAGCAGCAGAAACTCATAACGTAGTAAGAATAGGAGTACTTAAGAGACCAGAATTGGTGGAATGAAGGTTTTTCAGGAGGATATTGGGACCCTGAAGAACAGATGATGGTCAGCTTAAAACACAAGCCAACCAAGAAGTGTAAATCAAGATAGACAATTTTGGACATCATCAGGAGGAGGAGGGGTGTTTTCTTTGGACACATACTTATAATGGACCAGGAGAAGTTAAAACAGTAAATAATACAAAGGGTCCAAGAGGTACAAAGGGATTTAGAAGAAGTAGGAATACAAGAACCAGAGATATACAAAAGGTAATTTATAATATTAGAAGCCAATATTGCTTGATGTGAAACAGTTTATTTCATGACCAATTTCAACAGTAACTGCTGATTCTCATATGTAAAATGTACAGATAGAATAATGTTAATGTAGTAACCTGCATGATGGTACAATGATTATACATCTTGAAAAATAAAAATTACACATCAGTGTTGTTATCATACGGCAAACATGCTCCAGTTATAATAATACAGCTCCACATTGATTTGTGAAATATATAAAACTTGCTAAATAAAATATACATAGCACCAAAAAGGAGTACAGGAGAAAATAGGAGAAAACACAAACATACAGAACCGTGCACGCATGACCTCAGACAGGCACATTGAGGAAGACGACTAAAATATTGAAGCTTTTGTTCAAAGCCCATAGGACTTCACCCAAAAGCTTTAATATTTTGCCTCCCAGTGACTCAATGCTTGCTTTATGTGATAAGTAGCAATCTATCCTTTCCATATTGTTGTTATCCATACTGGACTTTCCATTGTTTGTATGTACATTTTTAATATTTATGTGTCGCATACACACTCAATACATTAAATGTGTAACACACACCACTCAGTCTGTTTACTAACTTGCTTTTATGTATGTTCCACCATAGCGCATCATCTACCTAAATTCCCAGGAATTTAGTGGTTACCTCTTGGTTTATTGACACTTTTTCAAGTGCAACATTTATCCTTAATGAAACCAAGTGTCACGGATGAAAATTCGTGTACATGGTTTTGTCTTCTTTCTGCAACAGTGTATATGTGTTTAACCAATTTGCCAGCTTAGAATTTGTGTCAGCAGTCATGTTGCTCCTTTGCACAGTGATTTAAATACAGTATATTTGTGTCATTAGCAAACATTGCTAGTAGGCCTTTTTGAATACTCCAGGACCGATCATTAGTAGATGAAATAAACAAAAGTGGGCCAATGGTGGAACCTTGAGGAATGCCTTGTCTTATGACTTCATCCTTTGTTTTGTAAAATTCAAGTTGCATAAGAAATTAATGGTGACTAACTCCCACTTATTAGACTTTTTGAGATCTATTACAGAACACTTCTGTAGCGGTGCAGGGTATTATAGAGCAAGCAGTTCAATCCAGATACAGTTCACACCATGTTAGAGTTTCACCAACAACAGCCAGAGTGCAGAATGTAAACACTGTTAACCAAACTGTTCCATGCACACTTCACCGATCGAATTACAGCTGCCTCAAACTGGCCCTGGACCAGCTTATATGTGTTAGTCGTGTGTGGTCTCATCACAGGACACTCCTGGTGACAAGCAGTATGGGGTAGTAGCACTACAGGAATTGACAGTATGATTGTGCGAGCTAATTAATTTCCGTAGTGACGTTGGGTGGCACCACTTCAGACTATGATAGAATGAAGGCTTTCTCGAGCATATGGCACGGCTGCTTGTAAACCTTTTGGGGTATAAGGTCATGGTCCATGAAACTCTTCTGCTTCTAACGTTTTATCCAGAACTGCGCTGGACATCTTTGGAGGCAATACTTCTCTGTTGAGTCTTGCCAATGGGTCAGATGTCTGAGAGCAACATATACACTGTAGAAAAAAGTGTGTGGCCAGAGTTGCATGTGGTAAACAGAGATCCCTGTCAAAGATAAAATTTAACTATCAGTTGTCGTCTTGTAAAAGATAAAAAACCTCGTTAGTGATTCTGCAGAGGTACTTTCCATATGTCACTTCAGTTTCATGGCCTTTTCTTTCCTATTTACACTCTATATAATTTGACAAAGATGAGAATGCAACCAACAGAGAATCTTCAGTACCTTCCTCACCTGTACGAACTTGCTTGTGCTATTTGATATTGGTGGTTCATTGATTGTCTCGTGTTTGTGTTACTGGGAAGGTAGTGAAAGATGAAAGGGTTCTCTGATGACCAACATAAACAATGTTTAATCTAAAGTGTCCTAAAATGGCGTTAGCTGAAGATTGTCACAAAATTACACAAAATTTATTGCTTCTGAGTGTCCTATTCCATTAGAAATAAATGAAAGCATTGCAGTATTTTGAATTAACATTGCTTTACAAGATATAGTTTTTCTATCTGACTTATGTCTATGCTGTTACACATAACTTTGGGACTGAAAAATTTCATAAGAGAGACTGAGTTTTAGTACATAAAAGAGCTCAGAACATTGCAGCATACTGGTAGGTTCCTATAGAGAAGTGTCAAGAGACAATATGAAGACTACTACTACCTTTCTACAGCAAAGAGAGAACCTACAGTTATTGCAGTATTGTCTACCCACAATGGACATCGCAATGAACTACAGACTTATAATAGCCAAAGAAATTTTGAGGAAATTGGGTGAAGTGTTTATTATGAAGTCATAACAGAAAAAGATGATTTATTTTTTAATTTTGGATAGGATTTGGGAGGTCAAGATGACTTGGAATCACAACCAATTTGCCAAAAATTGGAGCAGAATTCATGACTGATCAAGTTTTTGCTGAAGAAGATAATGACTTGATAATCTTACGTTGTTATTCTGGATGGTGGGGGGGGCACTTTTAAATCTTCAATGTGAAGCCTCGTTTTTATTGCGGATTATAATTCTACATCAAAATCTACACGTTTTGTGTGAAGCATTTTCTTCATTTCATCGCAGATGGTATTGTGGTCAGAGGAATGGAAATGGGTACACAATCCTAATTTACAACATGCTATTCAATGGCCCTTGAATATCCAATGACATGTGGGACCCCACATCCATGCTGCGAGCATAGGACAGGTCAGTATTACATAACTTCTAATTGGAAACTCCATTAACAACATTGTATTCCCCTGACATATTGAAAAGGGACTACTCAGCATGCCACCTGGCTGTATAGTGAACTACAGTAGAACCCATATTTAACGTTTTTCTAGGGACCAGAATTTTTTAACCTTAAATGGGGGTTTACCTTAATTCGAGAAAGCGTACCTTTTCCAGAACTCTTTGCCTGTATTGACGTGAATTGCACCAACACACACAATTTACACAATAACAACAATAAGCAAGGAGATACCTACCCTACACACTTTACTGTAATTACAACTTTTTTTGTAGCACTAATACAGTGGTCAAAGATCGTAGTTTCCGAGCACACTACAAGATTAAAATATCCACAAAATACTTACACAATTACAGTAATATAATAAATCGAGTTACTTTTCCTATATACAACACACATTTACACAACTTTCACAGTACCTCATTTTTTGAAATACTTGTAATAAAAAATGGTAGTCTGCTTTTTAGCACTGTTAGATTTAGGTTCAAAATGTCCATCTCTAATTGATTTACTCTGTCTATAACAGGGTTGTCTACTTTAAATGCTGGGACAAATCTCCAGACAATGTCTATACTGGCAATAGCTTCACTGAATGACGGTGTTTACATTTCTTCATCCCTAACATAATCGTCAACATCTCGGATGCATGTAGTAGTGATAGCATCATCATCACAAGCCACAAATTCTTCAAAAGTGATGTGTAAATTGTTAGATACCTGCACCCAATCATGGATGTCCACTACTGCTTTGTCACCGTCTTTGTCGTGACTGCTCATTTAATTAAATCCAGACTTATGAAAGCAATTTGAGATGGTTTCCTTAGTTACCATTTTCCAAGATCCTGTGAGCATATGCATTGCTTTCAGGATGTTCAATTTAAGCACTTCATTCCTGTCAATAAAGGCAAGTGCCTTAAGTGCAAGAGCTTTCCGATACTTGCTTTTCAGGCCGTGAATAATCCCTAGATCCATGGGCTGGTGTCTGCTAGTGCAATTCGCAGGAAGGAAATGCACTTTTGCAGTCCTTAGAAATTCTAAGTCTGTTGGATGAGCGGGACACTAGTCTATAAAGAGAACAACCTTCCTGTTTCCAGCACCCATTCGTGCATCAGAAGCTTGCAGTCATCCAAGCACTTTTGTTGCTATAATACTTACATGGCAGCGTAGCACTGTTCTTAAAGCAATGTGGTTTGTGGAACTTTCCAATTACTATCGGATCCAGCTTGTCACTGCCATCTGTGTTGCTGCATAAGAGAATAGGAATTCTCTGCTTGCTCGTTCTTCCTCCATGGCATGCTTCTCCTTTGACGCTTAAGGTTTTAGAGGGCATGAGTTGGTAAAACAGGCCTGTTTCATCCACATTGTACACATCCCGAGATTTGAAACCTTCCAAGAGGGTGGCAGCACCTCTTCTTTCCAGTGTTTAACACTTTCATCACTAGCTGTAGCACACACTTCACTACTGCCCTGCAAGTTATCCCACAGTGTTTTTTGAACCTATCCAGCCAACCATTCGAAGCTTTGAATTCCGTTAGCCCAAGTTTCCCTGATATCGTAGATGCTTTCATTTTTATCAACACCCCATCGATTGGTAAATTTTCAGCACGTGCTCAACTGTGCCAGTCCATTAGCTATGATTCCATTTCTTCGTACGGTGATGACTTTTTAACATTTTTTTCTCTGCTTTGCTTTTGAACCGGACTGTGTTTCTTGATCCAGAATCTTCTCCTTATTCTTCAATATTCCTGACAATGAAGACTGTGCAAGTCCCAGGTGTTGAGCCAGTTCACATACGGGCACATTTGCGTTTCTCTCCACTTCCCAAATCAAGTTCACTTTCTCCGCGACAGATAGAGTTTTTCTTTTCGCTGCCATAGTCAGCTTCACTACAACAACGGATGTGAGTGAGCAAACTGATATACAGCTGGATTCTCCATGCAACACACAGAAAAAACTGATGCAAACTTGCGTAGACTGACACTATACATGATCGGCTAAATTCGAGCTTGCTCGTGCATGTAGCGAGGAATCAATATGGAAGATGATCGATCGTATCCAATATAAATGCTGGAGTTCATAGATTCTTAAGACCCGCATTACATGATGCTTGTATTTGGAGGCAAAGTGTATGGAATTTCCGAAAAATCCCACTAGAAGCCGCCGCAAGTACTGTAGTTACTGTATTTACCTGATTGCAAGCCGACCTCGAATGCAAGCCGCACCACAGAAATGAGACTCAGAAAAAAAAAATGTTACCCCGATTTTAAGCCACACTTAAAAGTGAAAGATATGGCTCATCATATGATGGATAGAGTATTAAATGGCCCTACCTCTCAGGGATTTGGGACACTTAGAATTACAATTACATTGCAAAACACTGACAACAGTGAAAATTCACAATATCTATCGAAATACAGTATTCCGGATCCACACGCATGTGAGGTGAGAGCAGTGATGTCGCAGGCGAGCTTGCTGCACTGCATACCAGAACACAGTTATGATTTTTCATGTTTTATTATGAAATGATCGTATGGCATTGTTGGCCGGGAGGCCCCATTTGGGGGAGTTCATCCGCCGTATTGCAACTCCTTTTTAGGTGACACCAGATCGGCGACTTGTGAGTCAATGATGCTGAAAATGATGATGAAGGACACACAACACCCAGTCCCCTGCCGGGAATCGAACCTGGGCCCCTTGCGTGGTAGGCGGTAATGCTGCCACTATGCTACAGAGGAGGACATGTTTTATTATTAACGACTCCTTGTCACTACTTTCGTACAAAGCATCATCCTCTGTGCCATCAAGCACATTATAAATACAGTATTTTTTAAATGCATGATGAACAGTTTCACTTGGGAGACATTTCCAAGCTTGACTAATGCACATGCACACTTGAGACAAGCTTGCTCACTTAACATGTCCTGTAGGCATTAATTGCCTATCTTCTTTCGTTAGGCACTGAGTATACATGCTGTATTTTTCTGCTTGTCCATAAAAGGTTTGTTTAAACAAACTAACAGATGCAGAATGGATGTCATCCATTCTGGAATTACAACTAAGTCCGTTTTACCCTCTGCAAATTTTTTTTTTTTTTTTTTTCACAGCTGGTGTAGTGACCTGCGTACGAATCTAACACAAGCGTAAGTGGCAAACCTAGCAAGGTACCAGGACGATGTTGCCACCACAAGTCTTATCCACTCTAAAACTATGTCCTCCGTGAACCAGCCAATTTCGTTGGCATGTACAATAACATCTTTAGGAAACACTTCGGACTTCGGTAAAGTCTTCCATGTGAAATGAATGGTGGCAGTTTATGGCCATCGGCTGTACAAGCCAGCAAGAATTTCCAGTGCATAGTTTGATGATTTAGCGCTGTAATGCGACGAGTTTTTCCCTGTATTTTTCAGACCCAATTGCGGCTCCCTTTAAAATCCTGGATTTTCTGATGTGCTTTTACTTGAATTATTTCTCCAGTTACAGGTAAGCACTGTCACTGCTTTCTCACAAAATCGTTCACTACAACTTCCAACTCAAAGTGGCGGCCATGTTTTGGTCCAGAAAACCCTTTTCTGTTGCTGGAATAAGCTGAAAGTTGTTACTTTTGCTGTCTCCATGTCTTACCAAAGTTCAAAAGCAGACTGAAACAAACGTTTTTGCTAGCACTGCTCTCATTAGCTGGAGCTGTCAAAATGTAAAGCCATGCTTGTCAAGTTTCTTCAAAAGGTCCGTTTTGATGGTATATATGTAAAGAGTTTTTTTTAATTGCTATGAATGTTTGGAAAATTGCTAAATTCACCCATGATAAAAACTACCTTAACATTCATTTCTTGAAACTAACACAACAGCTTCTGTGGCAGTTTCTAGCGGCAAAAAGCAGCAATAAAGCCCGCAAGCACTTACGGCAGTAACTAGCAGCATTTTTCAGAACTTCTTAGGCTTTGCACTCAAATGTAAACTTCAGGCAATTTTTTGGATTCCGAAAACTGGAAAAAAGTGTGGCTTGCATTTGGGCCACAAAAGCCACTGTTGTATTGTTTTCAATATTTAATGTTCCAAATGCTAAAGGCGGGTATTGCCGTAATGCGAAGTACGTTAAATCGATTTTTGGGACTTGAAATTTCTTTCGTTAAATGTAGGTTTACGCTAAATCGAGGTCATGCAAAATCAGGGTTATACTGTATGATATATCATAACAAACAGCACAGTGCGATCAGAGCTCACATGTCGTGCAGACGTAGAACAGACAGTGGCTCTTAACATTACAATACTTGCACAATGTTTATTTCTTACACAACTGCCTATCATATGGAGAACAGATGCGCAGAAAGATGATGAATGTGGCAACCATAGTAGAAAAAATTGATATATTCTGATTTGTACAGAATGTAGGAAAAACATTGCCTTGTGTGCTGAGCATTTTTCAGAGAAAGCTCACTCTCTTTCGTTCTTTTACAAGGTTGTGAATGCCTTTATGTCTGATAGCAGCATACAGACTGGCAAAAGGAAACAAAGCAAACATGTTACAGGACAAGCTAGTGAGATAGCTGTACTAGCCAACCTATGGATAAGCACTTGGCAATTACACCAATTTCTCTTGACAAATGTTTTTATTCATGAAAATGAATAATATTTCAAATAAATATCTTTGTTATTTGGAAATAACAAATAATAATTTATATCTTAGTTGTTCCTTTCATTAGAATCATTTTTGCCCAAGTCTGGTCAGTATTCACAAAAAAGCTATCAATAGCAGAGGAACTAATAGCTGTTATTTTGTAACTCTGTGGCTCGTATTTTCCATGTTGTACTATTTGAACACATTCAGTAGTTTTTGGCTACATGAGGACTCTTCTAAAATATTTATGTTAAGGTCATATAACAATATTGTGAAAAGGAAAGTTACTACTCACCATATAGCAGAGATGCTGAGTCGCAGATAGGCACAGACAGTCTTTTTGTTGTGCACAACAAAAAGACTGTCTGTGCCTATCTGTGACTGAGCATCTCTGATATGTGATGAGTAGCAGCTTTCCTTTTCACAATATTGTTACATTTCATCTTGGATTTTCCATTGTTTGATTTATGTTAAGGTAACCACATAGGAAAATATCAGGGTACAATGAACTGTAGAGTTGTAGCACTGTGTGTAGTTTAAAAGTGAATAATGGTTAGCTGCCATCAAGTGGAAGCATATAGCTAAAGGCTTCATGAATTTAATATTTATTGCTACATGTTCAAAATATTTAAATATGGGATTATATTCTACACTGTCTCTGACAGCTGCTTCCCTTTTTATCAGATGTGTAGAAATGATTAACATAGTGGTAGCCTGGAAGAGAAACACTGGCAATCTTTAAGCCAACGCTCAGCTACGCAGACAAAAATCTGTAGTTTCTGAGTTTCGTTTATTTGCATGTTATTGTCCTCTGCATTTGTCTCTTCACTACACAAAGATATTTTACAATCTTCCATCTAACACAAAGCAAAGAATTGGAAATCCCTATCAGTTTAACTGAAAGATAAAAAGAATGTCTGGGTAGTCATTTCTACAAATTATCTTATTATCTAAAGTCAAGGATTGAAAATTCCTGTCTACTAAGTGGCATGTAGCAGTTTTCACCATAAAGCTGCATGACAGATATTAATATATTGTAAACAGGTATCTGTTGTCACAGATATAAGTTTTTATTCAAAAAATACTAATTTATTCATGTAAATGCAAAAATACAAATAGGAGATAAAGGGAAGCTGTTTAATATAACTCAGGGAAGCAACAGGCTGTTTCAAAGTAGTACTTTCTGCTAGTTTAGTAGGTCACATTAAGCAACTGTAAACACAAATAGTAGCCCACTGAGTAGCGTAATTATAGTCTGTTGTTAAAACAATAAACTGATTTAACATTCTAAGAGTTGCTTCTCTTATGGTAACTTATTCCTTGACTTGTTCCACACTCTTGGAGGTTTTCCTCCTTGATGAAATCTACAGAACATGATGAATGTGTAAATGAAAAGAACTGTCTTTTTTCTTATGAATTCCTCACCAGGAAAGTAAATGTCCTAGGTTGTGTGCCATGGGATAACTCTTAACTGTAATTCCCACACTCCCACCTGCAACTGTCAGGCAAAGAGAGTCATTAGAAAACTGCAATTACTTCTTTAAATAGTCTGTAATATTGCATGGCTGACAACAAAAAAATGACAAATTTAAACTGTGGAAAAAATTCATCATTTCTCTTCTCTCCATAGGAGATATTCTTGTAATGGATGAATTTGGATACTTCTATTTTAAAGACAGGACTGGAGACACCTTTAGGTATGTTTTAGAGCTGCTCCGATTTTATATTTATGTTACTATATTGCATCCTTATTTTTATTTGCCCTGTCAATTTGCCATTTTCAGGTGGCGTGGAGAGAATGTTGCAACTTCAGAAGTGGAAGCAGTGATCAGCAATATAGTAGGCTTGAAAGATGTAGTTGTATATGGTGTTGAAGTAAGTTATTTCCATCTTCTAATATCTCACTGAATCTCTCAAATGTAAAGAAATTAGTTAATAATTTACAGTTTCACCACAAAACAATTGACACACTAATTTGTGTTTCAGATACCAAATGTTGAAGGGAAAGCTGGTATGGCAGCAATCGTCGATGACGAGGGTTTGCTCAATATCGAAAGTTTTGCAGCTGGAGTAAAGCAGCATTTGCCACCTTACGCATGGCCTGTCATTGTTAGAATTTTGACACAATTGCCTATCACAGGTACTATGGTGTAAAATAGAATATACAATTAAGCATATATGGGGAATTCAATCTTGAAGCAAAGGTACTCATATAGTTTGGAAACTAAAATGTAAAATTCCATATTCATACCATGAAAGCCATCACAACATGGTTGGCATTTTCTCCCCCTTTGTTATATCGATTGTAGTGATGTGATGTGCAATGACTGCTATTGAGGGGTGGAAGAGGCATTCTTCCAGCTGTCAGTACGGCATTCGGCTCACCCACCTGGACACTGGCATGGGCTACAGAATGCAGCAAGACAGATGGTGTGAAAAATCTTTTTTGTTCCAACAAGCTTAGAGCAGCTACAATGTGTAACACCATCATGTGACAGCCTGGCATCAATCCACAATATCCGTATCCCACGAGTGCGTCAGGCATCATCTCACGGACCGCGACACGAAGTGTTGTAATGTAGATGTCAGTTGCTGCTATGCTCAGCATGGCCTGAGCAGACTTTCATGGCAAACATTTCTTATGGTGCTGTGTCAGTTGCTGGCACTCTGGTCTGGTGTTATGCTGCTAGCGAGGTGGCTGGGTGCACCTGGGTGTGGCGAATGACAGAAACATAATCTGGAGCAGGAATCTCAGTCTGGAGACAGCCTTGTGGTGACTGGCAGATGCCTCAGTTGCTCAGTGGGTAATGGGGCCTCAGTTCAACTCTCAGCCCATCTAGTGGTGGCTGGACCCCTAGCAGGTGATCCTGTAAGGATAATGGTAGAGTAGTAGCCACCTCACAGTGGAGGCCGATCCTGGGATGGTCACCGACTCGGTGATTCGATCTGATGATCTATCTGCTCAGGCAGCCAGTATTTATATGTGCCAAAGTGGGTTTGTTGTTGAATTACTGCCACAAATGAGATGTGTGCTGCATGCCGAAGTGTTCCTGTTTTGGTAACTAGCCAGGTACTGGCTTGCAGGCAGCCAATGGCACCCAGTGGGTCTGTGACATAATTTCATGCCAGCATATTGTTGCAAGTGACCTTTTCACAGTATCAAGCTCTCTTGTGTAGATTTACACTGTTACACTCTTTCCCTTTTCAAAAAATTCAACCCTCTGAATTCTCTCTGTTGCTGTAACTGGAACTAGTTAATTCTTCAGTTCATTGCAAACACATTCAGTTAGTCTTGGGCTCACAACATCCTCAGAATTCATTTTGATACTCGTCAGTGGCTAAAAACAGATACTCAGATACATTTAAAATCTTTCCACAGCTTATAAGGTTCCACTCCCTGGCTAGCCTTGAAAACTAGCGCTAGTTCTGTGAACAAATGTCAGGATAGTTGAGATGTATTATCACATTTTGGCTTTTGTCCAGTACATACATGCTTAAGTCTACTTCATGAAATTCACTTGCTGCTTCCTGCAGCACAGGTTACACTGCATTACAAACAGTTTCATTGATTCAGGCCTTGGGCCCTTCCCATGGACCATAACCAAATCTGTTCCTGACATAATTAAATAGGACAGTGATAAGAGGAAAAACTCAGTAACAATAGCCACAAGAACCCCACGAGTGGCTTACAATACACGTGCTGAGACTTACTCTTGACTGCGTTGCTGATGACGGTAGCACCTCTCTCAGTCACACCTGTGACTCCAAAAATAGAGTTACCGCTGTGGAGGGGTGGAAGAGCCATTCTTTGTGTTGTCAGAATGGCGTTCAGCTCTCCCACCTGGATGTTGTGGGTTTGATGGGTTGGCGATGGCTACTGGAGTCTGAGGAGTAAGGCATCTGCAGCTAGACAGATGGTGTTCATAAAAACACTATTGTTCCAACAAGCTTAGAGTGGCCACAGTTGCCCACTCTCATCACATGGTACAGTGTGGTGCCAATCCGCAGTCGCTTTGTCCTACGGGCGTGGTTAGGGACCATCTCACAGATCTCAGCAGTGAAATTTAGCCATGTAGACATCAGTAGCTACTAAGCTCAGCATGGTCTAAGCATGTAGTGGCCCTGCATGGTAAGCATTCCTAGTGGCACTGAGTCAGGTGCTGTGATGGCAATCTGGGTTGTATGCTGCTAGCAAGGAGGCCAGGACCTGCCCAGTCATAGTGACAGAGATGTAGGCATCCGAGGCGAGAACCACGGTCCGGCAGCTGGCTGGTGGTGACTGGCACTGGCAGATGCCCCAGTGGCTAGGAGGCCCTCAGTTTGACTCTTGGTCTGCCCAGCAAGGGCTGGACTCCAGGAAGTGTGCTTCTCAGTATAGTTTTGTACACATTATAATCTACTATACTTGCATAATATGCTTTGTAGATGGCCGTGCAGTAATATGTTATTGAAATGTTTATAAAGACGGTTCTCATACACAATATTTACAGTCTATTAGCAAATCCAGCAATGCTAAACATGCATGGGGATTGGACACACATCCTAATCTCCTCCTCCCCCTCTCTCTGTCCACTTCCTCCTCCCCACATCTCTATCCATCTCCTCCTTTTCCCTCTCTATGTCCATTTCCTCCTTGCCCCTCTCTGTCCCCCTCCTCTTTCCCCCTCTCTCTGACCTTTAACCTTGTTTATTGGTATTGTAAATGAAACTTGAAGTTGCGTAAAATGAAAGGGGAAATCAGTTGGGATAACTGGTACACAGGGTATGAGGGTGTGAGAGACCTCTCCAGCAGCTGGATCTGTGAGGACAGCAACTTCAATGACAGTAGTTCACATAGCTTTAATCTGTGGAAAGGTAGATTACAAACTTCCAGACAATTTAGATTCCGTTGCAGTAATCTAATCATAAGCCTTAACCCAGAAACACAACTTTCATGTATTCTGTCCAAACTGACTGTGAGGGAGAAAACAGAAGAGCACATTGTTAGGTGTACAATTTTAGTTTAGAATTATATGCAAGGCGGAAGAATATCACTAGGAGAAACAGTTTATCTAATGGTTTAAATGCTGATATTGTAATTAAAACGCTGCAAGAGAGAAAACAAAACTGCACATTCTCACAGTACAGCACAGTATTTCTTTTCTCTTATTGGTTTTAACAGAACACTTGTACATTGTTTTTTAAAAAGATATATAGTTTTGTCCATCTGAAAGTTTGCTGGAGCATGGTGTACAAATTTGAAGGTAATTGGTCAAGAACTTTTTGAGTTTGGTAACAATGCTAGACAAGGAACAAAAGGAAGACTGGGTTTAACGTCCTGTTGACATCGAGGTCATTAGAGACAGAGTGTGAGCTCAGATTGTGTCGAGGATGGGGAAGGATATCGAACGTGCCACTTCAAAGGAATCATCTGGGTATTTGCCTGGAGCGATTTAGGGAAATCACAAAAAATTTAAATCTGGATGGCCAGATGCGGGTTTGGACCCCCTGAATGCGGATCCAGTGTGTTGACCACTGTGTCACCTCACTCAGTACAATGTTAGACAACAGCATGTCTTTATATGGTAGTATACATTGAGAAAGTACATCCCAAAAAGGCCTATGACAAACAAAACAACAGGTGCGACAGAGTACATGTGTTCTGTTGTAGCACTAACAGCCGAATTGGGAGTGTTATGACAGCTGAAAGAGCATTTTTTGACAGTTGTGAAGGATCTGTGCTAGGCCACATGAGCTTTGTGGTGTGGTCAGCATGGGGTGGCACCTTTCATACATGATGACTGGCAGAGATCAAAGTATGAGAAATACTGACTGTGCGTATGCTAGCCGGAAACGGTGGCTGTGTGGTGGGAAAAACCTGACTGACTGAGTTGACCAGGGAGGATAGCCACCATGGCTGAATCAACTGAATAAAGACAATATGAAATGAGGGAAACTGTAAATATAAACTGAATAAACCAGTGACAGAGAAACCAGTCACATACTTTTAAAGACAAAAATTGGATGAATGCATGAACAAAGATGCACCCTTGTTATGAAATTTAGTTAACAACTTACCAAATGTTAAATATTTTGGATATCAAATTTTCTACAATTATTAATAACTCACTAATGCCTTTAGTGATTCAGACAGTAATAGTGTCAATGGATAGGGTTCAGTAAGCACTACGTAACTGTTCTAATAGATTTTCTGTGAATATTTTGTATTTCAATTTATAGGCCAGAATGTATAATCCACGCATGTAAAAGTGAATTTTCTAGTAAATAAAACAATGAACAGTGAAGGTAGAAGCAGCATTAGTAAACAGAGATAATTAGAGATGTATAACTGTAATTAGTTTAACTGTTTAACATTTATTAGTGATATAATCATGCAAAACAGTGTCCATGTGAACAAAAACACTCTTTGTGAGAAAACCGTTACAACTATGAGCAGCAGAAAAGCTGATGAAATTTGCATCCAGATTTATATGTGATATGTATATACAGCCTTAAATTTATAGTTTATAAATGTTCCCGAAAGTCAGTAGTGCACGTGCTTGACTCACGTCAGTGCAATGGTATAAATAATGGTGGCGATTTTTACACGGGGCAGGGACACACACACACACACACACACACACACACACACACACACACTTGGATTTAGGCAGGCAGTTAGAGTGGAGTTTGCATACAGATAGGATGTAAAGTCTACATGAACTAAATTGACACTCGACGTGTTGCCTGATTGGAGCAACAGAAAAGGCTTGTCCCACTTAAGGTCGCTCGCATCAGATACCAAAATGTCAATTTAAGTTTGCACAGTCAGTAAATGCAGCTGGAAGTCTCCTCATGTGTGTAACTGAAATATTTTCTGAGTGTTTGATCACGGACTTGTAAAGGTTTCAAGTGTGAAAATCGTGAGGATCTCTGAAATATTTTTATCTTGTGTGGACTTAGAAAAATTTGTGTCATGTGAATCTGTTGGTCAGAACTTGTAAATATTTTATGAGTGTCAGTCACAAAGACTTAAACTTTTATTTAAGTACAATCCAGGTTTAAGCCTTTTATGCCACTTTCAAGTATTTGATTTTATGTCTTTTACATATATTGCAGGACAGTTAAGTTGTCAAGTTCAAAGTTGGCCGTAAATTAAGAAAAATATTGTTTCTCCATGACATGCCAGAAGTAAAATCACAATCTTGTAACAAATCAATAATAATCATGGGAGCACGTCGTATTAAAGAAAAACAGGCTTATGTTTATAAATAGCAGATGAGCACATGTCTGTAAAACAGTGATAGTGAAATGAAAGAGTACGAGTAATAGAACTTTTTCAGCATGATGACTCTAAATAGTTTTGGGTTAGGTGACCTAGTCTAAACATCTATGAACTGTATATAATAGAGGGAAACATTCCACGAGGGAAAAATATATCTAAAAACAAAGAAGATGTGACTTACCAAACGAAAGCGTTGGCAGGTTGATAGACACACAAACATACACACAAAATTCTAGCTTTCTCAACCAACGGCTGCTTCATCAGGAAAGAGGGAAGGAGAGGGAAAGACGAAAGGATGTGGGTTTTAAGGGAGAGGTTAAGGAGTCATTCCAGTCCCGGGAGCAGAAAGACTTACCTTAGGGGGAAAAAAGGACAGGTATACACTCGCATACACACACATATCCATCCACACATACACAGACACAAGCTTGTGTCTGTGTATGTGCGGATGGATATGTGTGTGTATGCGAGTGTATACCTGTCCTTTTTTCATCCTTTCGTCTTTCCCTATCCTTTTCTCTTTCCTGATGAAGCAGCCGTTGGTTGCGAAAGCTAGAATTTTGTGTGTATGTTCGTGTTTGTTTGTGTGTCTATCAACCTGCCAACGCTTTTGTTTGGTAAGTCACATCTTCTTTGTTTTTACATCTATGAACTGTTCTGCAGTTATTTCCAGTGGTGATTTGCAATTAAAAATATTGGTCATTCGTGATTACAGAATCTTCAACTTAGCAGTGTGCTGATCTACTTCAAATATTTTTTGTGGATTTTCTAAAGGTTAACAGAATACACAATGCTGGTCAATTTCGGTTCTCAAACTGACTGTGTTATTTTAATAATAAACTGTTGTGAACATTGTGAATGGATATTTCTTTTAAATTTTGTGCAATAAATTCAGTCTGTGAAAAGTTAATATTATTTTATTGCAAATTACTGCCTGCATATTTATTAAACTTGAGATTAGTTTCATTTGAGTTAATGCATAGGATGCATTGGTTGGTCCCTGGACGATCTGCCACGCATTAGGATGTTATAGAAACAGTCTTTTTCTTGCATTATTCAGTTTTTTATTCACGAAGGTGCACATGGGGGCTCATGAGTCGATCTCTGTATGAGACAACTGTGGCTAACTACACCACTAATCATTTATTTTTCTGACAGTAAGCAGCAAGAAGAGAAGTGTGAACATTTCATTGAGATTTTTTAAACAAACATTTTCCATTTATTTACACTTTTATGTCGAAAGATTCAGTACCGGAGTCATAATCTTACCTGTCTATTGATGTACACTATCATCATCTCCTTATAATTAGTTATAACACATATAGTTACTCTCTTCTACAAATCGTATTGAATGTCACAACAGTTTTCAACAGATGCTACATGATTACATTGGTGGCTGATGGTTATAAAGACCTCATTGTGCCATGTATGCATGCTGTGCTGCAGTGACCCACCTGTCTCTCATCTGAGATTAGTTGGACGTTACATTTCAATAATGCTCCAGCTAGAGTTATATATTGAGCTATACACGGTAATAATGACTCAGTAAAGTTACATATCTGATCAAACATTGTATACAAACATAGTTATATCAAAAGCCATGCAGAAGAGAAGCAGCATGGCATACATCAAACTGCACAGAAGTTTTCAGGTTCTTGTGAATAAAGTGAACAAGCAACATTATTGTTTCTAAAATTGTGCTGACATGAATTGATTAGGTTCATGAACAGTCATTAAATACAATCACAAAAGTGTTGTAGCAGTCAAAATATACATCTGCCGACTAGCATTATTAAGATTGTCAGAATTGAGATGACTTTTTCATTCTTGATACTACTGCATGATGCAGTAGTACTAGTGTTTATTTATGATAAACATACATTAGAATGGAGAGCAACTCTTGCATATTCAATGTCAATCTGACAAATATTACCCACAATGTGTTACCAAAATAGCAAATTTAATAATTACTGGTTTACATTAAGTTCTACACTTTGAACCTGGTAAATGTTAAAATGACAATTTTGCTGTGACTATACTGTGTTTGTTCAAAATTAAAATTTGTTAGTACATCACAACTGGACATTTTCAAATGATATCAAGGAACTACCAAATAAATCAGCTCTCAAAATCTCAGGAAACAGGACACACGCTTTTGACATAAGCTTGAAGCTCAGGCCATATTCCAAAGACTGTAATTCTTGGGCACAGCAAACCACTTACGCTTATTATTTACACACTTTTTCTTTCACTCCAGGCTTTAGCCCTATTAAGGTATTAAGTGTACACACTATGATATTAATTTGTGCATCTAATGATTACGAAGATTTATGAAAACAAAATGATGCACATGATACTAGGGCTCTCTGAATGAAAATAATGAATTTTTCAAAATATATTGTAATTACTTCAAAAGAAATTCACTGAATGCAAGTAACCTGGCTTCCGCAGTGTTTGATACAGATGTCGCCAGTAGGTAGTACATCTATACCTAGCATAGCTGAAGTTAGGTTATTTGCCTTCAGTGCATTTATTTTGAAATAATTTTGGATGGTTTCTATTGTCAACAATGTCTGTTTATCTGTACATGCAAATATATATTGTAATCTTCTTCTGTACATAAAAGGCAATGTCTTGACTGACTGACTGGTTCATCATCACCCAGCTCAAACTGCTAAGGATAGATTCTTGAAATTTGGAGAGGGTGTGGATCTTATGCTGCAGGTGTCATTTAAGAAGGGATTTTTTGAAATTGAAGGGGATTAAATAGGGGATGAAGGTTTCTTTAAAAAATATCAATATTAAAGTAATTTTGAAGCTACACCTATGAAAATTGGTGTTTGGTTTCTCGGTCAGAAATAAAGAAATATGTTTTTCAGCATTTTTGGAAATTTAGCCCTGTGGGAGAGGAAGGGGGGGGGGGAATAGTTATGGAAAGTTTGTTTTGAAAACATGTTATTATTAAAGAATTACTAATGTGTTTTTGGAAACTGAACCCATAAGGGGTGACATAAGGGATGAGATTTTTTATAAAAAGATACTATTGTGAAAGCATTTTTAAAGCTGAAGCTATGAAAATATAAATTTGGCTTCTCAGTTAGAAATAAGAAAATAAGTGTTTTTGGAAATTCAACACCTATGGGGGTGAAATAGGGAATGAAAGTTTTATGGAAATATTGTACAAGCATTTTTGAAGCTAAATCAATGAAAATGTGTGTTTGGATTCTCTGTTAGAAATAAAACATGTGCATGTCACTATTTTTGAGAATTCAATCCCTAAGGGGGTGAAATAGAGGGTGAAATGATTCATGAAAATATTTCACTGCGAAAGCATTTTTTAAGCTAAATTTTTGAAAATTGTTGTTTGACATCTCGGTTAGACATAAAAAAACATGTTTCACTGTTTTCAGAAATTCAGCCCCTAAGGGGGTGAAATAGGGTCAGACTCATCATCGACCAGCCCAACCAAGGATAGAAACTTGAAGTTTGGAGAGGGTGTGGATCTCACACTGTGGGCATCATTTAAGAATAAATTGTCTGAAATCCCACTCCTAAGGGGGTGAAATAGGGGATGATAGGCATTTTGAAAGTATGTAGCTATTAAGGAAATTTTGAAGCTAGTGAACTATGAAAACTGGTATTTGGTTTCTCAGTCAGAAAATAAAAAGTTATTGTTTCAGCCTTTTTGGTAATTTAACCACTAAGAGGGTAAAATAATGGGTGAAAGTTTTTTGAAAATAAATAATTATTGAAGAATTACTAAAGGATTTTTAAGGCAATCTCTATGACAACAAGTATTTGACTTCTTGGTTAGAAATAAATAATAATAATAATAATAATAATAACAACAAAAATACATGTTTCAGTGTTTCTGGAAATTTAGCCTCTAAGGGGGTGCAATAGGGGATGAAAGTTTTCTTAAGAAAATATTTCATTACAGTAAAAAAAATTTTACAGCTCTGTTTATGAAAACTGGTATTTCAATTCTTGGTAAGGTATAAAGAAATATTTGTTAGGGAATGAAAGTGGCTATGGAAATTTTTCCACAAGAAGACAAAAGGCATGATTAACAAAAATTTTGGATTCCTGCTACCAGAATCGCTTTTTGGTCAGAAGTACATTCACAAAAGGCCATGCTTATAGGGCCTTAATTAGTGTGAAAAGCTTAGAATGTGTTGCAATTTGTGAACAAATTAAAAATTTGATTAAATAAAAACAAAAAAAGAATCTCTCCAGGCCATACAGTATATGTGAACAAAGCAGTGGGTGCTAAGCTAGTTTTATAGACAAAAAAAAAAATCTTCTCACCAAGCAACGGCAGGAGAAAACACATATAAAAGTTAAGGAAATGGGCAAGCGTTCAGAGCCAATGGCTCTGTCTTCTGGTGGAAGGGTTGAAGGGGAAGGAAGGGGGATGAAGGCCAAGAACTGGCTAGATTTAGGAAATGGGTAGAATTCAGAAAAGTTGTCAAGAACATTCAGTCAGGGTAGACTTACAAGACAGGATGAGAAAGAAAGAGTGATTGTTGGGGACAGCATTGGAGGAGATTTGAAAACCTGAGAGCTTAAAGGTGGAAGATAGCATAATAAGCAAAACAGAAATTGATGCAGAAAGCTAAGTGCATTATATGTGGTAGACCTGAGGTGGGCAGATGTGTGTGTGTGTGTGTGGGGGGGATAGACAAGTTAGAAAATTAAAGATATAGAATAACTAAAATGGAGCAAAGAAAGGAAGAGTTACAGAAAGAAAAGGTTGAGGCTGAAGAAATTAATATAAATTAAGGCCATGCGTGTGGCGAGAACCATGGGCATATTGTTTAACACCAGTTCCCACTCACATAGCTCTGAAAAACTGGTGTCTTGGGGAATAATCAGGATGGCACGTGTGGTGAAACAGGCATAGAGGTCATGTTGTAGAACATTCTGTGCAACTGGATATTGTGTGTTGCCAGTCTGCACCCTCTACTACACTCATCCAACCTAACTGATAACTTGGTGGTAGTCATACCAATGTAGAAGCTCAAACAGTGATTAAATAACAGTGGCACACGGCATGTATCTTTTTACAGGTGGTCTTCCCCAAGATGGTGTGTGTTTTGCCAGTTACAGGGCTGGTAGAAGTGGTGGTAGGAGGGTGCATAGCACAAGTCTTACCGCATGTACAGTCATAGGTGTAGGAGCCATATGGTAGACAAATGGGTGCAGAAGGAGCATAGTGTCTGACCAGGATATTGTGGAGATTGGGGGAGGGAGGTGACAAAAAGCTATTCTAAGTGTGGTGGGCAAAATGTCAGACAGAATGAACCTCATTTCAGGGCATGATTTTAGAAAGTCATAACCTTGTACTTCACCATTTTCACCTTGACCTCCCTTCACTGGATGTAATTACCCCACCATCCTAGTTCAAAAGATTGGAAAAAATTCCCATTACTTTTTGATCACACCTTGTATAATCGTGATGATGCCAGAATGATTCACTAACGCTGTCTAGGAATACATGCACCATAATAACTGTTCACTGCTCTATGACGTACATAAACATGGTTAAAGGTTCAGTGCATAATATGATGACAATGGCAGGGGAGCAAAACTGACATAGTTGTTGACAATTCTGATAGTATTCCTGCGTGGTACACTTCGCATACGTTCTCACCATTACTGCTAATGTAGTCCATGCTCCCATGAATTCACAGCCTGACACTCTGCTCCTAGCTCATGTCCAGCTGTTTATAGTCTCACCCTTTGGGGGTAATGCATCACTTCAAGGTTTTTTGTCATTTGCAAGAGTATGCCACATTAATTAATGATGCAAAAGAGAGAAATTACAAAGGTCACCAGTTCAGATTTCTAGAACCATTTACTTTATGTATGCAATGTTTTGTACCCTTATGTTTTACAGAATCACAGGGCACTACTTTTTGATATTGTAGTGATACCACAACTTCATGTTAACAAAAATTCCCTGGCTTCCAAGATAGCTTCCATTTATAATTTATTTAACAGAACTTGAAACTTTGAAACTTTGGATGTTTCCTTCAAAAATCAAAATATGGGAAATCTATCAGAACAAAATTTTGAAGTTTTATAAGGTTTAAAAATTGTTGGTGTCTTGAAATCACATATTAATTAATTAATAACTTTGGAATTACAAAAATTTAAGCAAAATGCATCATTTTCTCAGAATCAGAATAGCTGGTCTACAAAGCTAGATGGGTTGTTGGTTCTTGGGTATGAATTTTAGCTTGGTTCTTGGTTATGAATTTTGGCACATGTATTTTTCCTTCGTAATGAAAATATGTCTTCAAATCCTGATATCTTTCAAATTAATTAACTTTATGTGAAAACAATTACACCACAATGTTCCTGGTTGGAGACAGTATATTTGTAATAATAAGAGTATGAAATCCTTTACCAAATATAAATGTTTATAAATTCTTGTACACTTATGGTGCAGCCATGATTCTAAATTTGTGCTAATGAAGTAATGACAGGTGTCTGTAGCATGTTAAATGGTTGGATTAAACATGCTTCATTTCAAGCTTGCATGCTCCCTATTACACACAGCTCCTGGGACTGACAGCTTGTCTGTGAAGAAGCTTCCTCACTCTGATCTCTGATTCCCACATAGTCCTCTGAATATGGCAAATGGAAGTTTGTATATAATATTTAGCCACATGCTTCTCAAATTTTGGATGCAAGCGGTGAGGTATGCTACCCTAATCCAGGTCTCATACCATGGGTTACAAAATTGAAAACAACAGATAAAAGCTGTATCATTACCAAAAAAGACATAACCATTCCAGCATTTGCCTTAAGTGGTGGAGGGAAACCAGTATAAACCAACATGGCATGCTGAGGATTTGAACCTTTGCTCAGTGTATAGGAACAATAAATATTTGATGAAACAATCCAAAGTCAGATTATGTATGCAAATATCTGAAAATCTTAAACAGATATGTTAAAAAATTACTAAAAAATTAAGTTACTATGTGTTCTTCACAGTTTGTGTAATTGAATAATTCAGACCTTTTAATTATTTAAGCTCCTTCCATTTCCAATAGAGAAAATATAAATCAGAAAGACAGACAGAATTAAATGATTGGAAGGAGTATACACTAGTATGCCCATATTTTTGTAGCTGCTTGGAGTGATTTTTATGTGTTATTAGATAAGTAGGACAAAAATACTGTAACAAGTGAGTGTTAGAATACATTCTTTTACAAACTTTAAATCTTAAATAAAACAATAGTTTAGAGTAAGCAGTCTATGAAAAGAAAGACCTCCAGAAGGAAAATGTGTGATGACACTTCATGTTAGCATCTTGGACCCTTTGAATTTTCTGTTGCTCATGTGAAGGTTTGCAATTTGTATATGCTATTTGTATATAATTTTTCCTGCATGTTGAGCAATGTGCCTACATGTAAATATATTTTCCTATGTAAAAATTTTAGCAAATCCTCTGTTATTTCATAAAGGAACCAGTCTTGGTGGCAAAATATTGATTATTTAGTAATGTGTTTCACCCTTCTGGGGCTTATTTGCAGAATACTACATAATGTGATCCATCAAAAGGGTGAAACACATTATTAAATAATCATTATTTTGCAACCAAAACTGTTTTCTTCTTGAAATAAATTACAATGGTCACTGTACCAGGCAGCCAATGAAGTGGAAAAGGTTTTATAATTCTCTGCTAAGATTCTTTGTCGCATGCATTCTATATAAATAAATATTTCAAAAGCATGGCAAAGGGTCAGCGACTTGGTTCCAAATTATGTGTCTCACACTGTGGCTTTTATTGTGTAATGTTTGGCAACTTCTTTTTGATTTCAAATTGCTTATGACTAAATTTCTGGAGATTATGTAGCCCTTCTGCTGTAAGTGGCATTCACAGTTCTGCACCTGAGAGGTACATCTAATTTCCGTAAGACAATATCTGTAATAGCTCCACCCTGATTCATTTTCTGGAAGAAGGGAGGTAGTCCTGTTCCTGCCCATGCCTAATTTGGACATGCACCCATTCAAAACTACCTTTTTGGCCAAGGGCTGTTGCAGGAAATCTACAAATGAAGAACTGCGTGGGCACTACAAATATAGTCTAAAGCAAAATTGCAGAAATTATACTTAATCTAATTTACCATTTAAGTACAACAGTGTATATTAACTGAACCTTTGGTTACACAAAAAGCCATTGTTATTGGTCTGTAATCAGTGTTTGACACATCTTTGTATAAATACGATCGAAACCAGTAGTTGTACAGAAAAACATGTCAATTTACAGACAAAACAGTGGTGATGGAGGCAGTATTGGAAAGCAGTCCTTGCTCCAACCAGCAAATTAAAAGCAGGTCTGATCTACCTGTGCCTTTTGCACCCTAGGATACAATAAATACCCCAATACCCCAGTATATCACTAATAATATAAAAACTGTCCAAAATTTCATGCAGGTGTGGATCCACGGCTTTACCATGATCCTATCTTGTCCGTTTCTATTTGGTCTTCATTGTAACACAGGTTCTTAATGTAGCAAATAAGCAGAGGAAAATGGCTGAACTGTCAAGGAATGTGGTTCTTACTTTCCAAGGAATGAGCAACTTGAGTACCAGTACTGATACATCGGCATAAAACGAAATGTTGTCTCTATATTGTATTACCTGCAATCTCTCTCTGTCTTTTGTTCTCTTTGTTGCCTTATAATCACTATGCATGCATGATACTGTGCTTTTTCTTGATTTCTACAATGTGCTCTGTCATGCTGGGCAATGAGAATGATGTTATAAGAAAGTGGAAACTGTTAAAATTTAAGGTGTAAGAAATTTTTTACATGGAAAGGAAGTGCTAATTCTAATACTTCTTCCCCAAACATTGATTTCTTTTCACTGTTGTCTTTGCCATGAACAGTAAATGAGTTAAAATATTTAGACAACTATAAATCTCTACTCTGCACCATGTGACTCTACTGTATATTTTTCTTTCAGGAACATATAAACTGAAGAAACGTGAACTGCAAGTAGAGGGATATAATCCAAGCACAGTTAAGGACAGAATGTACTTCCTGGATAAGGGTGCCTATGTGCCTTTAAATGAAGAGCTCTACAGTAGAATTGTTAATGGTGGGGTACGATTATGAAGTCTTATTGTACAAAGTCTATGTAACATTCAGTTTAAAATTGGTTCCTTTACAATTTGTTTCAAAGTTACAAAGCCCGCGGGATGTATTTTGTAAATACAGACATTAAAAACTTAAAATATATATATGTATATATATTCATTAAATTAATCCAAAGAAGAATGATTTATTTAATGTGCTCATTTCTCCTTTCATGTTGCTGTGGGTATAGTAGATAATTCCTCAGGATACAGCTAGATGACAAAATTAAGTTATTTTGATATTGAAAGACGTTGTTTCTCTAGCGATTTCCTTTAATTGGCTATTATAAGTAGAGTATTAATGGTATAAATGTGCCTATCTGCGACTCAGCATCTCCACTATATGGTGAGTAGCAGCTTTCCTTTTCAATATTGTTACATCCCATCCTGGATTTTCCATTGTTTGATTAAGTAGTAGTATTCATACATAAATGTTTCCTTTGCATGTACTTTGAAAACATTATGTCAACATTGGTTGCTTGCTTTCTACAGAGACTTATTGAAAATTTACAATACCACAAGGAAGTGTAAAATGGCAAAATAAGGCTACATCTAACATAAATAAATTGAGGAATTCAAAGCAAGCATTGTTTTTCACACATTCAAAACTACAACTGTTCCTTTCAAAAGCTACCAGTGAAGTGTAAGGAGCACAGACAATAAAGTATCAGAAGTGCAAGACCTTTGTTACGACAAGGAAATGGAACGACACCAGTGCTTCAACTGGCCTGGCAGTGCACTTTGACCACTAGAAACATGGCATGAAAAATCCATATATTTAATTTTAAGTACATTATTTAGATGACAAATTTTTTTTTATTTATTCATCATGGGTAGGCTCCGTAGTCTAGTAGTAAAGAACATGCCTGGAAACTGAAAGGCTTTCGTGACCTTGCAAAGTAATAAATTTTAAAATCTTAATCAAAAACCAAAATTAACTTTTTGTAGCTGGGGCTCATAGTCGTGTAAACTTCTGTAAATAACAATGTGGTCTCCTTATGACTGAAAAATTATTCATTTGTAAAACCCAATATTGCAATTTCGATCATGTGATCATTATCAAGAGGAAATCATCTGACACGAGATGACTCAGAAGCTGGTTTCATCTCATTGTGTTCCTGATACTACTACGCATTTGTATTGCACTCTTTGAATAGCACTGTAAGTATTATGCATTCATAATATAGGGTGCAGTAAATAATTCCTTTAGTTTTGTCACACTGTGTTCTGTGGATTCACATGTATTTGTTACTGCTTATTAAACTGTGTGTGAACTGCTCAGTTTAATTTGATGTATGAGCATAATCCAAAAAGTAAGGTCTCCAAAGTGCTGGGGCGCAGGGAAACTGTTTGCTTTGCTGATGGTCACACTGTTTCTTTTCCTTGACTCCCTCCACTCTCTACAGAAATCACCATACATCCGCTGGAGCTTTATGTCTTGGCTTGGCAGCCAATTGTAATGGAGCTCCCATTAGCCACTACCGCCAGGTGCGAAGTTTGCTCATTCATTTGGTTCTTGAGTGCAGAAGGCATTAAACCGATCGACACTGATTGACAGTTGGTGGAAGTGTGTAGAGAGTCGTGTGGCTGTCAAAAATATCCACAAGTGATTTAGAAAGTTTGCAGGTGGTTGTACTGAAATTCATGCTGAGGAAAAAAATGGGAAATTGCCAATTCCCAAAATACAATTGCAAAGGCTGAACAAACCGTGCTTCAAGATCAACAGATCACTCTCAGTGAGCTCTAAAATGTTGTTCCTCCAGTTTCTCAGAGACCATTAACTGGACTTTGACTGAAGTGTTGAAATTTCAGAAGGTGTGCACAAGATGGGTCCCAAGAGCCACAAATAGCATTGCGTTGAAACTACAGGCCAATTTCTTCAATGCTATGTAGATGAAAAGGATAAGGACAACCTTTTGGATTCTACAGCCATTGGTGATGAAACCTGGGATTTTCACTTCACAAATGAGACCAAATAACAGTCACATGAATGGTGGCATTCCAATTCACCCAAGCCACGAAAATTCAAAAGAACAGTCTGCCAATAAAGTCATGGCAACTGTGTTTTGAGACTGAAAGGGGATATTGTTAGCCAACTTCATGGTTCATGGAACAACAATAAATGGCTACAGGCATAGTCAGATATTAAAAAAATCCAGATGGGCGATTCAGAACTGAAGAAGAGAAAGCTTGAGCAAGGGCATAAGCCTTCTCCATGACAATGCTCGCCCCCACATCATCATCAAACTGTAGATCCTCTGCAACAATTTGCATGGGACATCATCACCCATCCACCCTATAGTCTGGACTTAGTGCCCAGTGAATATCATGTGTTTCCCCAAGTTGTAGGAACGCTCAGCTGGAAGGCACTTCAGTGACGATGAAGTGTGAAAGATGGGGTCCAACGCTTCTTCAGCAGCATGGCGGGAGGCTGGTATGACATGGACATACAAAAACTGCTAGAGTGTTTACAAAAATACATCATTCGAAAAGGCAATTATGAGGAGAAATAGAAAAATGTTCAAGCTTCAAAACTAAGTAAATAAATGTTTCTTTATATTAAAAAATGGAGACCTTACATCTGGGGCCACCCTCATAATATATTTCTTGTATTCTACTTTATTTTTATTCCCATCAATTTTTGGTACTTTCCCACATTTAATGGAAAACTTCATGTTAGCAGCTCTTGACAGAATTGGTATCCAACTTTATTACACATTCTTACGGAATGAGTATATAATTATGCTTTGAATAAAGTTGCTTATTTCCACTGAGTATGCTTTGTAGTCTTAAAGACTAGCACATTTTTCCTTGCAAATGCTAAAAATACTGCAATCGTTAAGCAGATGTGTTCACAAGTTATTAACAGTTACTACAAACAATACATTTTAGCAGAAATCAATGGACTAGAATCATCCTCTCTCTCCAATGAAAATTTCTAAGAAACAATACACACTCTCACTCTCACTTACTTTATCATTGAATGTTCTAGTGAATTTTGTGTAAACAATGTTTACTAAATTCGATAGTTTTCATCACAGTGGAAGTACATTCACACTATACAGTATCATACTATCCCATGTACAAATCTGAATTTCTATGTACTGTATAATATTTTTTCTGCGTGCCTACCTGGAACAACTGTGTATTCTGTCACTGTGACTAGCATTCTCAGTGGCAAGAAGCAACACCATAAAAATCAGAATTACATACTCATTCCATGACAAGATGTAAGAAAGTTGAATACTAATTGTGTCAAAAGCTGCTAACGTGAAGTTCTCTAACAAATGCAAGAACATACGAAAAACAGATTGAATATAAATAAAGTAGAATACAAACAATATATTGACAATACAATTAAATTGAGCAGTTCACAATGGATTTGTAAGCACTAACAAATGTGTGTGTTCATGAAACAACATGAAACAAAGCTAGCTTCTGTTTATGTATGAAACAAAAACAAATATGGAATCATTTACTCTACCTAATGTCATAAATGTGAATTAGTATGAAAGTTGAATACTAATTGTGTCAAAAGCTGCTAACGTGAAGTTCTCTAACAAATGCAAGAACATACGAAAAAACAGATTTAATACAAATAAAGTAAAATACAAACAATATATTGACAATACAATTAAATTGAGCAGTTCACAATGGATTTGTAAGCACTAACAAATGTGTGTGTTCATGAAACAACATGAAACAAAACTAGCTTCTGTTAATGTATGAAACAAAAACAAATATGGAATCATTTGCTCTACCTAATGTCATGAATGTGACCAAAAATCGAGCAGAACACAATGATATAAACCCAACATTTATTTTGAATGAAACCAAAACAAATATGGAAGACTTTAAATCACCCAATAAGGAATCAAAATGATGGGCTAATAAATTTGCAGTGCTCCAAATGTCCTGGCAGTGAGCCAATGTCATGTTACCGAAAATCCCTGTACAGGTTTCGCCCCCTTGGTAATGAGGAATTTCTGAAAGAAAAATTGGAAGCAAGCAGTAAATGTAATTGTCTCATGATCCCCATCATCACCTCTGTGTTTGCAAAAAATGATGAGGATCAAATTGGATGTGAAGCAGTCTCCTCTGTTTCTTTGTGATTCAAACTTCTAACTACGTATCCTCATCTTTTTCTGCTTCCACCCGTGTTGCATTAGTAATGATTATTCCTTTTCATTGTCATAGATAGTAAAATATTCAGTCCTAAGAATAGTAAAATGGCTAAGTGGGAAGTATTCAGATTTTGTCAGAAAGGCAGTTTAGGAACCACTGCTGAGCGAGAGGCCTGTGAAATATTTGTTTGACACGCCGGAAGCCGCTGTGCAAGCTTGTTCTGCTAACAAGGAGCAGACCCTGGAGCATCACAAGGTTTGCAGTAAGCACAGCTGCCTGGCCCTTGGACGGCACAGGCACCAGCACAAGGGGAACACGTACAGAAGACGTTGAGAAATATAACGTGCACGCAGCAAGAAGTGATGCGTTAGCCTCATTATGGCCACGAATGAAACAGCCTTCGTGGAACGTTCGAGAAGGGTGGTGTTGAGTGCAACCACCCCTTTTAAATAGGTGACCCGCCAACTGGAGGGGAAGTGCAGTTGGGTGGACGTCAGGGACGCTATCTCTGTGTCGGTCGGGATCAGGAGCCGGACTTGTCATGATCTGTATCAGAAAGTACTTAGTAAACCTCACTCGCCTCCCCGCAGCAGTCGGAATGTTAAAGTTTCATACTTATGATACTTGTTCATAGTAATGTGTATACAGTTAAGGAATGTGCCAGGGGGTACTTCCAGGGAAGTAAGTACTTCTCTATGAGTAGATGACTTGCATCCTCTAACTGACCAGATTCCCACTGAGATCGACACTCTCCACTAGTCAATAGTGTACTTTTCAGCTGAGGTAGGGGCCTACAGTAGGCGGCCCATGAACAGTGCCTCATCGGAGCCACCAACTGAGGTAAGTTCCTCTACCTTGTGCACCGATTGTCGGTCTTACTCCCTCTCAGGAGATGACAGCAACAGGGGACATAAAAAGTTTGGTGCCATGTGTGGCGTGACTAGTTAAGTGATTGATAATAGAGGCAATTCAGAGTGGAGGGATAGGTAGAACGGGAGTGCCACAACACTCCATCGCGGTATCGATGTGGGTGTCACCGAGTGTCCTTCTTGCTCAGCTCTGAGGGGGCACTGCAACATGCCATCGCTGAACCACAACATGCCATCGCTGAACCACAGGGACATTGCAGCATGCCAGCACAGCTCCAAGGGGCACCGCAATACGGCATCACTGAACCACAGGAGCGTCGCAGCGTGCCAGCACAACTCCGAGAGTGTGCCGCAGCACGCCACCACTGGGGCTTTGCTTCACACCGGGACTACCACACGAGCGTGAGCAGGTGGCTCACCACAGCAGAGGGCAACGTGAACACCGAGTCCACCTTGCCAACCACAGTCAACAAGGTTAGTGACAATGGAAGACAGCAATAATCCTGATAGCACAAACGGCAGGGAAGTAACAGATAAAAAAGCTCTTGATAGTGCTTCAGCAACCAAGAGGTATCGGGTGTACCTGAGTTACAGTGAAGCAGCTAAATTAGTTCCAAGCGATGAGATAGGGACCAATTATCCGAATTTATAGACAACTGTGGTAATGCCTGTAGTTTAATAAAACTTATGCTAGGACAATATTCTTAAAATATGTCATTGGATAGATAATGGGCTGTTCCCGCAGTTAACTCTTGGTAAGAGATTACATAGAAACTTGGTCCGAAGTGAGGGCTGTGTTATTAGAGAATTATAAGAATAAATGTGCTATCGATTTCTTTGCATGTCAAATGTTTAATAGTCAGCAATGGGAAGAGGAAAGCATGGTTCAGTGGGGTTCTCGCATGGACACAATGCAATTCCATTTCAGGGAGATAGCAAAACGAGTAATGAAGGATGAGGAAATGGTAGGCAGTAATACCTTAATTGGGAAACTAGGCAGGGCAGTCTTTGTTCAAGGTAATAAGGGCTCAAGGGGAGAAGTTGACTCTTTTGGAGGCCATTGATTTAGTGGTGTCAGAAGAAACCGCAATTCTGTCCGACAAGGTGAAGCACTGGGTGGTAGGCACGTCCCAATTAGAATGAAAAGCAACTGCTAAGCGTTTCAATTGTGGCAGGACTGGGCATATAGCATGAGACTGTAGACCAAAGCATACTGTTCATAAGGCAGATACAGTAAAAGAAGCTCCCCACAGATCTGACCATGCTAGGCTGCCAATTAAAGAGACAGATGTCAAATAATTAAGGGAAACTGGTTGCAATCCCATTGTCCTCTGGGGCACTCTGCACCGTGCCTCGAGGCAAAGCCTGTGACATGCTTCACATGTCACTGGTTCGGACGTTTCGCCCGGGTGCGCCAGGAGAGTAAGTGGGCAAATATACAGAGAAGGAACGAGTAGGGAAATGCGAAATGGTCGTAATGCAGCAGTCCCACTACACTGAATCAGGAATAGTATGAACCACTGACTGCACCAGAAAGAATGATTGTGTGTCACTGGAAAGAATGATTTGTGTGTTTGGAAAGTAGGGATGTGAATGGAATGGAACAAAGCTATTAATTGATAGCTATGCTCATGTGAATCTCATAGAGGCGAGTGTCTTGGAAAAGCGCGTACAATGGGACACCAGAAAGGCAGTAACTATAAAAAGTGTTGCAAACAAAGAAATCCAAACAGAAGGGCAAGTATACATACGACTGCAGACCAAGACCGGGTCTGAATGGACCTATCAATTCCAAGCAGTAGATGCTCAGATTGATTTACCGTTTGATGGACTGTTGGGACAAGAATTTCTGGGAAAGAACAAGGTCATACTAAATTATACGTGCTGTGAAATGTTGATACATGGAGAACGAATCGCATTAAGGGAAGCCAGGGAAGATGCGATTATAGTTAAAATTACAGTGCAAATTAATAGAAATTGGGGGCCAAACAACCAAAGTCTTGAGTTGTAACAAAGACGAGTTGTAATGAAAGCACCATGGTGTCTCGCAAAAGAAGGGAAAGTCACAGGAGACGCACAGAACACGAAGCGATAGCAGTGCAGTTGCCTACAGAGAATGATGTGCCACCAGCCTGGGTTAAGGGCAAGTAAGTGAGTCTTGTTACTGAACAAACACAGAAGTTACTATCACCTGCCATCTCGCGTGAGCTAAGAATAGGGAGCTGCTAACAGGCTGTGCATTCCAGAAGCAAGAAGAAATTATCCAAACAGGGGCAGAGAACTAATGGGCCATGAAGTGACTGGAATCAACCCGAAATAGTTATTGGAGCGCAGGAAGAAAAGATTCTAAAAGTTCGGGTGATACGCTGACTCAGCTCAGAGGTAATAATTCCAAGACAAGAAATTAGACCAGGAGCCTATATACTGGAAGCACTAGTAACGGTCAGGGACGGGATGTGTATCACAAGTATAATGAACACCAGAGAACAGGATGTACCGTTTCCCACACCTGAAGTGTTTGCAGAGAAAGTTCCATCTCCGAGCAGTTATAAAGTTCGACACATCTTGCCCACATGAAAAGAGAAAGTAAGATCATGGCAGAGTTTGCTAAAAGAAAATAAGCACACCATGCATTTGAATAGCGAAGAACGAGGGGCAATAGAGGAGTTATGTGCCACTTATAATGATGTATTCCACTTAACAAGGAGATGTGCTCATGCACACCACATGGGTAACGCACAAGATCCCACTAATCCCAGAAGCGGAAGGAACCATAATAAATCAGAGGCCCTACAGGATACCACAGGTGCAGCAGGGCACCTTACAAACCGAAATAGAGGGGATGTTGGCCAAGGGCGTAATATCGTCCAGCACCAGTGCTTGGAATTTTCCTCTCATCATTTTACCAAAAAAACTAGATGCAAGCGGCAAACAGAAATGACGAGTAGTGGCAGACTATAGGAAACTAAATGATATATCAATAAATATGGTACATCCATTGGCCAGAATAGATGAGATACTCGACAGCCTAGGAAAGGCGAAGTACTTCTCCATGCTAGACCTTGCCAAGGGATACTATCAAGTACTGATAGATGAAAAAGACTGGGAGAAGACTGCATTCAGTACACCAACGGGCCATTATGAATATAACAAGATGGTGATGGGCCTGAAGACAGTTCCATCTATGTTTCAGTGACTGATGAACACAGTGCTGATGGATGTACAAAGAAGCTAGGTATTCATATATCTTGATGCTATAGTAGTAGTGGGCACATCGCTAGAAGACCAGAATGCTCACCTGGAAGAAGTGTTCAGTAATATGCGAATGGGAAATGTGAAGTTACAAGTAGATAAATGTGAGTTCCTCTGCAGGGAAGTGACATTCCTAGGACACATGCTAACTGAGGAAGGGTTAAAACCTGATCCCACCAAGGTGGAGGCAATAGAAAAATATCCGCAACCAAAGACAGTGACTGAATTAAAAAGGTTTTTAGGGATGATAGGATATTTCAGGTGTTTCGTGAGCAATTTCAGTATAATTGCTAAACCTTTGCACAAGCTACTAATGAAAGGGGTTCCCTATGAACGGGGTGGAGCGCAAAGGAAGTGTTCCACCAGTTGCAGGAGAAAATGCTCAATCCTCCCATCTTACAATATCCCGATTTCGACAAGGACTTTTTAGTCACGATGAATGCGAGTGGTCGCTCTTAGGGCACATATCTTAGCCAAGGGCTGAGGGGAAAAGACTTGCTGATCACATACATATTGAGGACACTAACCAAAACAGAGAGAAATTACAGTACACAGTAGAGTGTGAGCTGCTGGCAATAGTATGGACTGTCAAATATTTTCGGACATACTTATTCTGACAAAAATTCAAGATAATTGCGGACCATAAACCACTGGTGTGGTTGGGCAGCACATCTGATCCATTGTCTCGGTTGTTAAAATTCTGCCTAAAGCTAGAAGAGTACGACTACCAGGTGCTGTACAAAGAAGGTAAACAGAATCGAGTAGCCAATGCGCTTTCCCATATCTGCAGCATGTTAGATGGGGACGCACAACAGAAACAGAGTGCTGAGGAGCCAACCAGGAACAATGACAAGTGTAAAGATAAGCTGTCCGAGGCCACGTCCGCAGAGATGCAAGCTGAGTCAGCTGGAGCAGCGATAACATCTCCACCACCGAGCACTGAAGAACAAGGCAGTGACGTAGGAAAAGACACACTGGAAACAAGCGATGAGAATGTGATGGGTACAGAAGAAAAGCTGGCAGTGCTAAAGCAAATGCACATATCCCCTATCGGCAGACATCAGGTGATAGGGAGGACATACGAGCAAGTAAAACAATACTGTACTTGGCCTGGGATGAAGGCAGACATAGAGAATTTCATAAAAAAGTGTGAGAGTTGCCAGAAAAACAAAATAATGCAGATAGAAATGAAGCAGTCAATGGAATTAACACCAACTCCAGAGTTTATTTTTGAAAGATGCTATGTTGACATTGTAGGTCCCCTACCACTAACCCAATTTGGTTATTCGATATATCCTAACATTTCAGGACTCACTAGCATAGTTTGTTATAGCAGAGCCAATTGACCACAAGACGCCGACACGGTCGCGAGTAAGATGGTAGAGAACATAATTCTGAAGTTTGGGATCCCCACAGCTTTACTCAGTGACATGGGGGTAATTTTATTAGTGATACTATGAAGCAGGAATGTAAACTATTTAGGATAGATAAAAAACAGACGACAGCTTACCATCCACAGACAAATGGTTTGTTGGAGTGTACACATCGTATGTTAACTGAAATGTTATGGCTCTACATTAGCCAAGATCAGGACAACTGGGACCACTGGATTTCTTTTGTGACATTTGTGTACTACACAACTCTGCACTGTACAACCGGGTACACGCCTTTCGAACTGTTTTACGGGAGGAAGTGTAACCTACCCAGGTGCTTACATAGAAAACCTGCAAACATAGTTTATAACTATGAGGATTACGTGACTGAGGTCCGACAACAGATACAAGTGCTGCATCAAGATGCCCATGTGATGACCCAGGAAAGCAAGGAGAGAAATAAGGTTAATTAAGACTGGATGCAAAACCCAAAAGAATTTAGAAAGTGTGACCTTGTGTTGTATGATGAAAGCATGCAAGGGGCTGCAGTAAGAAGCTGGACCATCAATGGTGAGGGCCGTACACTGTAGTGGATGTAAAAGGACCAAATATCAGGCACTTACGGGTGACAACCCTGATAGGGAGTATGATGCTAACCGTCCTCATGGAACGAGAATCACTGCCAGTGGACATACAAGTGCAGCAGTTTAAGTCAGCATGATGACCGTGGTATAATTAACCTGTACATCACAACTTGGAGAATTGTGAGTTATTGTAAATTAAAGGAACTACACGAAAAGTTCGAGCAGCCGCAAGTGTTGGACAATATAGCAGTAGTGCATTGTCTTCACAGGTTGCACCAGGTAAAGGTGAACGTTGAGGAGTGTGAGAACCTTCAAAAGACAGTAGCATGCCATGTGGGAAAAATTACAGAGCCAAGGGAGTTAATTGCGCAGTTAGCCCGGCATGAGAGACCTAGAACTAAACGGGGGGGGGGGGTATTAAACTTTATTGGGGAGATGCTAACCGTCCTCATGGAACGAGAATCACTGCCAGTGGACATACAAGTGCAGCAGTTTAAGTCAGCATGATGACCGTGGTATAATTAACCTGTACATCACAACTTGGAGAATTGTGAGTTATTGTAAATTAAAGGAACTACACGAAAAGTTCGAGCAGCCGCAAGTGTTGGACAATATAGCAGTAGTGCATTGTCTTCACAGGTTGCACCAGGTAAAGGTGAACGTTGAGGAGTGTGAGAACCTTCAAAAGACAGTAGCATGCCATGTGGGAAAAATTACAGAGCCAAGGGAGTTAATTGCGCAGTTAGCCCGGCATGAGAGACCTAGAACTAAACGGGGGGGGGTATTAAACTTTATTGGGGAGACTAGTAAGATACTATTTGGCATGCTAGACGAAGATGATGCAGCATTTTTCAAAGCAAAAATAGATGTATTAAAGGAGCAACAGAGAGAGCTGTCGCGGTTGTCCAAGGAGCAAGTAATGATAGTCAGGGCATCACTGGCAGGGATTAATCAGAGACTAAATGCGGTAACTAAGAATGCTGAAACTATTGCAGGTGGAATCATGAAACTAAATGCGCACGTAGAACACTACAAGAACAGCGCCAACAGGAAGGTACAACAGGCCTTGCTTATAATAACCGAATCAAAGGAGAACTGAAAGACATGAAGTTCCCCGTGGAACTCATGAAGGACCAAGGATATCTGTTATTGCAAATAATAGGTTTAGACGTTTTTTAGCAGGTGACACCTTAAGTTATGTATTAAATGTACCTTTAGTTGATAATTATGTATACAGGGTGGTTCATTGATAGTAACCAGGCCAAATATCTCACAAAATAAGCATCAAACGAAAAAACTACAAAGAACGAAACTCGTCTATCTTGAAGGGGGAAACCAGATGGCGCTATGGTTGGTCTGCTAGATGGTGCTGCCATAGGTCAAACGGATATCAACTGCGTTTTTTTAAATAGGAACCCCCATTTTTTATTACATATTCGTGTAGTATGTAAAGAAATATGAATGTTTTAGTTGGGCCACTTTTTCACTTTGTGACAGATGGCGCTGTAATAGTCACCAACATATAAGTAAGTGGTATCACGTAACATTCCGCCAGTGCAGACGGTATTTGCTTCGTGATACATTACCCATGTTAAAATGGACCAATTGCGAAAAGGCCGATATCGTGTTGCTGTATGGCTATTGTGATCAAAAGGCCCAACGGGCGTGTTCTATATATGCTGCTCGGTATCCTGGACGACATCATCCAAGTGTCCGGACCGTTCGCCGGATAGTTATGTTATTTAAGGAAACAGGAAGTGTTCAGCCACATGTGAAATGTCAACACGACCTGCAACAAATAATGTCCCCGGATTTCTTTCTGTGGGGAAAGTTGAAGGATATCTGCTATCGTGATACACAGACAACACCTGACAACATGCGTCAGCCCATTGTCAATGCATGTGCGAGCATTACAGAAGGCGAACTACTCGCTGTTGAGAGGAATGTCGTTACACACATTGCCAAATGTATCATTTTGAGCATTTATGCATTAATGTGATATTTACAGGAAATCACGCTGTAACAGCATGCTTTCTCAGAAATGTTCAGTTCACAAAGGTACATGTATCACATTGGAAAAACGGAAATAAAATGTTCAAATGTACCTATGTTCTGTATTTTAATTTAAAAAATCTACCTGTTACCAACTGTTTGTCTAAAATTGTGAGCCATATGTTTGTGACTATCACAGTACTATCTATCACAAAGTGAAAAAAGTGGTCCAACTAAAACGTTCATATTTCTTTACGTACTACACGAATATGTAACAAAAAATGGGGGTTCCTATTTAAAAAAACTCAGTTGATATCCATTTGACCTATAGCAGCGCCATCTAGCGGGCCAACCATAGTGCCATCTGGTTTTCCCCTTCAACCTAGACAAGTTTCGTTCTTTGTAGTTTTTTTGTTTGACACTTATTTCATGAGATATTTGGCCCAGTCACAATCAGTGGATCACCCTGTATACACTATATAAGGTATGGCCATTACCCACTGAGTATGATAAGGTAAAGAAATTGTTCACTTATATAGCACCAGAGAAGGAGTTCCTCATAATAGATGGAGTGAAGCGACAGTATGCGCAGCTGTCTAGTGACCAGTTACTTTGTAAAATGGTCATGATGAGAAAACAGATTTGTAAACAAAAATTTCTCCTAATTTCCACTTACGATCTAGAGCGATGTGAAGCTTGCATGTGACAACCAGTCTTAGAGGTTCCCAAAGATTACAATCTTAAATACATCATTTTAAACAAAAGTATCAGGACGCAGTTACGTGGCGACGAATGTTTGTATGTAGCCCCGAAGGATGAAGGATTGACAATGCTAAGTAAAGATTTGCCATCCAGCGACATCATTGTGCAAGGCACTGGTAGATTAAGTTTCTTAAGTAAATGTAAGGATTATGGTGCACAGGTACTGTTGCAAGCTGACCATGTCATTTGGACCAACATACGAGGGTCGGTCAAAAAGTAATGCCTCCCTTTTTTTTTCTACTTAAAGAAATTAAGTTAAGTGAAAAATTTGAATTTGGCGCCATTCCTCAAACCTTCTTCTGCAATCCACTGCAGTAGTAACTTTCTGTGTCAACAGGTGGCAGCACAGCAGAAGTTTGTAAGATGGCCGACATCGATGTTCGTTTGAGACAGCGTTGTGTGATTGAATTCTTGAATGCAGAAGGTGAAACGCCCATACGCATTCATGAAAGACTGAAGAAGGTGTATGGTGTTGTGACAGTGGATGTCAGCACTGTTAGACGATGGGTTCGTCGTTGTAAGGAAGCTGAAGGGCAAACACCGTTGACTGACGAAAAGCGGAGCGGCAGGCCGGTGAGTGCAGTGACTCCACACAACATTCAGCAAGTTGATGACATCATTCGTGGTGACCGTCGGGTGACTGCAGATGAAGTGTGTCGCATTATTTCTCTTAGTAAAGGCAGTGTGATCACGATTATTAAACAATTGGGGTACTCAAAAGTTTGTGCACGGTGGGTTCCAAGAATGTTAACCGATCAGAATAAAGAGGCAAGGAAAACAATAGCCTCCCAACACTTGCAGCGCTTCCGTTTGGAGGGAGATGAGTTTCTGAAAAAAATTGTGACCGGGGACGAAACATGGGTGCATTTTTTTGAACCCGAATCAAAGAGGCAGTCAATGGAGTGGCGTCACACAAGCTCGCCGAGGAAGAAAAAATTCAAAACTGTGTGATCGGCAGGGAAAGTTAGGGCAACAGTTTTCTGGGATACAGAGGGTGTGATTCTGGTTGATTTTTTGGAGCAGGGATGCACAATAAATTCTGTTCAATACGTCACAACCCTCAACAAACTTAAAGCACGTCTTCAGCGAGTTCGCCCAACAAAATCAATGGCAGATGTTCTTCTTTTGCATGACAATGCAAGACCACACACCAGTCGTCACACCTCTGACGAGATTGTCAAAATTGGATGGGAAGTTTTGCCTCATCCCCCATACAGCCCTGACCTGGCACCATCAGACTTCCATCTGTTCGGGCCACTAAAAGAAGCTCATCGTGGGATTCATTTTGAAGATGAGGAGGCCGTCAAAACATCCGTGCGTCAATGGCTTAGGAAGCAGAGCTGTGATTTTTACCGTGCTGGGATACATGCCCTTGTTCAAAGATGGACCAAAACTGTAGAGATGGGCGGAGATTACATTGAAAAATGACAAAATGATCCTCAATGTTGTGGTTTTCAACCTATGTAATTGCATTTAAATTTCCTGACAATTAAACGTAGAAAAAAAAATAGGAGGCATTACTTTTTGACTGACCCTCGTAGATACAGCACACATAGTTCCTAAGCTAAACAAAGATATAGATTGTTGTATAATAGATGAGAAAAAGCAAAACATGACTCAAATCCCCATACTAGTACCATTAGCGCATATAGTTAGACATCTAGAAGATTTAAAGATAGCAAGTCGCCAAATGGATGACTTGCAAGATGAAATAGAGTACCAGCAGATAAAGACATTTAAAGGTTGGTCAAACAGTAAGTATTCCATATGGGGACACGAGAGTTCAGTGTTGCTTTGTGTAGTACTTATAACTTGTGTTGTATGTGTATTTATTGTAAATGTTGTAGAAAGTGTGGAAGACTGCTCTGTGAAGTAGGAGGAAAATGTTGTACCAAAGTGGGTGTAACAAATACGGTTGTAACTAATAATAATCCTAGAAGTATGGTAAGGTATAGCACCTCGCACCAGACTGTACAGTGCAGAGAGGAGGAAGAGGTAGTAGAGTATGAAATGAGGGCTGTACAACATACCTCTCACACAGCCAGAATATTATGGAGAGAATGTAGTCAGACCCTGCAACCCACCAGAAAGATCGACATAAACACACCTATGTGGGAGTCGCCAACACTGCTTGCTAACACAAGATAACCTAACTCGAGCATTTAGATATAAATACCGTAAACAACATAGAGAAAATCGGTGTAAACTTGTCGGAGTCTTGGAGACTCGTGTGGTGGAAAGTATATTAAATTTTTGATACAATGGCAGCAAAATTTGGTTGTTATAACCATTCCAAAAAGACAGGATGACTGGAGGTATGTGACCTCAAATAACGGATTTTTGTAAAGTTATAACTCATGTGACAACTGAAAATTCAAATTCTGTTAATGAACCAAGTACTCTCACAGAGTATGTCATGCCATATAGAATCTTTAACTTTTGTGATGGTCAGAGACAAAGTTGACAATAAAAGCTGGCAATGTCCACTGGCACACGGTATCAGTTGACGAAAGTTCTGCAACCTCCGAGGTCCGAGCTTACAAAATTTTCCCCGGGGGATGGGAGATGTCGTATATAATAAAATATTCAGTCCTAAGAATAGTAAAATGGCTAAGTGAGAAGTATTCAGATTTTGTCAGAAAGACAGTTTAGAAACTGCTGCTGAATGAGTGGCCTGTGAAATATTTGTCTGACACGCCAGAAGCCGCTACGCAAAGCTTGTTCTGCTAACAAGGAGTGGACCCTGGAACATCACAGGGTTTGTAGCAAGCACAGCCTCCTGACCCTTTGACGGCACAGGCACCACAGAAGACATTGAGCAATATCACGTGCTAGTAGCAAGAAGTGACGCGTTAGCCTCATGACAGTCACGAATGAAACAGCCTGCATGGAATGTTCCAGAAGCACATTCTCCACTAGTCAATAGTGAACTTTTCAGCTGAGATCGGGGCTACAGTAGGCAGCCCACGAGCAGTGCCTCAGCAGAATTGCCGACTCAGATAAGTTCCTCTGTCTTGCACAGCGAGTGTCAGTCTTGCTCCCTCTCAGGGCACAACATCATTACACATACTTCTGCTTTGAATTTAGTTTTGTCGTCCCTCATGTATATCTATCAGTGATAGTATTTACGGAATGATGGTATACTTTGTATTTTAATGTTGTTAAAAAGAAAGCTGTCCTCAACCTGCAGCGCTCACTATGCATGGGCACTCAGAGCTAGTATGCCCTTGCCTTCATCCAACTTTTGAAGTGACTTGTCCAACCAGTTATAGGGGACCTACAGTTTAATATGGATTCCAAATCCCAGTCTAACTCTGCATTTTTCACATACACAAATCACTGCAAGGAGAAAGAAGCAATAAGTGACAGCAAAAAAATTTTTGATTGACTGGTGATTTAACCCCAAAACTTAGGAACTGTGGCCTGACAGTTGCTTACTAAAATACATCACACTCCCTCTAAATGATGTGAGTGGACATATGAAGAAAAAATAGATACAGATTATGAATCATATCTCTATTGTAACCAAGATTAGCTAGACGATTAACAAACTTATTTCATTCCTCCAAACCATGCCCTTGAATCAGTATCTTGTAAGATTTTTTAGTTCAACTTTACCATACCTGCATATAGTCTTTTTCCTCTTCTTTAACATTAGAAATTTATGATTACCAATACCTGCATATTACTGCCAAGTTTGTTACTAACAAGCCAAAGTTTGTTACTAACAAGCCATTATTCTACATGCTACAAAACACTCAATAACTATTTTTTTGAGTAACTCTTACAAATGTAAACTTTCTCTTTTTTTATTGTTGTTGGACAGGCTGAGAATGTTTCCATCTACTACCATTAGGATAAAGGTGAAAAACTTGTACTTTCATGTGGCAGTTTAATTGGAAAGCTATGAACTTTTGACAAACTTTCTTCCTACAATGTCACAAGCTTTTGGTGGGTTTGTAAATCTTGAAAAGAGGCAATCTGTTTATATGTATACACACGCACACATATAAAAACTCTCTCTCTCTCTCTCTCTCTCTCTCTCTCTCCTTGACCCTGACCTACTATCAGTATAAACTCGTCCGGATGAAAGCGTTGTCACCTGGAGAGGAATGGCTGCTAGTCAGACACACACGCGGTGCATGTAGTATCAGTGAGCATGCAGTCCGAGTGTGGGATGTGTGTCTGAACACTCCTAACATTGGGCCTCTATGATCGATGACCCACGCATGTGCCAACGTTAACACCACAACATAGGTAACTGTGACTGAAATGGGCACGTGACCATCGGCACTGGATGTCAGCGCAGTGGCAGAGCATTGGTTCATCTGATGAATCCCAATACGTTCTTCATCATGCCGAAGGGTGGGGTGTGAATGTGTGCCGTCCCAGGGGAACAGCTATTTCACACATGTACTGTAGGACGGAGACAAATTGGCAGTGCCTGCATTATGCTCTGGGGAACATCATGTGGGCACCCATTGGTTCAATGGAGCTTGTGCAAGGCAACATGACAGCCAAGGAGTATCATACACTTGTTGCAGACCACATACACCCCTTCATGACAATAATTTTTCCCGAAGGCAGAGGCATTTTCCAGCAAGATAGTGTGTCATGTCACAAGGACAGGAGTGTAATGCAGTGGTCTGAGGAACACAGTGGCAAGTTCAAAGTGATGTGCTGGCCCCCAGCTCGCCAGATCTGAACCCAGTCGAACAAATCTGGCATGAGATTGAATGTGGTGTCAGAACTCATCGGCCCCTTCTCGGAATTGAAGGGAATTAGGTGACCTACCAAGGCCTCATTGCTCTCATGCCACAGTGCGTTGCTGCCGTTATCTGTGCCAGAGGTGGACATACTAGCTATTAGGTAGGTGGTTATAATGGCTAATCAATGTATACAGTGTGTGTATATCCAAAATCTCCTCTCAAATTCCTGGATCAATTTCAATCAAATTTGGCACAGAAACAACAGGCCTCATAAGTATCAGCACTGCGGGGTTTATAACCTCCTAGCTTCTATATGGGCCAAAACATGCTTTTTCAAGTCCCTGGTGTATACGCTGCTCTGCTCGACAGGCATGTTGTGTGGAAAGAGTATCAGCTTGCCAAATCAACATGCTTTGCAGGGTAGCCCACATGGCAAGGGCAAGGATAAAGGTTTACCAGCCTCAACATGCAGGCTGCCGAGCATGACAGGCTTGTTGTGTTTTAGCATTATTGTCCTCCTTTATTGACCTGCTTTGCATGGCACACTGTACACAAGGGACAAACAATTTATTTTCAAGCCCTTGATGTGTAGCCTGCCCTGCATGACAGGTATGGTGTTGGAGTAGTATTGGTCTACTTTATTGAACTGTATTGCAGGGGCTACACGTGCCAATGAGCACGGCTAGAGATAGGCTGAGGTGGATAAAGGAGAGGGTGGACAGTGGACAGAGTGATTTTTTTTTGGGGGGGGGGGGGGGGGGACAGGACAGTGAGAGTGAGAGAGAGAAAGAGAGTAGGGAAGAAGAGATAGACAGAGGTGGGAGGATGAGGTGAGCAGATAGCAGATAGAGGGAGGAAGAGATGGACACACAAAGGGGAATGAGACAGTGTGTTCAATATATGTGTCGATTGCATACGTGAATGAAGCTGCAGGAAAATGGCTAGTGTAACAATAAAACAAGAAGATAAGTGGGAATATGGCAGAAGCTGTGGTTCCAGAAAACGTTCAAAGTGGAGAAAATATTTCTTCACTGGTCATCGTCAAACTCCTGCTGATTAATATCTATGATACACATTACCCTGAATACACAAACACACAGTTTTGCTAGAGTACACGGTGGTCTATAAATGTGCAGAAGGCAATGGATGCAATAACACACAATCATTACTGACAATAGTACCAACGAATTTCAGATAAAAGAAATGGTGTGTGGATATATGGAATGAATATTTACAATTATTCAATGAAAAAATTATGTATGGCATAATATATGTGAAAAGATCCAGCAAAAAGAATGCCATATTTTTATGCTTTTTTTTATTTTATGAAGTTTGAGGGCTTACAATATTGTGTTTAAAAATTGTGGGTAGGATCTAAAGTGTAAAAATTTATAAACGATTTCCCCACTCTGCTTCCCCTTTTGTAAATATGGCACCAGTTTTCACGTCAGTTGACAGGAATGAAAGGGAGACTTCATTATCTCAAGTGAATTCCCTGAGATGGATGTAGGTGAGGAGGATAAGCACTCAACAGCACAAGTAAGCTTTAAGTTTATTGTGAATCTCAATTTACAAAATGACTTTCTTGGTATAGGTGCCTCCATGATAAAGACAAGTCCACACAGAAACAGTGACTGTTTATTATTAATGTTCTGTCTGTCAATTGAAATCTTTGTATAAATCTCATATCAATAAATCTCATATCTTACAACTAACTAACTCCAGCCTGTAGCCCTGATGGCCCACTGCTGGACTCTAGGTGCTAGCATTTTGTCAGCTTTTCCTCTTCAGCCCCTCCAGTCCCTGACAAGACGTAGCACCGAAGGCTTTACATGGCCTATTGGTTATTTTGGTTTATTAGTATTCAGGAAACTCTCTCCCACACAATTATTGCCTAATGACTTGGCTTTATTAATACTGTCAGTATTATTTATCCTATACTATCTATGGACTTTCCTGCAAAAACCTTGTCAAATAATTTATTCTTATAAGCATCTGTGTTGCACTCAACGTGTATGGTCCTAGTGGCTCCTTCTGCCAGACCAAAATTGTGTTTTTACTCTAACTTTCAATATCATTTATAGAATTATGTGTTAGTTATTGGTACAACACTATTCAAAAATGCACACAATGCTTCCATTAACAAGAGAGCATCTAATCAAGATAGAATGAACGACGTAAGAGATGGCCTGAAAGAGTTAATGTGACCAGGTTAAATAAATAAATCTATATAAAAACGAAATGCAGACCCATATCATACCCAGAATAAAATTATTTGTCAGTTGACACTTCAAGCCTTAGAACTTAGTTACTCCAGCTGTATTTCTTACTGTTCTTACTGTCAAGCATCGACTGTCCGCTGCTGTCAACATGTCACAATAGTGTATCAGTTCACTTGAAGTGAACATGTATAACTGATTATGATGCCTTGCTTACATTGGCAACCTCCTCCCTGTTCGATCAAATCTTATTCAAAAGACAGCTGTGGAAACTGTGTAGTGGCAGAAAGAGACCTCAACTAACAAAGTAATTTTAAAGAGACTATAACCAAACAATGGAAAATCCATGACGGAATGTAACAATATTATGAAAAGGAAAGTTGCTACTCACCAAATAGTGGAGATGCTGAGTAGCAGATAGGCACAACAAAAAGACTGTCAGAAAGTGAGCTTTTGGGCAACAAGGCCTTTGTCGAAAACACACAAACACACGTAAATGTGACTAAACATGACTGCAACCTCGGGCAACTTTAGAGGTGGACAGTGAAGTGCTTCTGTGGAGTGCGCAAGGATGAGAGATGGAGAGAGGGTATGGCAGGTAGGTGCAGTTGGAAGGTTAGTGCTGCAATGGGAACAGGGAAGGGGCTGGATGGATGAGAAAAGTGACTAACAAAGGTTGAGGTCAGGAAGGATACATGAACGTAGTATACTGTATATTGCAGGGAGAGTTCCTCCCTGCGCAATTCAGAAAAGCTGGTGTTGGTGGAAAGGATCCACATGGCACAGGCTGTGAAGCAGTCATTGAAATGAAGGATGTCGTGTTGGGCAGTGCACTCAGCAATAGGCTGGTCCATCTGTTTCTTGGTCACAGTTTGTCGGTGGCCATTTATGCAGACAGAAAGCTTGACGGTTGTCATGCCCATACAGAATGCAGCACAGTGGTTGCAGCTTAGCCTCTAGATTACATGACTAGTTTCAAAGGTAGCCCTGCCTTTAATGGGACAAGTGATCTTTGTGACTGGACTGGAGCAGGTGGTAGTGGGAGGATGTATGGGACATGTCTTGCATTCAGGTCTATTACAGGAATATGAGCCATGAGGTAAGGGGTCGGGAACAGGGGTTGCATAGGGACGGACGAGTATAATTGTGTAGGTTCGATGGAATGTGGAATACCACTGTGGGAGGGATGGGAAGAATAGTGAGCAGGACATTTCTCATTTCAGGGCATAACAAGAGGTGGTCGAAACACTGGTTGAGAATGTAATTCAGTTGCTCCAGTCCTGGGTAGTACTGAGTTACGAGGGAATGCTCCTCCATGGTTGGATGGTGAGACTTTGGGAGGCTGTGGGAAACTGGAAAGATAAGACACAGGAGATTTATTTTCGTACAAGATTGGGAGGATAATTACAGTCTGCAAAGACCTCAGTGAGACCCTTGATATATTTCGAGAGGGATCGCTAGGCACTGCAGATGTGACAACCATGGGTGGCTAGGCTGTATGGAATGGACTTACTGGTATGGAGCGAGAGGCAGCTGTCAAAGTGGAGGTATTGCATGTGGTTAGTAGGTTTGTTATGGACAGAGGTACTGATGTAGCCATCTTTGAGTGGAGATCAACACTAGGAAGATGGTTTGTTGAGTTGAGTAGGACCAGGTGACACAAATGGTGGAGAAGCTGTTGAGGTTCTGGAGGAATGTGGATAGAGAGTGTCCTCAACCTCGATCCAGATCACAAAGATGTCATCAGTGAATATGAACCAGGTGTGGGTTTTAGGATTCTCGGTGTTTAGGAAGGATTCCTCTAGATAGCCCATGAACAGGTTGGCATAGGATGGTGCCATGCTGGTGCCCACAGCTGTACCCCGGATTTGTTTGTAGGTAATGCCTTCAAAGGAGCAGTAATTACGGGTGAGGATATAGTTGGTCATGGTGACTAGGAAGGAGGTTGTCAGTTTGGAATCCATCAGGCATTGTGAAAGATAGTGTTCAACAGTGGTAAGGCCATGGGCATTAGGGATCTTAATGTAAAGGGATATGGCATCATAATGATGAGCAGGGCACCACGTGGTAAAGGGACAGGAACTATAGCAGGCTGTTCCAGCCAAGCTCCAGGGAGCCGGAGCACTCACTGCGGCAGCTTCGAGCCCGTGTGGAGGGGGAAAGTGAACTCACTCCCCCCTGGCCGCATGCAGCCGCAACTGACGCAATAATTTGGTTCAATGACAGCAATGATAGCTGTGGGAGCCCTGTACCTCTGTTGGAGGATACCTTCCTATTCATTGAGAGGGATGGTCGTTCGCAGTGTCTTGTATGTCATAAAGTATTTAATTCTGCAAAGAGGTACAATATACAACGACATTACACACGTCTTCATGCAGCGCACTACGATCAGCTACAAGGCGTTGCATGCAGAGAACTGGTAGCCAGGCTTAAGAATGACATACCAGGAGATGTTTTGTAATATGGAGGGTATCAAAACATGCAACATAGTTCATGTTCTGTAATGCATTTATAATTTTTAGGAGAAGGAGAGCGGAGAAAACACTACTGAATCTGCAATTTGAGCAAGCTACAGGGTCGCTCACATCATTGCAGTGAGTGGCAAGCCGTTTTCGGTGGGACCACTCGTAAAATCGTGCATGCTAGCAGTTGCTGAATGTTTGTTTCCAAGAGAGGTGCAGGCAATTGAAGGGGTTTGCCTGTCGAAGCAAACAATGTCTCGTCGAATCCTGGACATGGCAGCTATTTAGAGAAACGGCTCAGGAAAAGGACGGAGAGCTTTGTTGCATTTTCACTACAATGTATTTACCTTAATAGTCATAATATATATAGCAGTTCATGACAAATTTCAAAACTCCGCCATCTCTCTCCCCACATCCACCACTGGTGGCGGCTCACCTCCAACTGCGCAACGCTACGCGCTGTTCACATCCAGCTGCCGCTGCCCAACACTACAATGGCAGACAACAATGCAAACTAGCCACAGACTGCAGACAGCACGCGCTTGATGAAAGCACCGACATATCGGACTGTGCTCAGCTTGCAGTCTTTGCGCGTGGTGTCGACATGGAGCTGCAAGTAACTGAAGAACTCTTGGATGTGGTACCACTCGATTACACTGACACAGGACGTGACATTTTTGAAGCTGTTTGTGAATCAGTGGACAGTATGAATTTGCCATGGGATAAGCTCCATTCTGTAGACACAGACAGTGCACCACAAATGATCGGGTGTCACCAAGGTTTTGCTTCTCGTTTGAAAAATAAACTCTGGGGCGAATTCGGGAAAGACATTTTGACTCTTCATTGTTTTATTCACCAAGAGGCACTGTGTGCTGAAACAGTAGAGCTAGGTGGTGTAATGAAAGATGTCGTGAAGTGTGTGAATTGTGTGCAGTGTCACAGTATGAATCATCGCCAGTTCAAAGGATTCCTGAAAGATATGGAAGCAGAGTATGGGGATATACCTTACCACAGTACAGTTCATTGGCTGAGTCAGGGAAAAGTTCTTGATGTTTTCTTTGCCATTCGTGAGGAAATATCCCTTTTTCTCGAAATGAATGGGGAAGAAATGCATTGTCTGAAAGATATAAAATGGATATCAGACCCGGGGTTCCTAGCTGATATAACTATGCATCTGAATAACTTTTTTTTTTTTTTACATCCCATTTTGTTCGCTTTTGTTAGTTGCATCTGCTTGGGGCGGATGTAAGACATCCGTTTAAGTTCGTTGTTGACCAGTTAACTGTTTTTTTTTTATTACAAAGAGCTGCTAACCCTCTGACATCTGAATAACTTAAATCTGTCATTGCAGGGCAAAGGGCAGCTAATCATTGACATGCACAACCACATCAAAGCGTTCATGGAAAAGTTACGTTTATTTGAGAGGCAGATGAGTAATGGACATTTAACATTCTTCAGTCGTCTTGCTTCTTTAAAACTACCTGAAGGTACTACTTTCGGCAATTACCAAGCAAAGTTAAATCAGCTCATCACGTCGTTTGAAACACGATTCCGAGACCTCACTAGTTTGGAAATGGAACTTAAGATGTTCAGCACTCCTTTTTCAGTTTCCCCCGATGACTTGTCATCGTCACTTCAATTGGAGATTATTGATTTGCAAAATTCAACTTTGTTGAAAGAGAGGTACTACACAACGTGTTGGATTTGTCATGATGGTATCGTTCATTACAGCATAAAAGATATTCCAAGCTTCACAACAATGCCGCTTAGATCATGTGCATGTTTGGATCTACGTATTGTTGTGAGCAGCTTTTCTCAGCAATGAAAAGAGTAAAAAGTAAAGAATGATCGTTTCTTCAGGATGCAACAATGAAGGCCATCCTCCACATTTACGCTGCAAACACTTTGACACCTGATATTTCCGATCTTGTAATGAAAACAAAATGTCAAGTTACAGAGGCCCAATAAATTTAGTATGCAATTTCTTGTAAAACAGTTGTTTCTTATTTATTTCTTAGCAGCTAAGAGTGTGAGGTCGATTTTGTAAGACGCAGCTGGCACATCAAAACACTTGCCTTGCCGCCTGCCTCAGCCAGCCGTGCCACGTGCCGGCCCACTTGAATGGTCACAGCGAGTGACACGGCTGCCTGGAGCAGGGAGTGCTCCGCGACTCACAAAAGAGCTGACGAGCTGTAACAGCCTGTACTATAGAGTCGGTGGAGAAATGGTTGGTATCTTTTATAGGAGGGTAGGTTCTGCGTAGTAGGCTGAAGGTGTTGGTCTACGAGAGCAGAGATTCCCTCAGTGGGGGCACAGTAACCGGCCACAATGGGACGTCCTGGATGGTTGGGTTTATGGACTTCAGGAAGCATGTAGAAGGTAGGAGTGCGGGGAGTGGTAGGGGTGAGCAGAGAGACGGGAGTCCAGGGAGAGGTTCTGGAATGGGCCTAAGGATTTGAGGAGAGACTGGAGATCCTGCTGGATTTTTGGAATGGGATTACTGTGGCAAGGTATGCAGGTGGATATAATTTATAGCTGCGGTTCAAAACAACAGAGGTGGGGGGCTTTGTCCGCAGGTCGGATCATAAGGTCTGGATCAGTTTTTAGATGATGGACTGTGGTTCTTTCTGAAAATGTAAGGTTAGTTCGCATGTTGAGGGATTTGGGGAATGATGGTGAGGCAAGGTTTGAGGTTAAGAAATTCTGGAAAGTTAACAGCGGGTGATTTGAGGGCAGTGGGGTGAATCACGGTTGGATGGAGGAGTGAACTGAGTCAAGCAGGGTTCAACATTTGTCTTTGGCTGAGTCTGATTGGTAGGGTTGGTGGCGAAAAAGTGTTTCCACTGTAGGGACCAGGAGAAGGTCTTTAACAAGTCCTGCATGATTGAATTTGGGAGTGGGGCAAAAGGTGAGGCCTTTGGAAAGGACTGATATTTCCGTGGGGGTAAGGCTTCTGGAGGAAAGGTTCATGACTGTGTTTCGGGTCTGGAATCTGTGTAGCGGTGGGAGGGAGTTTTGGAGGGTGGGATAAGTGTAGGTCTACGAGACGGGGTTTTTCAGGCATGAGGGGACGTGGGAGAGGTTTGGAGGTTGTTGTAAAGGTGGTGGACAGTTGTACTCCAAAGTGGAAGCAGGAAGTGAGCAGGGTAGAGAGGTTTTTGAGGTGGCGTTGTGCATGTTGCTCTAGTTCCTCAATGGCAAGAGTTTCAATATGTATTATGGGTTCCAGAAATTTGGGACTGCATAGCAGGAGAATTTTATGGTTGGACAGTAGGCATTGCAAGGACATTTGCACTTGGTTGATATGGTTTTGCACGACTATTTGGTGAGGGCTAAGGATTGGCGGAATCGGAACAGATGGAGATCATTGCAGAAGGAGGGGTGGCAGCTGGAGACGAGTAATTTGATGGCAAGGCCATATGGGGCGGGATTCCATGAAACTATGTGTAACTCAGCATCACTACATGGTGTGTAGCAACTTTCCTTTTACTTTTCATAATATTGTTAAAGAGACTACAGTTAGAAGACACGGTATAGTATTGTCAAGCAGTAGAAATGCTAAAAAAGGGATGGGAAGTAGGTGGTTAACTTAAATAAACAAAAAGAATGCAAACATTATGGAAATTAGGACAGACAGGAGAAATACAAGGCAGATTACTTGAGCTGTAGGACTTGAATCATCTGGAGGAATAAAGTTGTCCCTTTATAGTGCAACTAGAGCATGATAGGATAACCCGCACTGCAGTTTGTGTGGTGAAAACAGATATTTAATTAGTGATGTTTTGTGCACACTAAAATTTGTGAAAAACATATATAGAGAATTAAAAAAAAACAAATATTCTAAATAAATAGTAATTTATCAGAGAGATAGTACTAGTGTGTGACAAACTAATAATTAGTTGTGCTTTATTGTATTGGATAAATATGTTCATATTCATAACGTTATTTATGTAAAATGTGTACCTTGCTTAAATGAAAGGCTTTTATATTTTCAGAATGGGATTTTCACTCTGCAAGCGAAGTGTGTGCTGACATGAAACTTCCTGGCAGATTAAAACTGTGTGCCACACCGAGACTTCGAACTCGGGACCTTTGCCTTTTGAGGGCAAGTGCTCTACCATCTGAGCTACCCAAGTAGGACTCACAACCCATCCTCACTTGCAGAAGATCTTATGTGAAGTTTGGAAGGTAGGAGATGAGGTACTGGCAGAATTGAAGCTGTGAGGATGGGTAGCTCAGATGGTAAGCACTTGCCTGCAAAAAGCAAAGGTTCCGAGTTGGAGTCTCGGTCCGGCACATAGTTTTAATCTGCCAGCAAGTTTCATATCAGCACACACTCCGCTGCAGAGTGAAAATCTCATTCTAGAAACATCCCCCCAGGCTGTGGCCAAGCCATGCCTCCACAATATCCTTTCTTCCAGGTGTGCTAGTTCTTCAAGGTTTGCAGAAGAGCTTCTGTGAAGTTGGAAGGTAGGACACGAGGTACTGGCAGAATTGAAGCTGTGAGGGTGGGTCGTGAGTCATGCTTGGGTAGCTCAGATGGTAGAGCACTTGTCTGCGAAAGGCAGAAGTCCCGAGTTCGAGTCTTGGTCTAGCACACAGTTTTAATCTTTTATAAATTGTTTTTAGTCATGTTTAAAGTAAATGATTTTACATTGTGAGTTTCTTACATTGCACAAATGTGACCTGCAGAGATATTATGGTGGTTCCTTGTGTTGTTTGTCAAAAGCAGCTATCTACATGGTACTCGTACACTGTGATGCCTGCAAGAGGTTGAGTCAGGCAGGATTTCCCAGGCTATAAAGTACACAATAGTCCAGGCAAACTTTATTTGAGTTATGCCTAAGTGTCACAGTGTGTTGTTGGAGAACTACCAGGATCACGACAACAGCCCCTTTCGGCAATTTTAGGAGACATACTGCTGATATAGTTTTGAATAACAGTAATGAATGGAACTCAGAGAGAGAGAGAGAGAGAGAGAGAGAGAGAGAGAGAGAGAGAGAGAGAGAGAGAGAGGGGGGGGGGGGGGAGGGAGGGAGTTGGGGGGGGGGGGAGCAGTGAAGGGGGCATTGAGAAGAATCTTGTAACAAAAATTACTGTACTTTACTTTGCCACTTTTTAATAGTTCTTTGTTTATACCAATACCCTAAGTGTGTTGCGTAGAAACATGCTTTCTGATTTGGCTATGCTTTCCTAGATAATACCAAATTATTATAGTATCAAGTTCACACAACTTTCTTCAGTTTTAAGCTACCATTTCAGGCTGTTTCAATTCTGGCTCCTTTGTCATGGGTGTGTGTGAACATCAGTTAGTTCTCCAGGCTGCTGCAAGGTAGCCCTGTTTCACTGTGTTCTGTTGCATGCACATATCTCTGTTACTCAGCACAGCTGACATGTGGCAACTCTTTGTTCCAAACATACTTCATTGGCATTCCAGGCACAAAGTGATACTCAGTAAAACTGGATAATAAGAACTCTGTAATGAAGGTAGGAATAATGAGGACTTCTTTGTCATTCTTACTTTTCTATACGAACAGTTCTTGTTTGTTGATAAATGTGGTTGTCTCAGTGCCTAGTGCACTATATGGGACTTGAGATGATGATGAGCAAGATGAAAAACAGTGTGCAATCTGTGACACATGGTGCTTACAGTCAGCTGGGTGTCACTGCGAGAAATCAATTTATGACCACATATAAGGTGAAATACAGCGACAGGTAAATCCGAGGAGTAAAAATTTGTATGTAGAGCTCCTGCATGTTCTTCATAGGTATAACTGAATTTAGATGGATGACACTGTAACAAAGCGGGTGGATCCCCCACCCCCTCCCACCTGTTCTGTTTTTCTTACCCCTTTTTCTTTTTGCAAATATTTTCAACTGTGTTATTTTTTATGACAGTGTGTTCAATGCCAAAAGTCTCAAATATTAACTTGGGGCTTAGACAACTTGACTTTGTTATCCAGTACATTTACTTAATTAATCAGAATATCTTGGTGTATTAAATTACCTAAAGACCACTAATTACAAATACTAGTAATTGCAAACTCCGTTATCATTGTTTATATGTAAACATATATCTCTTTACTGACTTTCAGATAAAGGAGATCAAATTACATATTAATAAATGAAGTATCCCCACAGTCAATGTTGGAAATTTGGTATTATCTTTTGCCCTCATTTAGTTTAAGACTAATTATGATTTTCACTAAAACATTGTTACTGAAATAGAATACCATATTTTAGAAAACTACACAGCATAGTTCAATAGCAGTTACTGTTGTATCTATAAGTCCACATTCAGAAGAATCTTTTGCCACTATTCATTTAATCAAGAACGTCAATATTTAACTTTAATTTGCAAAAAGGACAGGAAACAATGCCATCTGAATGTATTGCTAATTATTGTAGTCTTACAAGAAGAGAGGCTACTGCGAGCTGTTTCAGTCAGTCTGCCAAAGTGTGTAAGGCGAGCAAGATTTGTGCCCAAAATGTTTCACAGTGTACTGCAGACGAGTTAACACAAATTACATCTTGTTCTGAGTTTTATCTAAAATCTGTGTCCAAGCGTCTATTCAGTGACAGTTTCCTATGATCGATTGTGAACTTTTAATTGACTTAATAAAATTTGTCAGTCTTCTAATAATTCCTTCTGCTGTGGCAATAGGACTGGACTGTGATATTTTCAAATTATACTACTGTGCACATGAGTTTTGGATTGGTTAGATTTCAGGAACAGTGATCTAAGAACATTAATCAGTGACTGTGTTAATTAAATGTCTGCCACATGTGAACTTATGTCACTTCATATTATTAGGTTATTGCACTCTAACAGTCTCAATGTAGAACATCTATCGAGTGTAGTATATGGCTAGCTGTTTTGGGAAATTAATGTATTTGGACTGAAAACCTGGTATGGACCACATCATTTAAAATAGCCTACATTAGACACCCATTTTTCAGCCAGATTTAGTGGAAGTGCAGCTACTGGAGGCATATTAGCATAGAGAAATAAAGGCTATGCTTCAACATGGAGGAACATTCAACTGATGCAGCACTGTGAGAAAGCTACAAACTAGTACACATCTTTCTCGTTGGGTGTCTGCTCAGATAATGTCTGTTTGCCTTCAAAGAGTAGAGGTAAAGAAATTTGATAATATGCTTGTACGAGCAAAGGGTTTTTGGTGATATACACAATTGGTTTCAGATACGAAAAACCAAATACAGCAGGAAGGTCAGACTTTTGTTTCTTATTCACTTACAATTTATGAAATGACAGATGTAACAGACTATGCACAGCTTAAAATATTTGTGCTAGGTGTTGACCCAGAGGAGCTACTAGAAGTGACACCTACGGATTATACAATAACAGATTGTGACCTGTATGAGTCGGTGTGTGAATCCATTGAGAAAATCTGTTTGTCACCAGGGAACGAAGCCTGTCCCGTGACAGACTGCACCGCAAAAAGTGGTGAACTTGAGGTGTCGAGGTTGTGGTGCCCTGTGTGGTGAATTCTGTAAGGTCTCATAGTCTCAGTCCCCTCAGATTGAAAGACTTTTTGCTAGACATGGAAGCAGCAACATGTGTGGTATGTTAGCTTATCAGAGGCAAAGTTTTTGACGTATTCTTTGTGATTTGGAAGAAAATAACTTTGTTTATGGAAATGAAAGGAGAGATGTGGCCGTCACTAAAAGATGAAAAATGTGAAATGAAGTTATCTTTTCTTCAATAATATTAAAATATATTTAAATAATTCAATGTCAGTTCAAAGGAAGGATCTAATTTTATCTCACATATTAAATAATAGTATAGGCATTATCTGATTATTTCATTGTTTCTTGGTAGAATATTTTACACATTATGAATGAAAAAGCACGACACTGGTGTAATGATCTGTAATATTTATTATTTTACCATCAGGCTTTTGGCTGTTGCACAATCTTCAGCTACAAAGATAAATGTGTGTGAGCCTGTGAAATTTTTGTTGATCAGAGGTTTTAAAATAGCGCAACTACAGGGTATTTCAGTTGGTTCCCAAAGATGACAATTGTTAATTTGGGACTAAAACAAGGATTATTTCAGTAAAATGAAGGTTAGGTAAAATACGAGGCACTTTAAATAATGAACTACATGACAAATTATGAATCATAAGTTGAACAATGTGTCGTAAAATTTGATGACATGTTCAAGAGGGTTACTAAACATGATATTCTTGCCCCTAAAAGGTCCAATATTACAAACAGGTGCACTACAACAAGTGAGACTTAACAGATAAATAAAATAATTGTTTACACAAAGCGAAACTTTAATACAGCAAGTGAAACTACAGTAACTGAAATAAAGAAAAAATCTGGCCCGTTAGTAGGACGACGGGTATTACAGATCTCAATGGGATTATTAGCAGTGTCCACAGTTAAAAGTGGTGAGTAAGGGAACTGTGTGTGATTATTCGGTACTAAGTTGTGCAAGTAGACATATGTTTATTAATTTCATTGTTTCAAGGTGGTTCATCTTCCTTCCTTCATGCATGATATGTAAGACTTCATGTCACAACTTTTAACTGTTGTCTTTTTTAAGCAGGTGGTCTGCATAAGTCGAGTCTACAACTCTCCAAATTTTATGGTAGCTTTCTAGCAGGTGGATGTTACCCTGCCAGACCGTTATACATCGAATTTGCAACTATTACAAGTGATTTAGAATATTCTGCTCTTTTTCCAAAGCTGACATGCTGTCTTTACCATTGGGGAATAAGTGACCAATAGTGTTGTGCACATAAAATGTTTTTTAGTTTATAGACTTACACTTTTTGGTGACATTCCGAGAGACTTTTCCTAAATATGGAACATTGCACCATTTATTAGGGTCCTGAGGTGATAGTTCAAGTGTATGTAACAAAGAGAGGAGACCTGCTGTTTTTATTTTTGACGCATTATTGAGTCCACCAAGACAGGAGCGGATTTGTTTCTCTGTAATTCATTCACTTTGGAAGTTGTCATAGCTCATGAGGATGCATATTAGGCAATGTATAACTGAATTAAAGGCAGCATGTTTGTGGGTCACTTGGTGTTGAGAATTAGCAGGTATTACAATGTCATTTATAATAGGCTTCCTGGAAAGTAAGAATGTAATCACTGATATCTTATGGCTAGATGTAAATAATTTATAGAGTTACATCAAACTCGGTTGAATTTCATACTGTTGCACTTAAATTTTAGCTGCCTGAGGAATATTTGATGCTGCCTAGTAGTACATATCTATAAACGTAATACATCATCAACATACCTAAACCAGTATCCAACCTTGGAAGAGACAATGCTATTTTCCTAGAAATAGTTTTTCAGAATTGTCCATGATGATTTCTGGTAGGACGTTTAGGTGCTCATGAACAGGTATGTTAGTGAATAAGATGCTGACATAAAAAAAAAGTATCTTGGCCTAGGGGAATTTATGAGCCTTCTTTCTTCTAAAGTAGACAATACATGCAAGCACGACTTGCACACACATGACCACTGAGGACGAATATGGCCTCAGTGACTACAGACAATTGGCATGTATGTGAGAGTTGTGTCTTGCATGAATGTGAATGTATGTGTGTGCATTATCTACTCTAGAAGAAGGCCTTTTGGCCAAAAGTTCATATTTGTTGTACCTGTCTGCGACTCAACATCTCCTCTATACAGTGAGTGCATTCTATCCTTTTCAGAATTTTGTCTGTGATATGTTTGACAGGGAAGTCGGTCATGCCATTGTGCATATTATGTACAAAAAGCAGAATGCTAAAATAAGGAAATTATTCGGTAGTAAACAACTTTCAGAATCAATTTGAAAGCTTAAGTCACAAAATGTGAGGCAAACCTTTTGGACTTTGAAACAACCACCATAAAATTCCATAAAGCAACTGGAAGCAATAAAAATAGATATTCTATGAATTAGGCGATGAATCTCCACTAAGTATATCGTAGCTCACGAACTGGAAAATTCTAATGACATTTCTGGTGTCCCATCACATAAGGAAAGTCAAGCTGTAAACAATTTCAATCGGAAAATGAGTTATAATAATGTTACAGCAACCACATCAAAGGAAGTACTCTTGTATTAACAAAAAAATATGACTACGTAAACAAAGTAGAATATTTCCTAAACTCTTCCAACTTCCAGCAAATGCAGAAGAAAGGCCTACTATCTTATAACGATGAAGTAAAAAGTGTTATCAAGCTGTGTAAAAGTAGAATATCTAACTCTAGTACCCACTTTCGCAACAACTTGAAGCCTTTAACTTCCAGACTCCATAAAATTCATAAGGACAATATACCTATCCTCCCTGTAGTGTTTTCATTCTCAACTCATTATTACAAATTAACCAGAGAATTAAATGACCTCATCAAATCCAATTTTATGCCTAGATATGGTAGTCTTAATTCAACTGACATAGTGAACAAGTTAAAAGATATCCAAATCCCCCTAGTGCCAAATTACTTTCTTTTTATGTCAGCAGCTTTTTCACTAATATACCTGTTCATGTGTGCCTGAAGACAGGTATTAGGAAAGAACAAACTACTGTATCCGCTGGCATAAAAGGTGCACCCCACTTATTAACACTTTTTGTAGGGAAAAAATTTCTCACTTAATACACCTATTGCAAACCTATTATTCCACATATATGTGCATGTATATCAAATATTTAGGCAATAAAAACATAAGAAAGTTCTCACCTTTTAATTTTCATCCTCATATCCACAGAATTCATTCTCAGAGCTGAAGGAAAAAGTACTTGAAGTTGCTATATCAGAATCTGAATCGTCATTGAAACTATTCTCTGTGTGATACAGTGCATTATTGATTCCACACTTCTTACACAATTTAATCACTATTCCAGTTTTTATAGACTCCCAGGAAGCTTTGAGCCACAAATCTGAGCAATGCTGGGTCTCTTCATCCTTCCTGGCAGTACAGTTTCAAAATCTGTAGATTTCATCCATGTATTCTACTCCTTCATAAGTCCCTTAAATAGTCTATTGATACATACATCCGATGGTTGAATGGTTGAAGTAAACTAGTTAGCCCAGCAATACAGCTGACTGACTCTTCAATTCATGCAGTCTATTTTTAACATCTTCTGCTCTGTGAGAACGAAGCTGATCCCATACTAACAGGGCAGGCTTCTTCAGTAGGCCTCCAAGTTGCCTGGCCAGATTTATCCATCCACCTCATTTCTCCTCCATCCATCAGCCTTCATCATGCACATGGGCAAATATTCCCTTCGGCATTTGCTCCTTAGGAAGCCCTCTTTCTTTTAAAATATCAAAAGTGGCGCCCAGTTTTGTTCCATCAGCACAGCAGGATAAAATGACTGTGTAATGAGTCTTCTTGTGCCCTTGGAATGCACAGATCTGTTAGGAGGGACATCAAAGGTTAGCAGAGTCTCTCACGTTTCCAATTTGCGGAAGTTCAAACTTTCTCTTTCCCTTGCATCAGCGAGAAATCAATGAAATTCAACAATTTTTTCTTCGCACTCCACTGGCGTCTTCTGTGACACATTTGTCTTGGTCCAACCGCAAAGCCAATCTCTCTTCATAAATTTTAACATCATGATGTTGATCCAGTAAAGCCAGTAAACCTTTGTTAGTGGATATTGCTTTCACTCAATGAATTACGATTTTCGTAGAAACTGAAATTCTCGCTTGTCTGTTCTCTAAAATCCAAATATCGAGTTCTGCTTCAAGTTTTTATCATTTAAAAGTTCCACTTCTCAGATTATCTTTACCGTGAGGTACTTTCTTTAAAACATCTCCCTGATTCCGCCAAGTTCTTATCATTTTTTCAGTTGGGGGTGGCCTGAAATACCTTTCTGCAGGCCTGTTTCCATGCTCTTTAGTGTATGCATGGACCTGCAGCTTTAATGCAATAGTACAGCGATGTCATTTTTCATTCATAATTTACAAATACAACCACAGTACAAGTACAACACAAGACGATCTCCACACTGAACACAAGAATAACTGAAGTCTGAACAAACGATAGAAAAACCGTTAACAACTATACAACTGGAATGCTCAAAATTCACAAGGAAGCTAACAATGAATTACTTCAAGCTGAACCATAGAAATTTTGAAGAAACGGAGCTTATAGGTACCTCTCTCAACTGCCTACTGACATATAGGACACATCTAGAATTCTTGACCTACTTTTGAAGGAAAAGAGTGCCCCTTATATGCCAGCAGGTATGGAAGTTAGGATGATATCACAACATGCATGTAGAAGAGTTTCTGAAGCTACAAAGAAATGCAGCTGAGATCAGGCACGTGTCTGGGTCAACATTACGACTTATCTCTGTCGTGGAAAGAATACAAACTGTAGTAATGTTCCAGTTTGATTCTCCAACACTGACGAACATTATCAATATTGTCACAACTTGGGATCTGACATCAAAAGCCACATCCACACCAGCCGTGCTGCACAAAACCGAGGACAGAAGTTCAGTGCAGCATGGCACATATAGGGTGGACTTCAAATTGTTCCACTCTGCACGTCAGTGAACAAGTTTCGTGCAGCATCAATACATCAAAGGAAATGTTTGGATGACATATCTCATTTTCCATTATTATTGACACACGCAGGCACAATGGAACATTGCTGTGCATCCACAAACATTCTGCGCTGTTCTGTGTTTTTTTTTTACACTGCACTTAGTGGTGTGTCATGTGTGGATATGGCTGAATATTTTGCCATTTGTGAATAAAACAGTGTGTCATCTTTCATAAATGTAATAAAATGTTAAATAGAATTGCTCTGTTAAACACATCATCAGCATAAAATACTATTAGTATCATGTCTGCTAAGTCAGTCTCCTCATTAGCAAGTATTATTGTGTATATAGTGGTGTAAAACCCTGTGCTATTTTGTCTTCTTGTACTGACTGGAGGAGAATTTCTATAGTTACACTGAACTTTTCATCTTTTACCTTTTTTGCTTAAGTTTAAATTTACAAAACACCTTCGAAAAATACACTTCAAATCCTGTATTACAGGCTTTTGACTCACCTATTAACCATGTACGACAATGAATTGAAATTATACTTTTGTTGAAACTTACACTGCTACACGCAAAATATGAAAAAAAAAAAATAATAATTCTATAACAATATACATATTGTCTCTAAAACATGGAACTTATGTATGCTGTCAAAAAGTGATCATTTTATTCATAATCAAAAATGTTCAATTGCATAATCCAAAGACCTTAACAACTGAGATATTCTGTAGCTAATAAAGTTATTATAATTGACAACTTTATTTATATTTAGAGGTTATCTTCTTTTTGTCTACATTATTGACATTTATAATGCACATCTGAAAAGTGAATCTCATTAACTAAATACATTCCACTACCAACAAGGTGACAGAACAACTTTCAAAGTACAATCTGTACAATATTAGAAAAACAAAGAACCTGTACAACACAAAGCAATAGGAACTAGTAGTCAACCACATCAGTAATGAAATCCATTCTGCATGGAGTATATCATAAATAAATTACAGAAAGTAAAACATTGTCAACAAGATATTAAATAATATTTGCTTGTAACAATTATTTTTAACTAATAGGTGAAATGTTGTCTTTTCATATGGACATTGTTCACATGACTTTTTTCTGTACAATAAATTGTATGTGTTAACTGTAAATAAAAATGACTTCACTTGTAAAATTGCTCCTATCAGTGATACCAAAACCATATTCTATTTAACATATTTCAGACAACAATTTTACTGCTATGTTACTGATATTATCCACCAAAACTAAAACAACCTGAAGGCAATCACTCATAATCATGACAAATATGCGGAATAAACACAAAAATTTTTCATCTTTCCTTTCGTCTTTGTCTCTCTGCCATGTATCACTTTGAAAGCTACAGTGCCATTATACATGCATGGACCCTGTGTAATGGCACATGGGGGGAAATGCCAGGCTGTGTTATAATTTCTTAGATTCCTGGGAAGCACTCACACTTCATTTCTTACAGCAACAGCTACAATTGCCTAGTCTGTATGACAAGTATAGTTTTGCATCGAATAATACATTCATTCTTATAAGTAAGTTATCTTAAGAACTGTAATTTGACAACAGTACAGAAAATTTAACATAATAATATGTGATTCTAAATAGCTTACAGCAAATCTGTCATGATTCTTTTGCAAATATAATTTAAAAGCATTTTCTTTCCACTACGCTACTGCAAATAAGGAGCTGCAATACTTGCATTAATGATGTAATTCTCAAAGAGAAAAGGATTTGAATCTACAGGTATACTTCTTTCTAGACCACACAGGAATATTTTATGAAGCTGGGTAGAGTCCCAATACAAACAAGACTGAAAACAGAAAAAAATATCGCTTAACAAAATTACAAATCAAACAGTAAACATACAAAATATTTTCATTGCGCTACAATCGACAAATGGGGATTCAAAGAAACTGCAATATTTCATAAAGCAAAATAAACATTTTTGTGCAAAAATATATGTGTGAAACATGACATGACAGATACACTTATTTATTGCATATTTTATCTACTGACATCAGGTGATCTTTTATTAATACACTGTGAAACACATCACTACAGCCTAGGGGCATTTAGTAGGCTGCTGCAAGGCAAATGTAGTGTCTAATCAAATGTTTGTAGGAGATACACAGATATAAATGTTGTGAAATACTGCTAACAATAAGAGTAGATGTAAAAGTTGTTCTGTTTTAATATACAACTAATTAAATCAATGAATATCAGCCTTGAAGTCACTAATACCAAGATTATTCTCTGAAAGCCAAACAATTCCAACCATTTTAAAAGGTCACCAATTCTACACCTAATGAAATAGTAGTATGTGAAAAAACCTACTGATGAGGTGGAATAAATTAGTATTTCGTTTAAAGGCACAGAGAGAAGGAAGATATGCTCATTGAACATAAGCTGCCTGATACAAAAATGATGGTAAATCACAATGCCAGATCTCTTCCTTATCTTCAGTGTGTCTATTGGCAGACAGCAACTAATTTAACGGTTAAATGAGATGGTCAAAAATGAAAGAAGACAGATAAAATTGTTACATTAACATAAACTGCGTATTAGGAAAACGGCTTTTGACTGTACGGAATTATTATTTTGTTGTTCAATACCTCAGAAGCAAAACAAATTAGAGTCAGAAAAAGATGAGAAGAACAATTAGATTAATCTACAGTAGTATCCAGCAGAATGGAAATCAATCTCTGTCTTTCATTTCCCAGGTGATTAGGGAATCTCTATTGAGAACACCTATATTTTAAGATAAAGGTAATGAGACACACTCGAAGTTTAACTTTAGAAAAGGTATGCTGTGCACCAACCAGGTTTCCTTACTCTTACTACACTCTTTACATTATAACGTCATATTCGCAATAGTTCCACCAATTTATGATGTTGAGCATATTTCTGGTAATGTGCCAGTTCTGAAATCTTTATGCGTTTATTTTTATGTTGCATTCTATGCTACTGATAGCTCAAAAAGGTAGAAGAAGACTACATAGTGTCTGCCAACTGTCCTAGTATTGAGTACCACAGCAGTAGACACTTTCTAATGCATTAGTTTCTATCCAGAACATGCAAGGAAAATGAGATCCATACATAGTTCTCTCATGTGAAGGGCAGCAAATCTGCTTGAGAATGAAATATATACCAGCAGCGAAACAACAGGTGTTGCAATAATTGGAAGCACTAATATTTAAAAAATTAATAGTATCTGCACTCCTTTCCAACCCCCCCTACCCCCCTCTCTCCAACAAAAGAATACTCAAGATCTACCCTTTCTTCATGTAATGAAAGAGGCATAAATTTTCATTAAAAAAATCAAGTTTTTAAACTATAAAATGTAAAAATCTTACATAACTAATTACATTAAAATAGGATATTATTATTAACTGAAAGATAAATATGTGAAAAATTGATAACATGAATTAAATTCGCTCCAGACTTGAGCGAATAAAAATTATTTACAGAAACTTTATTGGTGCTTGATGTCAAAGCCATAAAAGATAACTTCACAAAAGAATGTGTCAATATTTTTAATCTAATATAAATAAAACATAAAATATTTGCATTTTTTCTAGTCTGAAAAAGTATAAATTAATGCAACTCTCAAAATATCACTGTAATTTAATTGCTGTTCTCCAGAAATGCTACCAAATCCATGATAACCAGTGTAGACACACTGAGGAGCATTCAAATACCTAGTCTATTAAACACCTTTTTCCATGTAATCAGTTACGAACTCTGGTGCTTAGCAAAATCAAGACATTCTTTTCGGGATTCTATAAGCTGGAAAAATTATATGAATTATTTATGTTTACTGAATAGACTACACAATTATGGGCTTCATTTCCTCTCTCTCAAAAACCCTCTCCTTGCAAGAATGACCTTCATGCTATCAGAGACTACAATAAATATGTTTTAAAGAATTGTTCAAAATATTCTGAATAGTGTAATCCTACAGAAACCACAGGCATTTGCCAAATCAAGTTGTACCCTACACATCTATTTATTATATTAATTGAATGAGACATCTTTATGTTCAAATTATACCAGTGTTTGAATGAATAAATGTGGTTAAACATCAGCAAATACCCCCAAAAATAAAAAATACTGAGAAAAAATTTTGGACTAATTGCTAAGAAGCTTAATACACAAAGGGATAAAACTACACACACATCCAAATTATTCATGTCCAGTGGATAAGCTTCTATACAATGTAAATTTGAAAAGACACATTACTGACGTATTGCTTAGTATGTTTTTAGTGCCTGAAACTTATTAACATCTGGCAAAAACTGTAATTACCCCATTTCCAATGACAGGGACTGACAATACTTACACACAATGACCAGTTAACTACTATTACTTATTTACCGCCTGCATCTCTAAACAAGGAATATACAAAAAGAACCAACTTCAGTACAAAAAGAAAATGTTCATTGAATAAGTTCTACAAAAACTGTAAAGACCAAAACTCTCTGTAACATCACAAATGAATAAATAAGTGTTAGATAAGTGTTATGAATCTCTAAGTAAATGAGAGATCTAGAGAAATTTATTAACCATACCTATATGATAATGAGTGTAACAGCCATAAATAAATATATATGTATATATATTTTTTACACACCGTCAGTATCTTTCCAGAACAGATATTCTTACAAAACAAAAACTGAAGGCTTAAAATGTAGTAAAATAAAATAAATATAAAAATACAAATTACACAAATAAATAAATAAAAGGCATCACTATCACCACCGCTACATAAAAAGTACTTTACTGCATTACTACTTATTGGATAACTATGCAGAACAACTGTTCAAAATATATGGATTTCAATAATACAAGCGGTTGCATAAACAAAAACCACAAGCTGGAAGTGCAACATAAACTAAGGACAGAGGGAACAACCTAAGCCACCATTACATTATACAGCTACAAGTTTGTATATTTATGAGCGAACCTCCTGTTCTATTGCTGCGTTAGCAGTAACAATGCTCTCAGCTGGCGCTGGACTTGGGACTAATGTAGTATCCTGAGGTGCATCGGCATACTGGTCAGTAACTGCAGTTGGGGTTGGTTCTTGGTCTTGCTCTGAAATCTGAATATCCTGCACTGGAGGTACTGTGACATCACCACCTGCACCAGGATCAGGCGCAACACCAATGTCACTGTCCCGTAAGCGGCCACGACCCTTCGACATTCCTTCTGGTGGCGGAACGATAGGAATAGCTGCACGCTGGCGTTTCTGGGCTACAGGCGGTGGCCGTGACATCACTTGTTCTTCTGTGCTATAATATGTGATTCCTTGGGCTTGGAAAAGCTCTGGCGGCTGGCCTGGAGCCTGTTGCAAATAATAAAAATATTACATCATCTACAAATAATCAGTAAACATTTATACACAAACAAGTGATCATTTTAATTTAATTTTCTAGCAACTGATAAACGGCTTATTTCCACAACTTATTGGTTATAGGAAAGGATCAGGTATGAACTATTGTTAGGAGTCACTCAGTAAGCAAACATCTTCGGCATGGCTATAATTTTTCTGGAAACCTGCCCTGAAGTGAGCTCTCCATGCAGCGCAAGGAAGGATGTGCTATCACACAGAGATTTGACATCCCCAATGAGAAGAACAGTTGATCACACATCTAGTATGACAATGTGATTTCTAGACTATGGTAATGAATGTAACTAAGACTTGCAAAGAAAGCAGTCAACACAGTAAAAATGTAAAAAATATTAACATACCATTTTATAGAGCTTTCGAAGGTGACTTAGTTGCCGCAACATGAGGAGTTTTATGAGAAATATTAATGAAGTTATCAATTATGAGAAATTGCTAATCAGCGAAAATACGTAGTTTACAAAGTCAGATCACTATACACTGCATTATCATTCTCTCTATAATTCTAATGACATGTCCACAAGGAACATAAAACAAGGACATTAATTACCTTACTGTTAATCATGCTAACTAAGACAAGTACAGGGAACTGGTGTAGGGCACTATTATTTCATTCTTTCCGTATTGCCTCAGATATTTTCAAGCAATTCTGAAGTTTTTTCATCTTTTCACATCCATAAATACTCTTTTCACTTTGACATTTGTCTCTTTTAGTTTAAATCCTATAATTTTCTTCTTCAGTTTCTTGAGATTTTATGTTTTGTTTTGCTGATCTTCCAATCTAACCTTTTTTTTTTAATGATATCTGGAGTCCTATTTTTTGTGCTGTGTTTTGCAGGCTTGTTGTTGTTGTCTTCTGTCCTGAGACCGGTTTGATGCAGCTCGCCATGCTACCCTATCCTGTGCAAGCTTCTTCATCTCCCAGTACTTACTGCAACCTACATCCTTCTGAATCTGCTTAGTGTATTCATCTCTTGGTCTCCCCCTACGATTTTTACCCGCCCCACTTCCCTCCAAAGCTAAATTTGTGATCCCTTGATGCCTCAGAACATGTCCTACTAACCGGTCCCTCCTTTTTGTCAAGTTGTGCCACAAACTCATCTTCTCCTCAATACTTTTCAGTACCTCCTCATTAGTTACATGATCTATCCATCTAATCTTCAGCATTGTTCTGTAGCACCACATTTCGAAAGCCTTTATTCTCTTCTTGTATAAACTATTTATAGTCCATGTTTCACTTCCATACATGGCTACACTCCATACAAATACTTTCAGAAATGACTTCCTGACACTTAAATCTATACTCGATGTTAACAAATTTCTCTTCTTCAGAAACGCCTGCCTTGCCATTGCTCAGCATCACCCGACTTAATTTGACTACATTCCATTATCCTCGTTTTGCTTTTGTTGATGTTCATCTTATATCCTCCTTTCAAGACACTGCCCATTCCGTTCAACTGCTCTTCCAAGTCCTTTGCTGTCTCTGATAGAATTACAATGTCATCGGCGAACCTCAAAGTTTTTATTTCTTCTCCATGGATTTTAATACCTACTCCGTATTTCTTTTGATTGATTTACTGTTTGCTCAATATACAGATTGAATAACATCGGGGACAGGCTACAACCCTGTCTCACTCCCTTCCCAACCACTGCTTTCCTTTGCAGGCTTATTATTTGATTTCTGGTTACTTTCATGTTATTAGCTAGTAACACAAAATCATCTGTGAATCCCAAGCAATTTAAGTTTATTTGATCTCTCCTGGTCACAATCTGTATTGCCATAGGATTTTTCTTGTACGTACCATTCTGTCATCAAGTATTCCAGAGCACAGGTGAAGAGTACTGGTGATAGACTATAATCCCATCTTAGCTCTTCTTTAATTTTAAATGGCTCAGACAGTTCTCCTCTGAATTTTGGGAGGGTTTATTTTATCATTTTAAAATCAGGGATGTAGTCAAATTTTTTTTTAATGTTTCTGATTTTGTAGATCCGTGAATACAATGACAGCTTTTCTGAAATCTACACAGGTTATGATTTCTCATTTTTTGACTTCTTTTGTAGATAACAATTACTAATTTTACAGTGATTATTTTTTCCAGATGTGTTCCCTGGGATGTGAATGCTCATTGGTAGTCTTTTAGCTCTTGTTCAAATTGAACTTTACAGCGACTGTACAGAATTCTTAACAATACTTCATATGTGCAATCCAAGAGGGAAATCCCTTGGTTGTTACTGGGATTAGTTTTTTCCTCCTTTTTTGTATAATGTAAGCAGTCCAATGTTCTGATTGTTCTTCAGATTTTCAGTGCAGCAGTGTAATATATCTTCGCTTGTTCTGTTGCATGTTTCAACAGTTCTGCAAATGTTTGATCTTCTCTTCATCCCTTGTTGGTCTTGAGCTCTCTCAAAGTTTTGCAGACTTCAAAGATTGTTGGTGGGTTTATATTTTCAGGTGGTGTTTTTATTGGGATTTCTGTGTTTATCTGAAGGGATGTGTCCTAATTCCCCCATTGCACAAATTAAGGCTACAACACAAATTTAAAGAACTATCTCCTTTCTGCAAGCTATAAGGGAATACAAAATTGTGTAAGCATGCCTCCTCCAAAGAGTTCTGAAGCAACTATCACAAAACTGGGGAATACCAAACGAGCTTCTGCACTAGTGAAAACTGTATTGAACAAATATTCAGTTTAAAAACAGGAACAGTTCGATCGTATTCTCCTTTGTGGATGGACTTAATGAAGGTGTGTGATTCAGTCAATAGGCAGTCCCTTCTTATCATCCTCAAAGAACAATGACTCCACCCAAAAACACTCAATTCATCAAACAAATACTAACCAATACAACCTCTATAGCAAAATTCATGGGTGTTGTGTCAGAACTATTGCTGATCAAAATCAATGTTCGGCAGGGAGTGGTCTGTCTCCTATCATCTTTAATCTGGTTTTGGGCCGTAATCTGAGAGTGGGAAAAAGAACTTAAAAACAAAACTATTGAAAACCTGTACAACCTGGTAGACGTAAAAGTGACATCCCAATTTCTTGTCCAACTTTCGCAAATGACCCAGCAATACTAGCAGACAATGAGATGACTGCAATTAAAAAGACAGAAACTCTCAAGCAATTGACTGAAAGAGTTGGCTTTCAAGTATTCCTCCAAATAACCGAGTACAGCTGATCAAAAGCTGATCACAAAATATGGACAAAGAGAGAAAGTTCAATACTTGTATTTGAGAGAAATCCTTGAATCTACAAGGCAGAGAGAAAATGGCACAAAAAATTTGAATGCAAAAGCTTAGGAGAGCTTACAGCACAATCTACTACACCTATAGTGAGAAACTTATGTCCATACACATGAAAATCAGGCACTATGATACAGTTACTAAACCTGAAGTCTTGTACGTTAGTGAAATTCTTCATTCCACAGAAAAGGTGATCTGGAAGATATCCTAAAAGGACAATGCAAAATTCTGAAAGACATTCAGCCCCAGAAGAACAGAAGATGGTTTCAGATTATAATGCCAAAAAACAACCAAACAACTAATAAAATCTCACAACAGATGTCAGAAAAAGAAGATTGAAGTTTTATGGACATGTTACTGGCAATATGTAAAATATGGCATTCTTCAGAATGCCTATGTAATGTATATGAAATGTCTGAAATTGAATGTCAAAATAAGAACAAGATTGATTTTTATACACTGACAAGGCATTGTATACTTAGCTGGATTTTCTCCTGGCAACGTATATAATACGCCAAATTCTGCCTTTTTCTTCCCCTCACCACTACTGTTTGTGGTGGTGTTCGGGTCTTTGTTTAACGGTTGCGAAGACAGCTTATTGTCGTACGACGTTCAACTAACACGCCACAGATATCACTATACTAGTTCTCCAGTGTATAGCATCTGGCTGAAGTTCCACAGATGCTCTCCTCTCATCCTACCCTGTTGTTCTTGTATCACCATGTCAGGAAAGAGTGTAGTCCTAAGACAGGAATCACGCCATGCTGACACGCAACAACGGTTCTGCGATGAATTATCTCAAGTAAGAGCCGATGCTACTAAAAACTGTGGTTTCCTAACCGAAACCAGTTACCAAAAGTTAGACTATGATGTGAGAAAGGCTAAGATGACCATGAAGAAGGAACAGCGGGACTATCATCTGCCGAAACACTATGACGTAATGATGGTCGAGAAAAAGACTTAGTTGGTCTAATCCGTTAGAGATGGTATGAGTGCTACTGAAACTTATGTTGTGAACTCCTAGTTATCTGACATACTCCATAAGGGCCATTTGGCTGTTGGTCATGGACGGCAGGACAGGATGTTGGAAGAACTTTCGCCGAAGTATAAGAACATTACCCATATGATACTGAGCTGCACGTTCACCTCTGTGAGCCTTGGCAGAACAAGCAAAAAGGTTTTGTGTAGTCAAGCCAATGTTTTTTTCAGAATTCAGCCGCTGTTGTCAGGTTAATCTCATCGATTTTGAGTCCAATCCTGATATGTATCACATGTTCTCTACTGCTTCCATGATGTGGGAGAAGCAGTGGACCACAAAACATACGATTTTCATCCACCAAACACTACTGGTATTCTCAGTGGGAAATGCAATATCCTGATTCTCCTACCAGGCCTGTTAGTTATAATGAAGAATTACCAGAACCAGTGACTCCTGAGAATGTAGTAGTGATTAAAGATGAATACTCCTGTAGGCTGTTTACCACATTGTTTGCAAATTCCCCAGACTGTAGCATCATTGGAGCATCAAGCAATGAAATTATGTCGATGAAATTGTAGGCTACTTCTTCTGCTCACTTTGATTTTAGAGCCCTGAGAACTACAAACATAGTGAGAAGATCTTAGTAGACCATTATAAACTTGTACACTCCTGCTTGGTCTCCTGTGTGTTCCTTGCTGCAAAACAAAACAGAAAATCTCAAGAATACAGCCTACAGGAGTATTGGTCCATCTTGAAGATTGACCATGGTAAGCCACACCACTCAAAGTCAGGGGTGCATCAAAAGAGCAAATCAGGACATTGAAAATACGCTGTGTACTTGGATGCAAGAAAAAAAGCTAGATGCTGAAGTGATGGACTGTGGTTTGTCGAACTTATGAAAAACAGAGCTTTTCATTCTGGGATTAACAAAATGCCATACGAAGGTCTGTTCAGTTGCAAAGCTAGAGTAAGTCTCTCGACATCGTCGTCTTATACAAAAAGTAGAGAGTGGGAAAGAGCTGGAAAAAAATAACAGAGAGGTCACAAACAACACAACAGCAGAAAGAAAGACTAGATGAATCAATGCAAGAGGCGCAGCTCCCTGCAGAAGACATAGATGAGAATGCAATCCATGATTGAGTAAACCAACACAGTGATGAAGGCATGATTATTGAAGAGCCTTCCATTTCTGTTGTCACCGAAGACCCCCTTTATACATATATATATATATATATCACACGACAAAAGTGTGACCGAAACATTCATGCCATCTGTGCATTTCTCCTAAAGACAATGAGCATGACAAAGTAGAAGGTTATGGGGTTGTCATTTCATACAGTGTTTGCTTCACTATTGAGAACGCTATTGAAAGTAAAACGGAGTCAAAACTGAACCTTGAGGTTTAAGTCACGAAATGATAAGGATTATTACAAAAAAGTTCCTCCTGTGCCTTTTGGTACCAATGTGAAAGTTTTGAATCCCGATGTTGACAAAGGGCAGGGTGACTCATTCAATCTGTTTGCATTTGTGAACCACACAGAAAATAGCTTTTACCAACTTGGAACCACAGGAGGAATCTTGAAGCAACTCTTTTCAAGATCAGAATTCACTGTATGTACAAAGAACTCAATGAGAATTGAAGACGTTCCTGACCACAAAATAACTCTCCAATCTGCAGCTAATCAGTCCCCAGAAAGTGGCCAATGATCATTCAACATGAAATGCCAAAATATGATGCGCCTCTGTGTGAAAAAGAAAATTAAGTGCAATTGAAAATGTCATTCAAGCCTTCCCTGCTGCAACAAATGGGTCATGCCAGTTCTTCTTTGTGTTTTATTGGTTAACAACATTCTGTTCACATTCTTCAGAATTGAATGTACAAGATCAAATTGCCAATATTTAAAACAATCTTTTGTGAAGAAGAAAAGAGAGTACTTCAATCTTAGTTCTGCTTTCTTTGTTTTCCAATAAGAATATCCTATGCTTTGTTTCAGTTTTGTTCTTTGGGTTTTGTATTAATCAATAAAGGCATCTCATCTTGTGCCCTTTTAACACTTTTCGTAAATGGTACTGGTCATTCTGTACAATGCCTAAGAATTTTATAGAACACCTAGTAAAAGCATATAACATTTTCATAAACAACTTATACTTCACAGTTTGCCTAAAACCTATGCATTCTATAGAATACCGGGTTTGCATACAATGCCAGTAACTGACATATCCACAGATTCCCAAAAACAAGACTCACTCACTAAACTGCAACATACTTAGAACAACTCAGACCCATACCCTGGTTCCAACAGGTTAAAAACAATTTACAAAATTATCATATAAATCCATGACACATTTTCAACCGAAATTTGTACAGAGAAAAAAATTAGCAAACAAAGTATGGCCAGAGAATGAAATCACCAGCAGACCAGGGACAAAGTGGACTGAAGAATAGAAAAATACCACACAGAAGACTGAAGCCTAATAGCTTTGTGAGATCAGACAGGGTCCAGTCACACTAAATAATAATAATAATATCTATAACTCAATTAACCATTTCAATCAAAACCAATGAAAACAATGTCCGCAGATTTCCAATTTAATAATAAAGAAAATGTGAGTGTAGAGTGTAGAAATGTATATGAATCCTTTACAACTTTGTGAGAAGGAAAGCTGCTACTCACCATATAGTGGAGATGCTGAGTCGCAGATAGGCACAACAAAAAGACTCTCGCAATTAAAGCTTTTGGCCATTAAGGCCTTTGTCAACACTAGACACACACACACACGGAACTCTCATACATGACTCCAGGCTCAGGCAACTGAAAACCAGTGCATGATGGGAGTGACAACTGGGTGGGGGTCAGGAGGAGGTCGGGTTGGGGTGGTGGAGGGATAGTATGGTGGGGGTGGTGGACAGTGAAGTGCTGCAGGTCAGACAGAGGGCAGTGGAAAAGGAGAGAAATAAAAACACTGCGTGTGGTGGTGGAATGACAGCTGTGTAGTGCTGGAATGGGAACAACCCTGCCTTTGATGGGATATGTGATGTTAGTGACCTGACTGGAGTAGATGGTGATGGGACGATATACGGGACAGGCCTTGTTGGCCGAAAGCTCACTACTGACAGTCTTGCTGTTGTGCCTATCTGTGACTCAGCATCTCCACTATATGGTGAGTAGCAACTTTTCTTCTCATGATACTGTTACATTCCATCTTGGATTTTCCATTGTTTGATTCCTTTGCAATTTTAATATTGTAAATTTTGTAATTATCCTAGATTATTTAAAATGACGCATGTGAGCCAAATGACACTGGCGAGTCAACATAAGATGCCTAAGGTAGACAAGAATGTAGGCAGAAACAATCAAGTTTTCACAACTGTCAGACACGGAACCAGAAAGCCTCACAATTTGCTCGGACTTTTAATTTTTTGCTCAGTTTGGTGTCAGGAATCTGTTTAATTTACCAAACTATTAGACTCAAAAGAATTCTGACATATGAATAGCTTAAATAGGAATGTTTCTAGTAAATGATACAAGTTTTTTTTTTTATTTTATGTGCAGTGGCACTTGTAATTTACTGAACTTTCATGTTGTACAATGACACTGCAGAAGAGGATAACCTCGATTCATGCTGCTAGTGCTCTCAATAAGCTGGTATCTGTCTGGCATTGTCCAAGTTACCAATTTAAGACTGTTTACACATTTTTACTGAATCTAAAGTCTGTGGGCATGAAGCAGTAAGTCTTTACAACATTCTTTTATCTTTGCTGTAGATTCGGTTATCCCAGATTTATTTTTCAACAAATGATGCCAACAGACTTACTGATCTTTCCAGCATGGTGTCCAATATTTCTTAAATACAGGATTATTCTAAATGATGGACCCATTTTCAAAACTTTGTATTTATTCCAGTTGTTGTTGTGGTCTTCAGTCCTGAGACTGTTTTGACGCAACTCTCCATGCTACTCTATCCTGTGCAAGCTTCTTCATCTCCCAGTACCTACTGCAGCCTTTACCCTTCTGAATCTGCTTAGTGTATTCATCTCTTGGTCTCCCTCTACGATTTTTACCCTCCATGCTGCCCTCCAATACTAAATTGGTGATCCTTCGATGTCTCAGAACATGTCCTACCAACCGATCCCTTCTTCTAGTCACGTTGTGCCACAAGCTCCTCTTCTCCCCAATTCTATTCAATACCCCCTCATTAGTTATGTGATCTACCCATCTAATCTTCAGCATTCTTCTGTAGCACCACATTTCGAAAGCTTCTATTCTCTTCTTGTCTAAACTATTTATCATCCACGTTTCACTTCCATACATGGCTACACTCCATACAAATACTTTCAGAAACGACTTCCTGACACATAAATCGATACTCGATGTTAACACATTTTTCTTCTTCAGAAACGCTTTCCTTGCCATTGCCAGTCTACATTTTATATCCTCTCTACTTCGACCATCATCAGTTATTTTGCTCCCCAAATAGCAAAACTCCTTTACTACTTTAAGTGTCTCATTTGCTAATCTAATTCCTTCAGCATCACCCGACTTAATTCGACTACATTCCATTATCCTCGTTTTGCTGTTGTTGATGTTCATCTTATACCCTCCTTTCAAGACACTGTCCATTCCGTTCAACTACTCTTTCAAGTCCTTTGCTGTCTCGGACTGAATTACAATGTCATCGGAAAACCTCAAAGTTTTTATTTCTTGTCCATGGATTTTAATACATACTCCAAACTTTTCCTTTGTTTCCTTTATTGCTTGCTCAATATACAGTTTGAATAATATCGGGGATAGGCTACAACCCTGTCTCACTCCCTTCCCAACCACTGCTTCCCTTTCATACCCCTCAACTCGTAAGACTGCCATCTGCTTTCTGTACAAATAGTAAATAGCCTTTTGCTCCCTGTATTTTACCCCTGCCACCTTCAGAATTTGAAAGAGAGTATTCAAATCAACATTGTCAAAAGCTTTCTCTAAGTCTACAAATGCTAGAAACGTAGGTTTGCCTTTCCTTAATCTTTCTTCTAAGATAAGTCGTAGGGTAAGTATTGCCTCACTTGTTCCAACATTTCTACAGAATCCAAACTGATCTTCCCCGAGGACAGCTTCTATCAGTTTTTCCAATTGTCTGTAAAGAATTCGCATTAGTATTTTGCAGCTGTGACTTATTAAACTGATAGTTCGGTAATTTTCACATCTGTCAACACCTGCTTTCTTTGGGATTGGAATTATTATATTCTTCTTGAAGTCTGAGGGTATTTCACCTGTCTCATACATCTTGCTCACCAGATGGTAGAGTTTTGTCAGGACTGGCTCTCCCAAGGCTTTCAGTAGTTCTAATGGAATGTTGTCTACTCCAAGGACCTTGAATCGACTCAGGTCTTTCAGTGCTTTGTCAAACTCTTCACGCAGTATCATATCTCCCATTTCATCTTCATCTACATCCTCTTCCATTTCCATAATATCGTCCTTAAGTACATCGCCCTTGTATAGACCCTCTATATACTCTTTCCACCTTTCTGCTTTCCCTTCTTTGCTTATAACTGGGTTTCCATCAAAGCTCTTGATATTAAGCTCTTGATATTCATGCAAGTGGTTCCCCTTTCTCCAAAGGTCTCTTTAATTTTCCTGTAGGCAGTATCCATCTTACCCCTAGTGAGATAAGCCTCTACATCCTTACATTTGTCCTCTAGCCATGCCTGCTTAGCCATTTTGCACTTCCTGTCGATCTCATTTTTGAGACGTTTGTATTCCTTTTTTCCTGCTTCATTTGCTGCATTTTTATATTTTCTCCTTTCATCAATTAAATTCAATATTTCTTCTGTTACCCAAGGGTTTCTACTAGCCCTCGTCTTTCTACCTATTTGATCCTCTGCTGCCCTCACTATTGCATCCCTCAAAGCTACCCATTCTTCTTTTACTGTATTTCTTTCCCCCATTCCTGACAGTTGTTCCCTTATGCTCTCCCTGAAACTCTGTACAACCTCTGGTTCTTTCAGTTTATCCAGGTCCCATCTCTTCAAATTCCCACCTTTTTGCAGTTTCTTCAGTTTTAATCTACAGCTCATAACCAATAGATTGTGGTCAGAGTCCACATCTGCCCCTAGCAATGTTTTACAATTTAAAACCTGGTTCCTAAATCTCTGTCTTACCATTATATAATCTATCTGATACCTTTTAGTATCTCCAGGGTTCTTCTATGTATACAACCTTCTTTCATGATTCTTGAACGAAGTGTTAGTTATGATTAAGTTATGCTCTGTGCAAAATTCTACCAGACGGCTTCCTGTTTCATTTCTTAGCCCCAATCCATGTTCACCTACTATGTTTCCTTCTCTCCCTTTTCCTACTGACGAATTCCAGTCACCCATGACTATTAAATTTTCGTCTCCCTTCACTATCTGCATAATTTCTTTTATTTCATCATACATTTCTTCAATTTCTTCGTCTTCTGCAGAGCTAGTCGGCATATAAACTTGTACCACTGTGGTAGGCGTGGGCTTCGTACCTATCTTGGCCACAATAATGCGTTCGCTATGCTGTTTATAGTAGCTTACCCATACTCCTATTTTTTTTTATTCATTATTAAACCTACTCCTGCATTACCCCTATTTGATTTTCTATTTATAACCCTCTATTCACCTGACCAAAAGTCTTGTTCCTCCTGCCACCGAACTTCGCTAATTCCCACCATATCTAACTTTAACCTATCCATTTCCCTTTTTAAATTTTCTAACCTACCTGCCCAATTAAGGGATCTGATATTCCACGCTCCGATCCGTAGAACACCAGTTTTCTTTCTCCTGATAATGACGTCCTCGAGTAGTCCCCGCCCGGAGATCCGAATGGGGGACTATTTTACCTCCAGAATATTTTACCCAAGAGGACGCCATCATCATTTAACCATACAGTAAAGCTGCATGCCCTCGGGAAAAATTACGGCTGTAGTTTCCCCTTGCTTTCAGCCGTTCGCAGTACCAGAACAGCAAGGCCATTTTGGTTAGTGTTACAAGGCCAGATCAGTCAATCATCCAGACTGTTGCCCCTGCAACTACTGAAAAGGCTGCTGCCCCTCTTCAGGAACCACACATTTGTCTGGCCTCTCAACAGATACCCCTCCGTTGTGGTTGCACCTACGGTACGGCTATCTGTATCGTTGAGGCACGCAAGCCTCCCCACCAACGGCAAGGTCCATGGTTCATGGGTTCCAGTACAAACGTGCTTTATATCAATGAAAAGAGGAATTTTTAAAATTGCTTTCATGATGTTTGATATCAATTTAAAACTTTCAAGAATCCGTCAGACATCATCCTCTGAGACACACAGTCTGTCTGTGCTTTTTCATTTGCACACACTCCCAGTCTGCTTAAACTGCTTAAACCAACAGCTAATGCTTTTGCGAGTTGGTGGCTGAATACCGCTGCACTGCAATTTGCAACTCACTTTCCACGAAGTCAAGAATGCAGAAAACCTCGTGCTCCATAGTCGCCATCTCACGCACAACTGACAGTGGAAGGGAATGGTGGCCCTATTGCTACACAAACTCTACTGGCCACTTCTGAAACCTTCACTGCCCGCCTGCCACCTCCCCCTCCCTCCCGGCCATGAATATTTGCTTTAATTGTATGGTGCAGAAAGACTGAGAAAGTTGTATACATTTATTATATTTGTCTCATTCATAAACATGCTTTTGCAGTTTCTGAATAAAAGTCCCACATCTTGTTTCTTGAAACTAGCTTGTGCTTGAATTTTTACCAAAGATCAAAATTTGCAAGGCTCTTCCATTGGCTTTAATCCCACCTTCCATGAGCCCTTTCTACACAACACTGCATAGCAATCTTTTGGGCTTTTTGAACTCATCCATTATATACATGCTCTCCATACACTAATTTTTACTCTATTAAATTTCATTTCTAGCACAAAATCTGCTGTGACCTGTCCTTGGAATTTTCTTGGGTGATATCATCTAAACAACTAAAAATTGCAGCAATAAGCCAAATTTCACTTTGAGAAGTGAAGACTACAGAAATGCAGACATAAGAAACAGACAATACATACAGAGCATTACAGATTCTGAATCATTCTTACAGAATAAAGGAAGATTTAGAATTTAATCTCTTGTCGTCAAAAAAGTCACTACATATTGGAGTATTAGCTATACCTGGACAAGGATGGGAAAGGTAATGACTTTACTCTAGCTAAAATAATAATTCCAACATTGCCTGAAATGATTCAGTGAAACAAAAGAAACCTAACTCTGGGTGTTCACACAGGGATATGAACACTGCTCTGTTTAAATGAGAGTCCAGTATCTCAACTACTGTACCATCAAGTTTTTGAGTCTTTAGACTAAAAGTAATATCAAATATGCTTATTATCCCTGATGGGGTAATGACTGCAGCATAATCATTTTTAATCTTTATTGGTTTCGAGGATTGTGAACCTACTGCTATTTGCACAAGATGGAGATACTTAACACGGCTACCCCTACTATTTCACAAAGAAACTAGAACAAGGTTTTAACAACTAATAGCACAATGGGACAGGGGCTATGTAAACATCGCATGACATACAAGATACCATGCTGGTTGCTTTCACAACCACAATGTATAATGTTTGGCACCCTTTTTTGAACAAAGAAAGGAATATTGGCATTTAAAGTCAGTCAATGAGGAGGTCACTTACACAGATGTTTAGTGAATATTTTAACAAGCATCATTATCACTATACTCTTCTTAACATATGAGTCATTCCACGTCAAAGGGATCAATATTAAAAAGTGTTCCCACTTGACCCTCTCCAAATTTAATGAAATTTGGTGTGAAGGTTCTATATGGTCTTTGATGGTTATATAGCAAATTTCAGTCCAGTATCTTCAATGGTTGAAGTTTTAGGGGCTTTTAAAGAGAGGCTACTCATCTTCACATCACATAAGAAGGTGCAAATGTGCCAAGTTTGCTAGGCTTTTTTAAAAGTTCTAGCAGACATTTGATCATTTGCTTTAATACACATAGACAACTTTTTATGCTGAATCACACCTTGGCAAAAATTAGGGATTTAGCTTTGTGATGGCATTGGGGAAACAGCAAAAACATTAGAAGCCCGTGCTAGTCTGCAGAGGCCCTTAGATAACCAAATATTGATTCCCTATGATTTATTCAAATTCTGCGATGTGAGTATTCCATGCATAAAGTTTTTATGTCCCAAATGAAGAGACTGAAAAAATTCAGCCTGATCAAGAAACAAGGTTTGCCATGGGACATACAATACCTGGAACAAGAGAAAGTCATAAATTTAAGCCAATTAATTGTAATCAGCTCAGAGTAAGCAGAGTTTCCAATGATGCTACAGCATTCACAGTTCATGCCTTCGAAGAAGATGAAGCAACTCCAGCAATCTCTATTGCAAGTTTACAACCAGGACAATGTGTTGCATGTATGTATGATAATTTTTGGTGGGTTGGAAATGTGTGTAAAGTTTAACATGAACAACAAGATGTCCTCATCAGCTTTATGCACCCACATGGTTCTGCTCACTCCTTCCACTGGCCAGCTGCTAAAGACACCTGCTGGATTCCTGAGCAATATATTTTCATGACTTTTTAGAAGCACCATCATCATCATCATCATCATCATCATCATCGTCATCGTCATCATAATCATCAGGAAGACAATACAGTTATCCACAATCTGCCCTTGAAAAATTGTAGAACTGTTTAACCAAAAATGGAACTGACTCTTGGCATTTTTGTTTTGCAAATTTGCTGTGTAGTGTTCACAGTTGATTTTATGACGTGTTAAAGTAATGTTTAAAACTGATTTATACACTGGAATTAAAAAAAAAATAATTATAGGACTTAATCAGCAAAATATTTCACTTTTCAATCTTCTAGAAGTGCTAAAATAATAACTTGTGAAACATATTCTTACTCATCAAGATCCAGAAATCAAACAATATAGCTTGGAAAGCTTGAACCATACTCTCTCCAACTGAAGCAAGGAAAAAAAAAAGCATTGAACAAAACACAGTTCAGATACTGCCCCCCCCCCCCCCCCTTCTGAAAATACCCAAAAATTTGCATGTAGAAAATTTTGGCCAAATTTGGAGAAGCTTATCTTTTCATCTAGGCATCCAATTTTAATTACATTTGATTCATATATAGAAATCACAGTTAGGAATAACCCTCTGAAGTTTTGGTGTGATTGGTTCATATGAAAAGTAGCAATGGTCAGTCAAACATTGGCTCTCGGAATAGTGCACTGAATTTTTTAGCCACTTTAGAGGCTTGTATCTGTATTTAGGTGTGGCTAAATCCCTATTTTTTGCCATGGTGAGATTCAGCATAAAAAGTTTTCTATGTATATTAAAGCAAATGATCAAATGTCTGCTAGAAATTTTAAAAAAGCCTAGCAAACTTGGTACATTTGCACCTTTGCACGTGATGCGAAGATGAGTAGCCTCTCTTTAAAAACCCCTAAAAATTCAACTACTGAAGACACTGGACTGAAATTTGGTGTACAACCACCTAAGACCATATAGAACCTTCACACTAAATTTCATTAGATATGGAGAGGGACGAGTGGGGACCCCTAGTCCCCTTGACGTGGAATGACCCATGTGCTAGAGTGTAACACTAAATACAAACACTGAGATGGAATCTAGTGCATCAGAAATGACATTTTATGCACATTCCACCATGTTTTTCATAATCTGAGTGAATTCAGATGTTACCATGTGTAAGTGTAAAGAAAAATAAAATTAAATGGTGAGTAACGTTAATCATCATCATCATCATCTTGGACAGTTTCTAGCCACTGGCTGGGTCTGTCGGGAACACAAGCCTCTCCATCGTGTTCTGTCTTTCCACCATTCCACCTCTTCCACCTTCGTCCAGTTCTCTCCTCTTCTCGTCACACATTCCTTCACTCCCTTCACCCATCTATCTCTTGGTCTTCCTCTGGGCCTCTTCCCCTCCAGTTGCAGATCAAACATCCTCTTTGGAATTCTTCCCTCATCCATTCTCTTCATGTGTCCATACCACTGCAGTCTTGATTTTTCTATCCTGTCCTGTACTGGTTCCTCCTTTAGTCTTTCCCTCACATACACATTTCGCAATCTGTCTCATCTTGTTACACTCAACCTGCTCCTCTGGAACTTCATTTCACTAGCCTGTATTCTACTTTTGTCGCTTTTGTGCATTACCCATGTCTCACTTCCGTATGCCAATATGGGGACAAAGTAGGTTCGGTATATAATTCCCTTGGATTTCTGTGGCACCTCCTTGCTCCAAATAAGCCCCCTAATGCATTTGTAGAACTGCCCTGCTTTTCTGCACCTTTCATTTATTTCCATTGCGTTTCCCCCCTTACTTTCAATCATGCTTCCCAGGTACTTGAAGTTCTCTACCACTTGTAGTTTTTCCCCTCCACAAGTTATATCCACATTTGGCCTATTCTTCTTCCTTGTTGTGACAATTATTTCACTTTTCTTTGCAGAGAAATGCATTCCATATTGTGCTGCCGCTGCCTCCCATGCATCTAACTGCTCTTGCACCTCCTTCTCGCAATTTCCCCATAACATCAGGTCATCGGCAAAAAGCACTGCTTTCATTTTATGATCTCCAATTGCATCTGATACTTGCTGTAGGATTTCATCCATAACAATAATAAACAATAAAGGCGAAAGTGCACTTCCCTGTCGCAGCCCATTTTCCAGCTTGAACCATGCAGTACATTCCCTCCCCACTTTCACACAACTCTCACTTCCCTCACACATTTTTCTGACTTTACGTGTTATCTCTTCATCTATCCCTTTTGCGTTCAGCACATCCCAGAGCTTGTCCCTACAGATACTGTCATACGCCTTCTCAATATCTAAAAAGGCCATGATTAAGTCCTTCCCGTACTCATAGTGCCTTTCCTGCAGTTGCCTTACCGCAAATATGAGGTCCGTTGTTGATCTTCCCGGTCTGAAACCGTACTGCTCCTCTTGCAGTCTACTTTCAATACTGCTTCTTATTCTCTTCTCCAGGATCTTTTCATAGATTTTTCCACAGTGGCATAGCAGGGTGATTCCTCTGTAGTTCTCACATCTCCTTTTATCCCCTTTCTTGAAGATCGGGACTATAATTCCTTTCTTCCAATCCTCAGGAATTCTGTTCTCCTTCCACACCACCCTCAGCACTCTGTATAGCCACTGGGTTCCTACTTCTCCTGCTGCTCGTATCATATCCACTGTTACTTCGTCCCAACCTGGTGCCTTGCCCCCTTTCATCCTCTTTATGGCTTCTTCCACTTCATTCCAAGTTAGATCATCAATTTCCCCACTATTACAATCGTCTGCTGCCTTATGCTCTCCATCACTGTTAGTTGCCCGCTTGGCGGCATTCAACAGATCTTCAAAGTACTCCTTCCAAATCTTTTTGAGCTCATGCATTTCCTCCACAACTCTTCCATTATTATCCATGATCCTCAGGCACTCGCTTCTGTCGTTCCTCTTATTTCTTACCATGGTGTAAAGTACTTTTTTGTTCCCTTCACTGTCCTCTTCTAACATTCTTGTCCATTTTTCCATCCACTTCTTCTTCTCCGCCCTTACTATGGTCTGTGCCGCTTTCTTGCTTTCCTTATATTTTACCCTAGCTTCCTCTGTTCGGGTCTGGAACCATTCTCTGAAGGCTTTGTTCTTTCGAAGTACTGCCTCTTTACATATGTTGTTCCACCATGGGGTTTCCTTACTTCTCCTCTTTGTGCTAGTTCTTCCGCACACAGTCACAGCTGCCTCAACTAGAGCCCTCTTAAAATCTCTCCATTCTTCTTCCACTGTTCTCTGATCTTCCTTTGGCAGCTTCTTCCTGATCAGTGTCTGGTACTGGGTCCTCCGTTCATCCTCTTTCAGCATCCATGTCTTCAACCTTTTCTCCTGTATATCTGTTGCCTCCTATCTTTTTTCTCTCTCAGGGTGGATACCAGGTAACACTCACAAGTGGTTGCTTTAAGCTGGTTTAAGGTTGGGGTGTGGGGAGTATCGCTGAAGTGGCACATTCCACGAAGAGGACTTCCTCATTCATTGTTGGAAAATATGAATTATATCTCAAAGAAAAATGAAGCTAGAATCACGCGTTGATCAGTGTGGTTTGGCAGTAGAAAAAGGAAGGCCGAAGTTTTGAATTTCATGTTTAAGATATTGTTCATGCAGGAGAATCGTACAAATGTACCTTTTTTTGACCATCGCACAGAGTCCTGGATGGGTGACATAGCAATAAGCATCCCTGACACATGGAAACAACTGAAAGAGTTGAAAATAAATAAGTCGCCAGGTCCGGATGGAATCCCAATTCGGTTTTACAAAGAGTACTCTACATCACTGGCCCCTTACTTAGTTTGCATTTACTGCGAATCTCTCCACCAGTGCGAAGTGACAAGCGACTGAAAAAAAAAAGCACAGGTGACTCCTGTATGTACGAAGAGTAAAAGAATGGACTCGCAAAATTACATACTAATATTCTTACCATCAGCTTACTGCAGAATTCTAGTGCATATTCCGAGTTCGAATATAACAAATTTCCCAGAGACTGAAAAGCTCTTGTCCATGAATCAGCACAGCTTTAGAAGTATATTTCATGCGAAACCCAGCTTGCTCTTTTCTCGTGTGATACTGCGAACTATGGATGAAGGGCAAGAGGCAGATTCTATATTTCTAGATTTCCGAAAAGTATTTGACACGGTACCTCACTGCAGATTGTTAACGAAGGTATGTGCATATGGAATATGCTCCCCGATATGTGACTGGCTCAAACTCAGAACGTTGTCCTCGATGGTGAGTACTCGTCAGAGACAGGGGTAACATCAGGAGCGCCCCAGGGAAGTGTAATAGGACTGTTACTATTTTCTACGTAATAAATGATTTGGCAGACAGGGTGGGCAGCAATCTATGGTCGTTCACTGATGACACTGTGGTGCACAGGAAGTTTTCAAAGATCAGTGACTGCAGGACGATACAAGATGACCTGGACAAAATGTCTAGATGGTGTGATGGATGCCAGCTGATTCTAAATGTAGAAAAATGAAGTTAATGTGGATGAGTAGGAAAAACAAACCCATAATGCTTAGATACAGCAGTTGTAATGTCCTGCTTGACACAGTTACATCATTTAAATATCTGGGCATAATGTTGCGAAGTGATACAAAATGGAACGGGCATATAAGAATTGTGGTAGGAAATATGAATGGTAGACTTCTGTTTATTTGGAGAATTTTAGGAAAGTGGTACGACACCATATTCTAAAAGTCGTGACCTCCTTTCTCTTTTTGTAAAGATATGTGAGCTGCTGATAAATATTACTATGATGGTATTTCAGTCTACACAATTTCATACATTTATTTGCATGTGACAAAAGTAACTTCCAGTTTGATGAAGTGGAGGATACAGTATCTTCTTCTTTTGTGTTTAATGAAAGAGTAATCACATCATTGTACACTCGTTACAACATAAAGAGTAAGGTTTTGATAATAATATAAAGCACATTTCAATACAGAATAATATAAAGCACATTTCAATACAGAGTGATCAGATATTGTGAAGTAATGATTACTAGGTACACTACTAATAAAAACACCACTACAGTAGCTCAGCAACTTCAATACTTAGCAGGATATGTTCACTGATTATTTCACAACACATTTATTTATAAGTGTATTAAGTTTATAACAGAGGTGTTTTGAGCAGATGGAAGTATTCCTTTTCCCACTGATTAACTCTGTACATGTATGGTGTCCATATTAATCATTATCAGTGTAACATAGTCGTCTCAAAGTGTTGCTCATTAATATTTGTGTTCCTTTCAATAACACAAGTTTGTCATTTCCTTTCATTAAAACTCTTATTTGTGTGGCAAAATACAAGCTCTGCATCTCAGAGAGAGAGAGAGAGAGAGAGAGAGAGAGAGAGATCAATAAAGTGAATGCTAATTATTTACTACACGCGAGTGTCTGCTCACAAACATTTACGAGTGAGTGTGCCGCTCATAGTCAATTATAGGTGAATAAATCTGGGTGGGGCATCGCATGCCACACATCATGCGGTAGCTTGTGGAGTATGCAAGTAGATGTAGATGTAGATTTTCAGTTGGGGAGGGCAATACCCAATGTATCTCTGGGAGAGTGAGTCGTCATTTCGGCACATGATGTAGTACAATCAATATACAAACTCAATGTTACGATGGAATATTGTGTGACTTAGGCTGAAATATTAAGATACAGAATGTTGTTATTTATGAAATAAAGGATTCGGCAGAAACAGTGCTAGCTCACAAGAGTGAATTTTGAATTATTGTGTATTATCTGTTTGGTTAACTTCAGAGACAAGAACATACTTCAGACAAAACAATTTGTACAGTTGACAGTTCTTTCTAGCACTACATGTGGGACTACTCATTATCATTCAAAAATGCAACAGCTAACATGATCAGATTAATCCTTATTGAACTGAGGATTATCACTTTCTTCCACTCACCCTGTACGTGAAGAAATTTTTTCATTTTAGTTTTGATTACTGATGTCTTAATAAACAAGAATACTTCAAGGAAGTTCATTTCACAAAATTCAACTATTTGGAGATAACTACAAGATTTTGTTGACAACAAATTTTACTTTCTATCAAGAACGTGCACTCAAAAGAGCAAGGAAAATATAATAATTACTTTTTCATAGCAGTGGTATGGTCAAACTGTTTTAATGAAGTGATTAATTCTCAAAGAACACAGCACTGCTCAGGATACAACATGGAAGTGCCATAGGATCGTTAAAATCAAAACTATAGCCGCTTCAAAATCATAGTAGATAACAGTGCTCTGTGTATTAATCATGCAATAAAAAATTTCTCTCTCAACATACGAGGTCGTTCAAAAAATTCCAGAACATTCGTAATTTCGCGCCAACGGTATGTCGGAGCAAAATGCAACTAGCATCTCTGCACAGGCCTGTGTTTAATGTGTAATTGCCGGAAGTTTCATTGTTATACATCTGTTAGTTACTGTTCAGTGCTGTAGAGTAGAAAGTTGTGTCGCACAGCATGCAAATTTTGAGATGGCACAGCTATACATGCAATGCATATGCATTAAACTCAAGAAAACCTTTACAGAGACACACACTAAGTGGCGCAAGAAGCCTACATTGCTGAGTGCTTAGCCATATTCAGTGTTATGAATGGTTCACAAGTTCAAGATGACCCTCATTCAGGATACCCTTCAACGTCTACCGACAACGCTCATGTAAGGAACGTCAACAAAACTGCATGCACCAATCGAACACTGACTGTCCAAGAGACTGCAGAAGAATGTATTATTTAGGTTTGATCGCCATGAAATCCTGATACAGGATCTTGGTGTGCATCATGCTGCCACCAAGTTTGTCCCATGGCTCATGAACCAAGACCAGAAAGACCCTTGCCTTGAAATTTGTGAAGAGCTTTCGTATCGCGCAAATGAGAATTAGAATTCCTTAAGAGAATCATCACTGGTGATGAGATGTGGGTCCACAGTTATGATGTTGAGACCAAGGTTCAGTCTTCACAATGGGTTGGGAAAGGTACTCCATGACCAAAAAATGTCAAAGCCATGCTGACAGTTTTCTCTGACTTTGAAGGATTAATTCATCAATAGTGACAAACTGTTAATTGACGGTATCATCAGGATGTGTTGCAAAGCCTGCAAGAAAATGTGAAAAGGAAATGGCCTGAAATGTGGCAAGACAAGTCACGGTTCTTGCATCACGAAAACACACCCGCACTTTCATCCCTGTTGGTGCATCACTATTGCACAGAAAACGAAATCACTATGCTGCCTCATCCTCCTTACTCTACAGACCTGGTCCCTGCAGACATTTTTTTATTTTCAAAGTTGAAAACCCCATTGAAAGTATGAAGATTTGAAATGATAGATGACGTAAATGAAAATTCACAGGCGGTGCTTCGTGCAACAGGCATACCAAGACTGCTTAAATGATGGCGAGAGCAATATATCAATTGTCGACATTGTCGACAAGAGTATTTCAAAGGAGCCCATGCACATTAAGTAAAAGGTAAGTGAAGAAAAATTTTGTGGACAAAGTTCCTGAATTTTTTGGACAGACCATGTACAAAAATTAGTAGACTGCACTACGAATGAAAGGAAATTAGTTTGCAACATCAAGGGCATTACAGTTGGAGCACTAGCTCAGTTGAATACAATGTATTTTTAAATATTGGGTGTGTCCATTTTAAATGACAGAGAATACACATGACATAACCCGTATCACAATGGAGGAATTTTAGAAAATGTCAAAAGCTAAACATTCAACAGTATTTTTAAATCTGTATGTCCGTCAGCCTTTTCCGGCCGATACCATTTCAGCAGCTTGTAACCACATGCTCTGTATCAGTCACAAATATGATTAGTATTAATTTTTTATTTTCATATTTAACTAGAAGCTTTAAGTCAGTCTGTGGTGTTCAGACAGTACAGTTTATGAAATACAGCTAGCAAAAGACAAACACTGATTTGAGAAACCGGTGTAAGTGTAAGGATTTAAAGATTTTTAATGATAATAGTCTAAATCACAATAATTTGATACTTATTCATGGTTTCAGAGTATTTAACCATCTTCAGAAAATGTTTAGATAAAGTGTCCATTGGTGCTACAGCTATGTCGTTTTGTATTGGACACCTGTGGTGCTCCAGGTTAACCAAGATCTGAACATTTTCTAAAGATGAAATAAATAAACCAAAGCAAGAAACATATATTAAATTTTTGCAATTTGGACTGTTGTCAATACGAGTTATTATTACAAAGAATTGCTGTGGGTTCAAAATATGTTACAACTAAAAGACACAAGCAATAAATTTTTACTGCTTTTCAAAATTATGATTGCTTACTGAGTACATAAAGCACCAATACACAACTTAGGCCATAAAGTGCAATAACGGTGTAATCACAGTACAATTTCATTTCTATTGTTACATAAACTAAATCATACTGAGAGCAGAACAGCGTATGTGTAGTTAGGCATGGAAGCCACCTCTGCACAACAGCCAGCAGTGGTTAACACTTTCTTCCAGGTCACAACTCTGACAGGTGAAAAACAGCAGTGAAATCATGGATGATTCCACAGTTTATTAAAAGATTCGGCAAATGCTGCGCAGTTATGAAACTCTCAACATGCCTTTAAACACGGGACCCACAGAGAGAGAGACGACAGCCCGTCTCGAGCTGACTCCCAAGGGCAAGTATTGAAGATGTAACAACTCATGACAGGAGCACAGTGTTGTATCGATTGCATGATTCACAGCCAGTTGAATGTGTAATTTAGCCACACCAGCAGTATGCTCAATAGTTACCCAGTTCTCTGTGCAGTGACCACCTTTCAAGAAGTCTCAACGACACTCAGACATGTGGAATAATCACCTTCCACATTAGAGTGCCCATGTTGACTGTATACAGGGTGGGCCATTGATAGTGACCGGGCCAAATAACTCACGAAATAAGCATCAAACGAAAAAACTACAAAGAACGAAACTCGTCTAGCTTGAAGGGGGAAACCAGATGGCGCTATGTTTGGCCCACTAGATGGCGCTGCCATAGGTCAAATGGATATCAACTGCGTTTTTTTAAATAGGAACCCCCATTTTTTATTACATATTCGTGTAGTAAATAAAGAAATATGAATGTTTTAGTTGGAACAACTTTCTTCGCTTTGTGATAGATGGTGCTGTAATAGTCACAAACGTATAAGTACGTGGTATCATGTAACATTCAGCCAGTCCGGACGGTATTTGCTTCGTGATACATTACCCGTGTAAAAATGAACTGTTTACCATTTGCGGAAAAGGTCGATATTGTGTTGATGTATGGCTATTGTGATCAAAATGCCCAACAGGCGTGTGCTATGTATTTTGCTCGGTATCCTGGACATCATCATCCAAGTTTGCAAGATAGTTACATTATTTAAGGAAACAGGAAGTGTTCAGCCACATGTGAAACATCAACCACGACAAATGATGATGCACAAGTAGGTATTTTAGCTGCTGTCGCGGCTAATCTGCACATCAGTAGCAGACAAATTGCGCGAGAATCGGGAATCTCAAAAACGTCGGCACTGAGAATGCTACATCAACGTGAACTACACCCGTTACTACAAGATGTTTCACTGCACGACAGAATGATGATGTACTTCCAACATGATGGATGTCCAGCACATAGCTCGCATGCGGTTGAAGCGCTATTGAATAGCATATTTCATGACAGGTGGATTGGTCGCCGAAGCACCATACCATGGCCCACACGTTCACCGGATCTGACGTCCCCGGATTTCTTTCTGTGGGGAAAATTGAAGGATATTTGATATTGTGATCCACCGACAACACCTGACAACATGCATCAGTGCATTGTCAATCCATGTGCGAACATTACAGAAGGCGAATTACTCGCTGTTGAGAGGAATGTCGTTACACGTACTGCCAAATGCATTGAGGTTGACGGACAACATTTTGAGCATTTACTGCATTAATGTGGTATTTACAGGTAATCACGCTGTAACAGCATGTGTTCTCAGAAATGATAAGTTCACAAAGGTACATGTATCACATTGGAACAACGGAAACAAAATGTTTTAACGTACCTACGTTCTGTATTTTAATTTAAAAAACCTAGCTGTTACCAACTGTTTGTCTGAAACTGAGCCATATGTTTGTGACTATTACAGCGCCATCTATCACAAAGCGAAAAAAGTGGTCCAACTAAAACATTCATATTTCTTTACGTACTATATGAATATGTAATAAAAAAATGGGAGTTCCTTTTTTTTTTTTTTTTTTTTTTTTTTTTTAAAATATGCAGTTGATATCCGTTTGACCTATGGCAGTGCCATCTAGCAGGCCAACTATAGCGCCATCTGGATTCCCCCTTCAAGCTAGACAAGTTTCGTTCTTTGTAGTTTTTTTTTCATTTGACACTTATTTCGTGAGATATTTGGCCTGGTCACGATCAATGGACCACCCTGTATATACCCTGGGCCAGCCAAGCAGGTCATCAGCATGACTCCGCTACGCATCAAGATGTGCCGTGTGACAGGGGTTGCCGACTGACTTCTGATGCAGCTACCACCAATGCAGCGAGGTTACGAACCTACGACTGCTGCGTGACGCCCTAGCCACCATGCTGCCTTCACTCTGTCGCCGTCACTGTAGGCCACCTGCTGGGATACTACCACTATCTCGTGGTCTGAGTTATGCACTGAAGTCCTCCCAGCTCTGTGCTGCAGGGGAAAGATCACCACCATGCATCACTCTCCAGCGATCAGTTCAAAGTTTAAGACTGGGCAACACATATGTTGCATCACTGGGGCAATGGGCCATCATACCAGAAGTCTACGACCACCTTTGCCATCTCAGCTATCAGCATCAGGGAGTATGCGTGTTGCTGGAAAGCAGCACACAAACTCCAAGGCCATCTGTCGCACCTACTGTACCGATGCAGGGACAACATGTGTCGACAGCAGGCTGCACCGTGATGAGAGGGCACACCAGTAGTTGTTCAAGCTTACTGGAATAATAAGGAATTTACTTGCACATTGACAGTCTTGCTGCAGCCACCCATAACAGACTCCCGTCTCTCTCATCAATCGTATAAACACGATACTCCTAAGTGGGAAAGCTGAAGGCCTCGAAATACCTGAACAACAGTGCAGTTGGAAACAAAAGTTACTGATGTAAATTGCAATGGAGATTCTACATGTGTAACAGCAGTGAATGTAAGTAGCAACAAGTGCATGTCTTATATCACTCATGGTGTCCATGTATCGTTAGATTTGTACCCTTCACAACTTCTTGTCCCCATTATGGACAGACTCAGTCATGGTACCTGGAGGGGACCCAAGGGATAAACGAAAGACACAGGTTGTGTGCACAAAATGTAATTTACATTGGCATGCACCTCCATGCATCAAATCATATAATACAGTTTGCTTGGTATGTTCACAAAGGGGCATTATACCTGGTAGTGCAGAGAAAACATGGGGCTAAACTGAGGAAGCCAAAAGGTACTGAGAAAATTTAGACAATACACAAATATAAGTATGGGCTGCTTTAAATAGAGAAGCAGGAATTTAGTAATCTATATTAGTCTGAACAAAGTAGGATGAATGCTATAGATAGTTAAAGGATATACTAGGAAACAGGACAACTATTAGCGAAGAACATATACTCAGACAAGCAGCAGGGCAATAGTTCGAGAATACTGTTTAGTTCTCAGAGGTAAGATGGATGTAGAAAGCACTGATGAACAATAATATAGATCAAGTGACATAACTGTATGGATTACTAAGGTTTCCCTGTCTTTTCACCATGTGACACTGACTCAACGCAGCAAGATGCTGAATACTACACATATGCATGATGATCATTAGATGCACATCATCCAGGTACCTCAAGATGCAGTGAACATGATAGCAAAAAATCCAACTAAGGTACATGTCATACATAGAGATTTGACATTACGTGAGAATGCAGTGGGTATAATGGAAATATTATGAAATATCACAGGTGTATTAATGGAGCAGGAAGCTAGCTGAGAAGTAACTGCAACCCAGGAAGTAAGCCAGTGATATCAAGGTGTTCATACAACATGATATGCTAGACAAGTATTGTGAGTTGAAGCATTAGAATTTGTTATCAAGTAATGTGGATTTATTTAGGGGTTGATATCATTATGGTGATGCGTTAGGTTTGTGATTATGTTGTATTATGGAAGACTGTGATGTATTTTTTGTATTATTGCAATATTGTGAAGGATATGATGATGAAGTAGAGTGTTTGGGGATTAACTGCCCTGAAAATGTAGCCGATTGTATTCACCACGACTTAGGGCAATGGGGTTCTGGTAGTTTCCTGGTCATTACGCCGAGAATGCAACCATAGCAATGGTACCATTTATTCCACCATTTTGTAAAAGATTATTCTTATTTATTATGACACAGTGATACATTAATATGGTGGTGTGAATATAGATGAGATTCTACAGGTCAAGAATTGCCAGGTTTGGTCTCTAGCACTGGAAGAGTGCCTAGAATAGCACAAGGCTTGTTCCTACTTGATGTACATGTTAGTTATGTATTCTTATTACTTACTCAGAATTGGTCATGACAATGAAGTTATTGCAAAAGTGGGTAAGATTAACAAAGTTATCATGATAGGACCCTTTTTGATCAGGGTGTCTCTACTACAAGGTGGGATGGCACCAAACGATAAAGAAAGAGCTGAAGTAAGGTCTCCGTGTGCATGAGACAGGGAACACTGTGTAATTACACAAGAGGAAAAAGGCATACACTGATCAAGAGCACTTCCTACGGACTCAAGAATGAGAAAGCAAAGAGTACACAATTGTAAATATATATGTGCTTCTGTCACAGCCAGTTTCTCAAGCATGAATTTGGTGGACCAGATTTTTCCAGAGAGGGAGGATATGTAATGAAATAAGACAGGAGCCCACTGCCAAATCCAGGGGACGAGTAACAGCCAACCAATGCAGCACTTTGCTATACAGTCTGCGTTCTCAGTAGCGGCACAGTTCTCCAGACAGTTACAATAATGACCCAGTTCTCCATATAGTGACCAGCCTCCAGAAAGTTTTGATGGCACCGAAATATGCAATAGTACTTGTCTTCCATGTTAGAAAGCCCACTTGGCTGTATTCATATCCCTGATCTGCACGAGCAGGTCATCAGTACAGCTACACTATGCAGCAACACCTGCTATGTGTGTCAGTCTCTACCTCAGGGCTATCGCCACATATCTGATGTAACTGCCATTGTCACAGCCAAGCTGTGATTAGCCACCAGATCAGCTCCACTCTACAATCGTCTGCATGGGGCCCACCAGCTGAGTTCTGAACCCTGGTGCCTCATGGTCTGGGGTATGAACTGAGGTATGTGGCTCTGGGTCTGATGTTGCCAGACACAGCACCACAGATATTGGTTAATTGTTCTTCGCCCTGGCAACACTGTTGTCTCCCATTAGGCTGACCACACCCACCTTGCCCGGGTCACCAAAAGCCAGGACACTGTCATGCTCTCCTGGCACAGAAACACCCGGGCTTGGGAATGTGCTAATAGCAAGGCCACTCACTACTGGCCCACCTCTCCAAGAAAAGCTTACAGTGGCGCATCCATGCCTACACACATGGGCCTAGGGTTTAACTCCTGTCACCTGCTTTCTGCTTATCACAGACACACTGCACTAAGCTCGTTTATGTTTAACCATAAAGAGAGTGGCTACTCAAACTTGAAGAAAAAATTCCATGAGGGTGGCTACTCAACCTTAAAGAAAAAATTCCAGGTATGGGGAGGAAGATGGTGTCACAAGTAGCTCCTGAATTAATTGTTAGCAGTGGAGATGTGCAATGACACCACAATAACAACCTTTCTATCCTCTCAGCTGAGGTAGACTAGCACGAAGCTGTACTTTAACAACAGTTTTTAAACACCAACAGCTTATATGGCATAATATTCAAGTAATTAACACACTTTGAAATACTAAGTATTTTAAAATTTCCGATTTGTAAAACTCAATAAAATAAAATTTTAATGTTGGGTTAAAAATATAGAATTCCCTGACATTTTATGGTATTCCTGAAATACCCCAAGATTTCCCTCATTCTTCCATGCACAATGTATCACTTTGAGGATTCCAGCTGTTCCAGAAGAATCACCACCCTCATAAAAAAAAAAAAAACTCTGACATCATCGAGCTGTTTTTGTCACCTGCATCTCATCAAGGCAATCCTTCACATTTATTGCAGCAGGCTACAGACTCACTTTTCCCTACCGTAAGGTCATACTTTGCCATGACAGCAAACATTAGATAAATATATTTATTTCTTTACTTTCTTGCCCTACTCAGAAAGGGAGTAACAAATGTATGCAGAGACACAGTTAAGATTGTAAGGCTTTTTTTCCACTCTCAGTTCACTTGTATGTTATGGAGCCTGCAGTGTAAAATATTGCAGGCAGACTAATTAAGCACAACGTGTGAGCTCCATCGCGGCACAGAATATAGCAAACAGTTATTAGATTAAGTAAAAAAAAGCAATGTGATAGCCAGAGACAATAGTTATGAACTACGCAAAAAGGAATTTCATGGGGCAGTACAGAGTGGACTCTTTTGAATTAATGAGACACAAGAAATGAATTTTTTCTAAGATTACATTGGGGAGGAGGAGGGATTGCATGGTAGGGGTGAAGAACATGCTAGTGCTGGCACTCGGAGCATGCAGGGACACGGTGGGATGGTGAGGATACAATATACGAACACTGGCTAACAGTGTAGGGGATGCCCAAGTCGAAACAGTGTTTTTTCAGGAAGCCATGCATCAAGTGGCGCATGGACAATTAACCCCTACTCTGTTACCTCTGAGATGGATTGAAGGCACAGAAAGAGCTGCCAGCTATGCTACAGTTTATTACTCCTCTGGATAAGAAACCCATATTCCTATTTAACCACCTCGCAACAGTGAAAGTCAGAAATCACTTCACTTGTCCTGGTGTGCTAGTCTGTTTCCCTATAGCAAGCCCCAATACCCGGCATAGGTGCTGTACAGTTCACTCATACCTGGTGAGAGCGGGAGACTACGAAAATACACTCCTGGAAATTGAAATAAGAACACCGTGAATTCATTGTCCCAGGAAGGGGAAACTTTATTGACACATTCCTGGGGTCAGATACATCACATGATCACACTGACAGAACCACAGGCACATAGACACAGGCAACAGAGCATGCACAATGTCGGCACTAGTACAGTGTATATCCACCTTTCGCAGCAATGCAGGCTGCTATTCTCCCATGGAGACGATCGTAGAGATGCTGGATGTAGTCCTGTGGAACGACTTGCCATGCCATTTCCACCTGGCGCCTCAGTTGGACCAGCGTTCGTGCTGGACGTGCAGACCGCGTGAGATGACGCTTCATCCAGTCCCAAACATGCTCAATGGGGGACAGATCTGGAGATCTTGCTGGCCAGGGTAGTTGACTTACACCTTCTAGAGCACGTTGGGTGGCACGGGATACATGTGGACGTGCATTGTCCTGTTGGAACAGCAAGTTCCCTTGCCGGTCTAGGAATGGTAGAACGATGGGTTCGATGACGGTTTGGATGTACCGTGCACTATTCAGTGTCCCCTCGACGATCACCAGTGGTGTACGGCCAGTGTAGGAGATCGCTCCCCACACCATGATGCCGGGTGTTGGCCCTGTGTGCCTCGGTCGTATGCAGTCCTGATTGTGGCGCTCACCTGCACGGCACCAAACACGCATACGACCATCATTGGCACCAAGGCAGAAGCGACTCTCATCGCTGAAGACGACACGTCTCCATTCGTCCCTCCATTCACGCCTGTCGCGACACCACTGGAGGCGGGCTGCACGATGTTGGGGCGTGAGCGGAAGACGGCCTAACGGTGTGCGTGGCCGTAGCCCAGCTTCATGGAGACGGTTGCGAATGGTCCTCGCCGATACCCCAGGAGCAACAGTGTCCCTAATTTGCTGGGAAGTGGCGGTGCGGTCCCCTACGGCACTGTGTAGGATCCTACGGTCTTGGCGTGCATCCGTGCGTCGCTGCGGTCCGGTCCCAGGTCGACGGGCACGTGCACCTTCCGCCGACCACTGGCGACAACATCGATGTACTGTGGAGACCTCACGCCCCACGTGTTGAGCAATTCGGCGGTACGTCCACCCGGCCTCCCGCATGCCCACTATACACCCTCGCTCAAAGTCCGTCAACTGCACATACAGTTCACGTCCACGCTGTCGCGGCATGCTACCAGTGTTAAAGACTGCGATGGAGCTCCGTATGCCACGGCAAACTGGCTTACACTGACGGCGGCGGTGCACAAATGCTGCGCAGCTAGCGCCATTCGACGGCCAACACCACGGTTCCTGGTGTGTCCGCTGTGCCGTGCGTGTGATCATTGCTTGTACAGCCCTCTCGCAGTGTCCGGAGCAAGTATGGTGGGTCTGACACACCGGTGTCAATGTGTTCTTTTTTCCATTTCCAGGAGTGTACATGCAACTCAGAAACCCTTGTATTATTAATTTTGCCAGAAGGGAAAAACCATACGCTAATATTGCATATGAACTCTGTCACTGCTAGCAACAGCAAATCACCATATGCCCATCCCAATTGATTCAGACTTCCGCAGGCGTATGTAAGGTACAATTATTCTTGGGAGGGATAGGAGTGGAGACATGTCTGAGGGGTATCTTGATACCAAAACCCAAATCCCAAAAAGCAGGGTCAAACTGTACATACTTCCTTTACGATCCAGAGATAGTAACTGTAAATTTTTATGAACGGGGAAAATCTAAAGCTCTCCTCACAAGGAATAAGATTCATTTTAAGCTTAATTGTTGGTTCGAGAGATGGTCCTTCACATGCTCTGTCATCTGCTAGCTGGCTGCCACGCAAGGAACTGTCCATGTTTTCCGTGATACCTTCGGTGCTATTTTCTTTGCTTGTGTCCCCGAGCGCTACTGCAATGGCCAATCAGGAGTCCTGTTTGGTGTATGACATCGTTGTCTAATGGTGGGAACACTCAGACAATGCTAGTTACACTCTAAACGAAATAGAATGTCATGTATCCACCAATTGATCAGCAGTCCTTCCCAATATACAAAGAGGCGAGTACTTTGCTATGCGATTAACATGTGAAACTCCCATCTCTACCCCGATATTCAAACAACTACAGATTCTTTTCAATTAAATAATGTAATATTAAGGGCCAATGACGCTGGTGAAATGAGAGTTGTCATGGGTTTGTAACAATATAAGAGAAGAAATTACCTGCTTATTTTTATATCAATCGTGGGCATGTGCACAAACTACTGACCTGTTTTGTCGTTAGCTACCAGTTTAACAATACACTATTTCATGATCTTGTCTGAAATGTAACAGCCCATTTTTGAGATATCGAAGCTAATTTGGATTGCTTCAGTAACTGTTAAGACATCCGGCATGGATGCATATGTAATTTCATCTTCTGAGTCTACAATGTAATTTTCATCAACTCCATGGCCAAGTACTGGCTAACGTTACAACACTCCATTGGTAGGAACATGTATCTTGGAGGTGCGTTTAATTGCACATCAGGACTTTCCATTTACAAAGAAGTGGATAAAAACAGAAGCACCAATTATTTTATAATGCTACAAACTTGTAGTAGCAACTCTGTCATACAGTCAACTTGCTGTACTACTGTTTAACATAACAGAGTACAATTAATTCGTAATTACTGTAATTCACAACATGAAACTAACCGACAATGTAAACAAAATGTTTATTTAGGCTACAGGACTATACAGGATGATTCACTAACTATTGCCACCAAGAATAACTCTTAAAGTATGATAGGAGCTGAAAAGCTTTTGGGACAAAAGTTGCACGGGACAACAGGGGCTATAATATGACTTTGGTTTTTTGTTGCTAGGTGGGGTTGCTTCAGAGACATGAAGGTCAACTTTGCTTTTTTAAATGGGATGCTACAGTTTGGTACCTATTTTCTGATAGGGGCTATCGAGACGAATCCAATGACGTGTAACAGCAAGGTCTTTGAAGGTCACAAAGGTGGCATGAACGTCCATTTACAGAAGGTGTTCAAAGTGATGACCACTGGTATCAATGCAGTGCTGCAATCTTCTTATCATGGATTGAGCAGTATTCCTTATCACTTCGGCACTTAGTGAAGCACATGCTCTGAAAATTCTCTCTTGCATATCTTCAGGTGTAGTTGGAATGTCTTTATAAACAATGAATTTTACGAATCTCCACAAGAAAAAAATCCAGAAGCATCAAGTCTGGAGAATGAGCTGGCCACGAACCATCTCCTCTATGTCCAATCATACGATTTGGGAATTGTCTCTGCAACCCATTTCTAGCCATCAGCAACAAATGTGCTGGACACCCATTGTGTTGTTACCACTTTCTGTTCCTTGTTCCTAAAGGTATTTATTCCAATAACAGACCTAGTGTTTCTTGCAGGAATATGGTGTACTTCCTACCATTAAGATTTCCTTCGATGAAATAGGGGCCTACAATTCTGTCCTCCAGAATCCCACACCATACATTCACTGATCACGGTTTTTGGTGTGCAACTTGCCAGCCAACATGGATTTTCAGTTGCCCAATAATGCATGGCATGCAAATTAACATTTCCACGGTTCGTGAATGCAGCCTCATCAGTAAATAAAATCAAATTAATGAATGTGTCAGCATCCTGAATCTGAAGTTGATCCCATCGGCAGAATTCAATGCCATGCATACAATCCATACCAGTTAATTCTTGATGGCAACCGATATGGAAAGGATGATATTTATGGCGATGCAGAATACAAACAACACTACTCTGGCTCATGCCAGATTCCCTTGCAATTTGACGAGAACTAACACAAGGATCTCGAACAACAGTGGCAAGAGTACCAATTTCTGTTTCCTCGTTAGTAACTTTCCTTTGCCAGATAGGTTTCCGATGCATTAAAGATCCAGTTGTTCTCAATTTATCACACACATATTTAAACATACGACATGTAGGGTGAGTATGTTGAGGATACCTTTCAGTGTATAAGTCTCTAGCTCTCTCTGAATTTCGTTGGTGTTCTTCGTAAATTAGAAGCATATCGACTTGTTATTCGAAGGAATACATCATTCACATACGTGTGATTCGACAGTACAAATTATTATTATCATTTTTTTTTGGGGGGGGGGGGGGGGTCATCAGTCTTTTGACTGGTGACTGGTTTGATGTGGCCCGCCACGAATTCCTCTCCTGTGCTAACCTCTTCATCTCAGAGTAGCAATTGCAAACTACATCCTCAATTATTTGCTGGATGTACTCCAATCTCTCTCTTCCTCTCTTTTGTCTTTGTCCTCTACAGCTCCCTCTAGTACCACGGAGGTCAGATTAGATTAGATTAATACTAGTTCCATGTATCATGAATACGATATTTCGTAATGATGTGGAACGAGTCGAATTTTCCAATACATGACATAATTAGATTAATATAACAACATATTTAAGTTAATATAACAACTTTATTTTTTGTGTTTTTTGTTTTTCTTTATTTTTTATTTTTATTTTTTTTAATTTTTTTTAATATTTTTTTTTCTTAATTTATATCTAAAAATTCCTCTATGGAGTAGAAGGAGTTGTCATTCAGAAATTCTTTTAATTTCTTCTTAAATACTTGTTGGTTATCTGTCAGACTTTTGATACTATTTGGTAAGTGACCAAAGACTTTAGTGCCAGTATAATTCACCCCTTTCTGTGCCAAAGTTAGATTTAATCTTGAATAGTGAAGATCGTCCTTTCTCCTGGTATTGTAGTTATGCACACTGCTATTACTTTTGAATTGGGTTTGGTTGTTAATAACAAATTTCATAAGAGAGTATATATACTGAGAAGCTACTGTGAATATCCCTAGATCCTTAAATAAATGTCTGCAGGATGATCTTGGGTGGACTCCAGCTATTATTCTGATTACACGCTTTTGTGCAATAAATACTTTATTCCTCAGTGATGAATTACCACAAAATATGATGCCATATGAAAGCAATGAGTGAAAATAGGCGTAGTAAGCTAATTTACTAAGATGTTTATCACCAAAATTTGCAATGACCCTTATTGCATAAGTAGCTGAACTCAAACATTTCAGCAGATCATCACAATGTGTTTCTTCCAATTTAATCTCTCATCAATGGACATACCTAAAAATTTGGAATATTCTACCTTAGCTATATGCTTCTGATTAAGGTCTATATTTATTAATGGCGTCATACCATTCACTGTACGGAACTGTATGTACTGTGTCTTATCAAAATTCAGTGAGAGTCCGTTTACAAGGAACCACTTAGTAATTTTCTGAAAGACAGTATTGACAATTTCATCAGTTAATTCTTGTTTTTCAGGTGTGATTACTATACTTGTATCATCAGTAAAGAGAACTAACTTTGCCTCTTCATGAATATAGAATGGCAAGTCATTAATATATAATAAGAACAACAAAGGACCCAAGACTGACCCTTGTGGAACCCCATTCTTGATAGTTCCCCAGTTTGAGGAATGTGCTGATCTTTGCGTGTTACGAGAACTACTTATTTCAACTTTCTGCACTCTTCCAGTTAGGTACGAATTAAACCATTTGTGCACTGTCCCACTCATGCCACAATACTTGAGCTTGTCTAGCAGAATTTCATGATTTACACAATCAAAAGCCTTTGAGAGATCACAAAAAATCCCAATGGGTGGTGTTCGGTTATTCAGATCATTCAAAATTTGACTGGTGAAAGCATATATGGCATTTTCTGTTGAAAAACCTTTCTGGAAACCAAACTGACATTTTGTTAGTACTTCATTTTTACAGATATGTGAAGCTACTCTTGAATACATTACTTTCTCAAAAATTTTGGATAAAGCTGTTAGAAGGGAGATTGGACGGTAATTGTTGACATCAGATCTATCCCCCTTTTTATGCAAAGGTATAACAATAGCATATTTCAGTCTATCAGGGAAAATGCCCTGTTCCAGAGAGCTATTACACAGGTGGCTGAGACTCTTACTTATCTGTTGAGAACAAGCTTTTAGTATTTTGCTGGAAATGCCATCAATTCCATGTGAGTTTTTCCTTTTAAGTAAGTTTATTATTTTCCTAATTTCAGAGGGAGAAGTGGGTGAGATTTCAATTGTATCAAATTGCATATGTATGGCCTCTTCCATTAACAGCCTAGCATCTTCTAATGAACACCTGGATCCTACTATATCCACAACATTTAGAAAATGATTATTAAAAATATTTTCAACTTCTGACTTTTTGTTCGTAAAGTTTTCATTCAATTTGATGGTAATACTGTCTTCCTCTGCTCTTGGTTGACCTGTTTCTCTTTTAATAATATTCCAAATTGTTTTAATTTTATTATCAGAGTTGCTGATTTCAGACATGATACACATACTCCTGGATTTTTTAATAACTTTTCTTAATATAACACAGTAGTTTTTATAATTTTTGATAGTTTCTGGGTCACTACTCTTTCTTGCCGTCAGATACATTTCCCTTTTCCGGTTACAAGATATTTTTATACCCTTAGTAAGCCATGGTTTGTTACAAGGTTTCTTACGAGTATATTTAACTATTTTCTTGGGGAAGCAGTTTTCAAATACATTTACAAGAATGTCATGAAATAAATTATATTTTAAATTGGCATCAGGTTCACGGTACACCTCATCCCAGTCTAACTGCTGTAGGCTTTCCCTGAAATTTGCAATTGTTAAATCGTTGACTGAATGTACTACTTTGGATGACTGTTTAGTATTGCTGAATGGAGCTATGTCATATATTGTAACTAGCTGTGCACCATGATCAGAAAGACCATTCTCAACAGGCTGAGCATTTATCTGGTTAAACTTATCTTGGTCTATAAAGAAGTTATCTATCAGTGAGCTGCTATCCCTTACCACCCGAGTAGGAAAATCAATGACGGGTGTCAAATTGAAAGAACCGAGTAATACTTCAAGGTCATTTTTCCTATTACCCTCTTTCAGAGAATCTACATTGAAGTCCCCACAAATAATAATTTGCTTCCCCCTGTCTGACAGATAGCACAACAAGGAGTCCAAATTTTTCAGAAATAGATGAAAATTTCCTGATGGGGACCTATATACAGTTACAATTATAAATGTGCCTTTATTTAATTTAAGCTCACAGGCACATGCTTCTATATGTTTCTCTACACAAAACTTTTTTGTTTCTATACTTTTTGCACAATGATAACTTTTGACATATACGGCAACTCCTCCTTTCTCCATATTTTCTCTCATTACATGTGCAGAGAGCTTATAACCACTTACATTTACCTTATCCATATCAGTAACAATGTGATGCTCAGACAGGCATGGTATATCTATTTCATTCTCAGCTTCTAAATCTTCTAAACAAACCAGAAGCTCATCTACTTTATTCCTTAAACTCCCAATATTTTGATGAATTATACTTACATTATTTTTAATTACACTTTTATGAGAACCTTTCCTTATTCTAACATTTGCAGTACTCTCCTGTCTGAGTTTCTCATTGTGCTTAGGCCTAGTTCCTATACCAGTGGTCACATGGTGTTCAGAGAGGCAGATTATGTCAACTGGGTTGGGTGACTTTAATTCATCAATGCAATTACCTAGGACTGAGATACAACTTGGTGGAGATAAAATTTCTGGTGATTGGTGAAAATTTATAATTGATAGCTGTGATTGGTGATCCAATGTGCTAGAATTGTGCTGTTTAATTTCTTTCCTAAACTGAAGATTTGTTTCAATCCTGACCTCTCGTAGAACTTGACATCTTTCTATCTTACCTATCCTAAAAAAGGTACTGCTCCAACACCTGTAACCACTGGTATTTTACCATTCATGGCAGTGCCTCCCCCCCTTAAATTTCCTGCTATTACCCCAGCCAGTTTCCCCTTCCCTTTCCTGTTGAGATGTAGGCCGTGCCTGGCATAGTCCCACCTACTGAGATAATCAACAGGAACCACACCAATATGAGCCCCCGCACCCGACCCAAGCAGCCGTTCCAACTCCAAATTAACTCTCCCAACAGAAGAGTTCAAATGAGGCCGGTCTTCATGTCTTCAGAGATGTCCTATCATCCTGTCCCTTCTCCTTATCAGTGTTTTCCACACGTTCCTTTCCTCTACGATTTTGCGCAGAACCTCCTAATTCCTTATCTAATAAGTCCATTTAATTTTCAACATTCATCTGTAGCACCACATCTCAAATGGGTCGATTCTCTTCTGTTCCGTTTTTCCCCACAGTCCATGTTTCACTACCACACAATGCTGTACTCCATACGTAAATTCTCAGAAATTTCTTCCTCAAATTAAGGCTGATATTTGATATTAGTAGACTTCTCTTGGCCAGCAATGTCTTTTTTGCCATTGATAGTCTGCTTTCGAGATCCTCCTTGCTCCGTCCATCACTGGGTATTTTACTACCTAGGTAGTAAAAGAAGAAGAAGAAGAAGAAGAAGAAGAAGAAGAAGAAGAAGAGAGAGAGAAGAGGAAAGACACTGAGGTGACAAAAGTCATGAGATACCTCCTAATATCACATACTGGACCTCCTTGTGCCTGGCATAGTGCAGCAAGTCAACTTGGCATGGACTCAACAAATTGTTGGAAGTCCCCTGCAGAAATTGAGTCACACTACCTCTATAGCCATCCATAATCATGAAAATGTTGCCAGTGAAGTATTTTGTGCACAAACTGACCTCTTGATTACATACCATAAGTATTCAATGGGGCTCACATCAGACAATTGGGCAATCAAAGCATTCACATGAATTGTCCAGAATGTTCTTGAAATCGATCACGAACAATTGTGGCCATGTGACATAGTGCATTGTCATCCACAAAAATTTCATCATTGTTTGAGAATATGAATCCCATGAATGGCTGCAAATGGTCTCCAAGTAGCCGAATGTACCAACTTTCTGTCAATGATTGGTTCAATGGGACCAGAGGACACAGTCCATCGTGAGTAAACACAGCCCATGTCATTATGGAGCCAGCACCAGCTTGCACAGTGCCTTGCAAACAACTGGGGTCCACGGCTTTTTGGGGTCTGTGTCGCAGTTGAACCCTACCATCAGCTATTAACAATAGAAATAGGGACTCACATGACTAGGTCAAGGTTTTCAAGTCGTCTAGGGTCCAACCAAAATGGTCACGAGCCCAGGAGAGACTGCAGGCAATGTCGTGCTGCTAACAAATGCACTCCCGTCTGTCATCTGCTGCCATAGCTCATTAATGCCAAATTTTGCTGCACTCCCCAACGGATACGTTCGTCGTATGTACCACATTGATTTCTGTGGTTATTTCACGCACTGTTGCTTGTCTGTTAGCACTGACAACAGTACGCAAACACCACTGCCCTCAGTAGTTACGTGAAAGCTGTTAGCCACTGTGTTGTCCATGGTGAATTTGGTATTGCCAGCACACTGCTGAAACTGTGGATCTCACAATATTGAATTTCCTAATGGTTTCCTAAATGGAATGTGCCATGCATCTACTTCCAACTAACATTTCGCATTCAAAGTCTGTTAACTTATGTCGTGTGACCGTAAGCACGTTTGAAACTTTTCACATGAATCACGTGAGTGCAAATAACAGCTCCACCAATGTTCTGCCCCTTTGTACCCTGTGTATGTGATACTACTGCCATCTGCATATGTGCATATCGCTGTCCCATGGCTTTTGTCACCTCAGTGTAATGTACTCACACTTGAAGGAGGAAACATGGTAGGAATACTTGGGATAGTGTAGTTTCAAAACAATTAACAAAAATGTAATCAGCATTGTTTATTTAAATCATTTTACTCATTTTTCCATGAAAATGACAACTATGTATTTGACTATGTACCATATTTCATGTATTTCAATTGTAATCTCTCAATGATAACATTTTCTGTAATTCTGAACAATTTCTGTGATTGTAATTAAATAAGATACAACATACAACAATGTTCGAATTGTTAGCAAGAGCATGTAAGACCCACAAGATATGCAGGAGATCTAGTAAAATGTGAGATTGTGAGCTGAACTATGTGACTTTATGTCAAATAAATCTGTGTACACCTGTCATTTACTCTGTATTTTCTCATTATTTGAGAATAATGTTGTTGAGTGACTTACACCCATCCAATTTTAAGAACTTTTTTATCCATCTACAATTTTCAAGGTTAACATCCATAGAGACTTTTTATTTTGATTTACTTTTATTTGAAAATTATTATCCCCAGCAAGGCAGTTACATGCATGTCACAATTTCAGCTGCATTAGAATATTAATGAAATGAATATTTATAAACTCTGCTGTGTTTTGCCAAAAGAAGCAGATTTTAATGTGACGACAAGAGAACTTACGTATCACTCAAAATATGTCACTGAACGTTTCTCTGAAGAAAAATAAAGGTAGTAAGAAGTTTGGATAAAATGAATTGCTACATCTGTCGGAATTTCAGTGGAATCGTTTACCCCATTGTATTTTTAATAATGAATCATTTGATTGATGGAGTAAACTGTTTAAAGGATTTTATTTCTATGACAAGTAGTTGACAGAATTCTACAAATTTAAATGATTTCATATTTCTCATATCACTGAGATATAAAAATTAAATCCTCTGAGCAGTTAGAATCCATATAATCCATAATTAAAAATGTACTGGGATATAGGATTCTATTGAAATTTTCACGGAAGTAACGATTTATTTTTGTCACACTTCTTATTCCTTTTTTTCTTCAGGGAAACATTATCAATAAAAAGTCTTGAGTAATACTTAAGTTCTCTTGTTAAAATCTGCCTCTTTTGCCAAAACACAGCACAGTTTAGTAATTTTCATCTTGCTAACATTCTAATGTAGTTGAAACTGCGACGGAATCCTGAAATAGCGCTTTATTAAACTAGCAACTGAAGGCAAGACAAATCAATTGTTTATGAAAATGCCCCTTCTCAGTATAAAAGTAAATGTGTAATTTCTTCACTTATATTGTTGCAAAACCCACAACAAATCTTGTCTCACTAGGTATTGATTGCCCTTATTATTATGTTATTTCATTGGGAAAAAAGATCTGTAGTTGCCTCAGTGTCACGCTAGATGTGGAAGTTTTGCATATTAATCACACAGCAAAATATCATCCTCTGTGCATACTATTATCTGCCAAAATCCTGTTTTCATACCTCAAAGCATTTATGAGATAAGAGGAATGTTGTATTTCAGTCTGCCGTTTTTGTTGGTGCATGTGATCGGAAGGAACTGCTTTACGTACAATTCATCTTCTTGAGACTGATGATAGACAGCAATATCCTTTCAACTTTAAAGAATAATTCAATATGTTAGCTACATTTCATACACAGCATATATACACCAAATGCATATTCATTGTGCCCCCAGTTTTTCAATGGAAATTTTCAAAAATTCTTGCAATAGTTTACTTAATCTTGACATATCACAATAAGCTATGACCATTAAAAAAGTGGCAGGCAGGTCATCATAAAACTATAAGATGTACAAGAATCAATTTTTTTTTACTGAATAGCTTCCTTACAATCATTTAAGAAACACTGAAGATTGGCTGTGTACATGTCAAAAACGTGGGATTTGTGACAGCCAGCCCAGCAGAATTCAGCAGTCAGCCAGTCACTGAGTACCTAGCACTTCAGGTGTGTTTTTTTTTTTTATTTATTTATTTATTTATTGTTCCGTGGGACCACATTTAGGAGAAGTCTCCATGGTCGTGGAACGAGTCAATACATGAAATTATAACACGATTGTAGAAACAGATAAAATGAAATATAAGAAACATATTCAGGCGACAAGTCGTTAGTTTAAATAAAGAAAATCAAGAATGTAACACTGGAATTTGCTTAATTTTTTAGCTCTTTCAGGAGCTCCTCGACAGAATAGAAGGAATGAGCCATGAGGAAACTCTTCAGTTTAGACTTAAAAGTGTTTGGGCTACTGCTAAGATTTTTGAGTTCTTGTGGTAGCTTATTGAAAATGGATGCAGCAGAATACTGCACTCCTTTCTGCACAAGAGTCAAGGAAGTGCATTCTACATGCAGATTTGATTTCTGCCTAGTATTAACTGAGTGAAAGCTGCTAACTCTTGGGAATAAGCTAATATTGCTAACAACAAACGACATTAAAGAAAATACATACTGTGAGGGCAATGTCAAAATTCCCAGACTATTGAATAGGGGTCGACAAGAGGTTTTCGAACTTACACCATACATAGCTCGAACAGCCCGTTTTTGAGCCAAAAATACCCTTTTTGAATCAGAAGAATTACCCCAAAAAATAATACCATATGACATAAGCGTATGAAAATATGCGAAGTATACTACTTTTCGTGTTGAAATGTCACTTATTTCAGATACTGTTCTAATGGTAAATAAAGCGGCATTTAGTTTCTGAACAAGATCCTGAACATGGGCTTTCCACAACAGCTTACTATCTATCCGTACGCCTAGGAACTTGAACTGTTCCGTCTCGCTTATAACATGCCCATTCTGTCTGATTAAAATGTCAGTTCTTGTTGAATTGTGGGTTAGAAACTGTAAAAACTGAGTCTTACTGTGATTTAGCATCAAATTATTTTCCACAAGCCACAAACTTATATCATGAACTACATTATTTGATAATGTTTCAATATTACACACAAGATCCTTCACTACCAAGGTGGTGTCATCAGCAAACAGAAATATTTTTGAATCACCTGTAATACTAGAAGGCATATCATTTACATAAATAAGAAACAGCAGTGGCCCCAGCACCGACCCTTGGGGAACGCCCCATTTAACAGTGCCCCATTGGGACTGAACATCATTACCACTCTCAATATTGCGGAGAATTACCTTCTGCTTTCTGTTCTTAAAGTAGGAGGCGAACCAATTGTAAGCTACTCCCCTTACTCCATAATGTTCCAACTTCTGCAGTAATATTTTGTGGTCAACACAGTCAAAAGCCTTCGTTAAATCAAAGAAAACACCTAACGTTCGCAACCTTTTATTTAATCCGTCCAAAACCTCACAGAGAAAAGAGACTATAGCATTTTCAGTTGTTAAGCCATTTCTAAAACCAAACTGTACATTTGACAGCAAATTATGTGAATTTAAATGCTGCAGTAACCTTGTATATACAACCCTCTCGATAACTTTAGCAAACACCGATGGCATAGAAATAGGTCTATAATTGTCAACATTATCCCTGTCTCCCTTTTTATAAAGTGGCTTCACTACCGAGTACTTTAATCGGTCAGGAAACCGACCACTCCTAAAGGAAAAGTTACAGATATGGCTAAGTACTGAGCTAACATACGTGGAACAATACTTCAGTATTCTGCTAGATACCCCGTCATATCCATGAGAGTTCTTGGTCTTTAGTGATTTAATTATTAACTCAATCTCCCTCTTGTCAGTATCATGGAGGAGCATTTCAGGTAACAGTCTCGGAACACTTTTTTCTAAGAGCGCTATATGATTCCCTGTTGGGACTAGGTTTCTATTTAGTTCACCTGCTATATTCAGAAAGTGATTATTAAGTACTGTACATATATGCGACTTATCAGTAACACGGACATCCCCACTACGCACTGATTCTATATTCTCGCCCTGTCTCTGCAGACCAGCCACTTCCTTTACGACTGACCATATGGTTTTAATTTTATCCTGAGACTTAGCTATTCTATCTGCATACCACATAATTTTTGCCTTCCTAATAACTTTTTTAAGCACCTTACAATACTGTTTGTAATGGGCTGCTGCATTTAGATTTTGACTGTTTCTAACGTTTTGATATAATTGCCACTTTGTTCTACAAGATATTCTTATCCCTTTAGTCAGCCACCCAGGCTGCCTGTTTGTGCTAGTACCCTGTTTTGAACGTTCTAACGGAAAGCAACTTTCAAAGAGCACGAGAAAAGTCTTGAGGAAAGCATTATATTTATCGTCTACTGTATCAGCACTATAAACATCTTGCCACTCTTGTTCCTTGATAAGGTTTACAAAAGTCTGTACAGCAACTGGATCAGCTTTCCTAAAAAGTTGGTAACTATATTTAACATGTGTTGCAGTACAAAAATCTTTTAGACTTAAAATTTGTGCATCATGATCTGAAAGGCCATTCACCTTTTTGCTAACAGAATGCCCTTCTAATAATGACGAATGAACAAAAATATTGTCTATGGTTGTTCTACTGTTCCCTTGCACTCTCGTTGGAAAGAATACGGTTTGCATTAGATTATATGAATTAAGGAGGTCTACCAGCATCCTTTTCCTTGCACAATCACTTATACAATTAATATTGAAGTCACCACATATAACTAACTTTTTGTATTTCCTATAAAGTGAACCAAGAACCTCCTCTAGCTTTAGCAAAAATGTTGTGAAATCGGAGTCTGGGGATCTATAAACAACAACAGTAAGAAGTTTAGCTCCACTAAATTTAACCACACCTGCACAACATTCAAACACCTTTTCAGTGCAGTACTTTGAAACATCAACTGACTCAAATGGGATACCGTTTTTCACATACATGGCTACTCCCCCACACCGCAAAGAGCTCCTAGAAAAGCTGCCAGCCAACCTGTATCCTGGTAAAGGAAGCCTCTGAATTATTTCCTTATTTAAGAAGTGTTCAGATATACCAATAATTTCAGAGTCAACATCTATAAGTAGTTCACTAACTTTATCTCTAATACCTTGTATATTTTGATGAAATATACTAATTTCCTCACTAATCGGATACCCAAGCTTTGTAGAAAGTGGTTTCTTTGTTAGAGAATAAAAGAACTTGTTACATTTGCAGCTGCCTTCCTCTGGAGCCACCTCGACTCCCACCTCACTTCCACAACCCACTCACACTATCCTGACTCACAGCCATCCCGCCTTGCACCAGAAGGCACTACAGTACTGACATGTGATCTGTCATACTGGGAAGGAGATGTCTCACCTCCCTGCTCTCCACTGTCTGATGAAATTGTTCAGCAGTTATGGTAGGAAGTAAGTTGGAAGCATCCCACTTTCGTGAGGTGTTTTATGTTCTGTGCTCATCAGAGTTGTATTGATTCTCTGCTATTGGTGAGATGGACTGCGAATGGGCACTTCTATCTGCCAGGTGAAGGCATCTGCTCTGTGGTGCCGCAGTTGAGGGCATGTTGAGAATGTGATCTCCATGATGTCAAAGAAATACTCATCAGAGAACAAATGCTGTTGGAATATATTTGTAACAATTGTTATTGTTTTGATGACTCCAGTAGACGTGCGAGGGTGAGTCAACTGAAAACCTTAAATTTGTAATAACAAATTGAAATTTTGTGCCGTTATCCTGTACGTTGGTAAGCGTGCTACAAACAGTGTGCAGAATGGCCTAGGCAGCATAGTGCAGATGCACACATACGGTCGCAGTATCAGTATAAAGATGGCCGCCCCACTTGCGACTTGCACCAGGGAAGAACAGTGTTCCGTTATTCGGATTTTGCGTAGTGAAGGTGTGAAACCTATTGAAATTCATTGACGAATGAAGGTTCAGTACGGTGATGCATGTTTCTCAAAGCAGCAAGACTACAAATGGAGTAGGAAGTTCGCAAATGGTGTGCCTTCAGTGGAAGATGCTCCTTGTCCAGGTCAGGCACAACGAGTTGTGACTCCACAGAACATTGCAGCATTTGAAGCCATAGTGAAGGAAAACCACCGAGTGACACTGAATGACATTGCAGCATGTTTATGATGTGCTCCGGTTTCACAAAGTGTCTGCAAGATGGATGCCACAGCAGCTGACTCCTGAAATGAGAGAACGACGTCTAGATGCTGTGAAGAACACTTTGAACGAGAAGGTGATGGCTTCCTTGCAAGAATCGTTACTGGGGTCTAAACCTGGGTTCACTTCCACCAACTGGAAACGAAGAGAGCGAGCAAGGAATGGCACCATTCCTCATCGCCAAAACCAAAGAAGTTTCGAACAGAACCATCAGCAGAGAAGGTTATGCTGACTCTCTCTTGGGACGAAAAAGGCGTCATTTTGAAGCATTACATGCCTAGAGGGACCAATGTCACCAGTGCATCATACACAGATCTCCTAAAAAATCATCTGCGGACTGCAATCAAATCAAAGCGACACGGATTGTTGTCAGCAGGTGTCCTTTTGCAACATGACAATGCAAGGCCCCACACTGCCCGTACAACAGTTGCAACAATCACAGACCTACATTTTGAGTGTCTTCCTCATCCACCATACTCACCAGACCTTGCCCCAAGTGATTTCCATATGTTTGGACCACTCAAAGACGCAATGGGAGGAAAGAAGTTCCGTTCTGATGAAGAGGTATGCCACGTGGTGCATGAGTGGTTGCGCGGACTACCAAAAGAATTTTTTTCTAAAGGAATTTATGAACTTTGTAAGCGCTGGAGGACTTGCATTGAGTGTGGGGCAGATTATGTTGAAAAGTGATACAGCTTTGTACCACTTCTGCACAATAATAAAATTTAAAAAAAGATTTAAGGTTTTCATTTGACTCACCCTCATACATTCTCTTGTCTAACTGGAATACATAGTGATGTAGTTGATCTGTCATCATCCAGAACTGTATATTGTAGGTAACACGTCAGGTTCAATTATCTTTGTGTGTAATTCCAATGGATACATTGAACAAAAGAAATCTCTTTCGATGCAAAAGAAGAAGAGAATGGGAACTTTACAGCACATGTAGTGAGATCGATAAATATATTCCAAGTACTTTGAAAAATTAACCTACGAAAATTCTACAGACTGACTAATGAATTGTTTTATCTATCAACATTTACGAAAAAAACAGAAAAAGTAGGAAGAAACATTTCAGTACGAAGGCCAGACCGTTGCAGCAGTGAGCCAGATTAAACTGTGACTAGGCATGGCATTGTGCCACTTCTGTGATCTACAAGGTCAAAAATGAAGTCCTGTCACAATAGGACTGGTTGAGAGGCCATAAATACTGCTCGCTCCAGCTATACTATCTGTCACTGTCTGCGGCCAGTCATCAACAAGATGAAGGTCATGCTACCTACTTATTAATAGATGCTGCCTCCACTAGTTGTTGGACTATGTGCTTTGCTTAGTGCTGATGGAGCTGGGGGCAAAAACAGATGTTCCCATCCGGGTCCAATCTACTGGCTGATCCCTAGTGACTTCAGGATGCCTACCTGGGATCTGCAGTTTGCAGCTCTTGCCTCGGTGCTACCTGCATCTCACTTGCTGCCAAGCTGCCGCCTGGTTTGCACATATGTATTCTGCTACTGCAGGCTTGTGTTCACGGACCACTGATCCTGCATCCTAGGTCGAGTGTCCTTGGTTCGTAGGCCCACAAGCTACAAGCCGATCACACATTTGTCCCAAATGGTATGACTGACTAACTTAGGAGTTTGTTGACATGGCATGCCTTTTATCTGTCTGACCTGACACAGCTCTATAGTGGCCTTGTGCACTGGCCACCTCCTGCTACCAAATCTGAACCAAGCAATCACCACCATACAGAACCAGCCTGCACTGCTGACCTCAGCAAGACAAAGCTTCCAACTCCTGTACAAATTGAGACCAACAAACATGCTGTTATTTCTTTCAGCCTCTATGGTTCCACGATGATCTACCATCTGGTTCTATGTACCAGCTGCACTGTCAACCATCTTGCAACATCAATAAATCCTGCTATAAGGTCAATATAAACACTCGAGACATTCTGATCCTGCTATACATGACTGCACAGAGAAAGTTTTCAAAGGAGACACACAATGCACGCTGTTGACATTTGCACTTTTAGGCTGATATTATTAGTGCAACACAGATGCAAAGGTAGGGGGGGGGGGGGGGGGGGGGGAGGGAGGGAGATAAAAATCAAACTAAATGTAATTACTCTGTAACAAGCTGCCAGATGTACCTGGTCCCTTGGATTAAAATACTTAGAAAATATCTCTGAACAATCTCCAAAATTTTACTGGAAAAATTTGGGTTCACCTTGTACAGGAAACGAATATAAGAACCATAAAATTATAAAAAAATAGAATAATGATTCTATTAATTACGAAAATAAGAATGGAGGTAACCACACTTACCACAGGTGCATAACCTTGGAAGGCAGGATACCCTTGGGGTGGGAACTGTCCCTGAGCTGGTATGTAATTTATTATTGGAGCAGTCGGTGGTGGTGGCTGTACATATGGTCCTGGTGGTGGACCATGAGGAGGCTGCAAAATACGTGGTGGTGGTGGTGCAGGTACTGGTTGCATATATGCTGTAGGTGATGCATACGGAGGTGGAAACGTAGGTGGCTGATGATGAGGCATCATAGGAGCAGGTTGTGGAGGCGGTGGGGGTGGTGGTTGCTGAGGAGGCGGTGGGGGTGCCTCTGCATACACAGGTTGCTGGACATATCCTGCAACAAACAACCATAAAAGTAAATTAAGATACCATTCATGACTAAAAATTCTTAGATTTTTGTCAGTCTCCAATTTTTCTTTCTTTCCTTCACTTAATAGATACATCAATTCAGTCTCTAAACCAATTAACATATTTAAAAGGGATGAGAGTGTTTAAATATTATCACTAGAAGCAGGCAAGTAATAAATTTGTAAAAGTTCAGTACCAGGTGAATAATATCCATGAGGCTGCTGTGCATACGTAGGTCCATTGCTCTCTGGTAAAGACCGCTGCCTCTGAGATGAGTAACGTTTAGGCCTGTTCGCTGCATTTTCCTGTTGCATTCTTGGAGGAACAACTGCCTGCCTTCTTTCTGTATTTTGGTGGAAGTTTGGCTGGTTTTCTATAATAGAATTATTAATTATGAAACAATAAGTACTTTATACATTATTTTCTAACATATTAATGAAAGCAATTTTTCTTATTCCTAACAACTCTATAAGTATATTATACCAATTCAGTAAACTTCATTGAATTAAGCAAAACAATAAAAAACAAAAGAAAACAAAAAAAATCACCAACATGGGGAAGCAGAAATTTAAACAACACTGTAAGATTAACGACTGACCTGGTTAAATGCAGCCATTAAGTTCATGCTGAACTAAATTAATCAAAGCAGTGAACACAAATAGTTAATGCAAGTTAAATTTTTCTCAGGCACTACTCACTGTTTGACCGCCTATTTTCTTTAGTCCCACGCTGTTCATTCAGGGAGAGCTGGCTTAGCTCCTTACTTGCATCATCCTGCGACCTCGTTATCACTTGGCTCTGTATCTGTTAAAGCAGTTTACCAAAATATTTTAAAGAAATCCAAGAAAAATATATAACTTGCAATTGATAAATGTGTGTGTGTGTGTGTGTGTGTGTGTGTGTGTGTGTGTGTGTGTGTGTGTGTGCGCGCGCAACCTGCCGGATACAGCGAGAAACTTCCACTTCCAAGGTTTGACTGGGGAGCCTGAATGAAGTGATGGGAGTGGAGTGGAGGGCATCATCCGACATTTGAACTTAAAATTATCTGGCAGCCACAAGATACATGACAAATAATACTGATGGAATAAAAAGTGATCACGTCTAATGATATGATGTAGAAAGAACCATGTCTGTATGGTGCAGTACATAGTACTGCAGTGCCAGTGGTGCAGGACATAGTACTGCAGTAAACACAGTGATGGCACATGTCATTCTGTTTGATACACGTTGACTGACATTTAACTCCTGGACCATGCTCCTTTTCTTCCATACATAATCATGTTGAATGCACATATACCATGTATGTATTTATATAAGATAATTTGATACCATATATGGGTGCTAATAATATGTCTCTTAATGTATTTATTCATACCCATGCACTAAATTAATCAATTATTTTTGTTAAGAAATTTTATCACTAAGTAATATACAAGGACGAATCCAAACTAACTGAGCCATTTACGATGACAATATTATAAAATTGATCGACTGCTGTTCACCATTTAGTGGAGATGTTGAGTCACAGACAGGGACAACAAAAAGACTGGTACACAACTAAGCTTTCGTTCAAAAGGCCTTCTTCTGAATTAGATAAGACACACACACACACACACACACACACACACACACACACACACACACACACACACACACAAAATGCAACTGATACACACGGATACACACGTGACCACTGGCTCTGGTTGCCGAGCCACCCAGAGACATTGGTCATGTGTATGTTAGTTACATTTGCGAGAATGTGTGTGTATGTCATCTAATTCAGAAGAAGGCCTTTTCACCAAAAGCTTACTTTTGTTGTGCCTGTCTGCCACTCAACGTCTCCACTGTGAGTGAGTAGCAATCTATCCTATTCATAGTATTGTTATTATTCTGTGCTAGATTTTCCATTGTTTGAGCCATTTGTAGTAAAATTTTTATTATTAAAAATTAATTCAGATTCCCTGCTTTCTTATTTATCTGTACCATTTTGTATCCTCCTTACCAATACACTTTTACAATCGGCCAACCAATTTGTAATGCCATTTTCAAAGACAGTACAACGACGTGATTGAAGCCAACTATGCACAAACCTTTGCACCAGTGCTTTTGTTGTGAAGTAGCTTTCTTGAGCAATCCAACCATGCAGTGGTGAGTCTGGGTTGCAGGATGAAAGTTAAAGGTCAGTCCAATGTGTATCACCCAATGTCTGTTGGACCACTGTTGTGGTGTGAGGTCTGCCATACAGTAACAACACACTTCTGTTCTAGTTGAACTCATAAGAAAGTTTACAGCAGTAGGCAGCATTAATGATCCAACATTCCTGCACTTCCACAACATCTTGAACATGACCTAACCAGCAGACAACCATGTCCTGCCTTGTATCAGTGACCTGCTGCCACTCGATACTTTCTTTTTTTTATTCAGGCTTGTAATTGTGGACCCATGTACCATCACATTTGACAGTTGCTGCGAAAAAATGTGTCATCTTCTTCCTCATATTTCATGAGGAGCATGCAAGAAATTGCAAACAGTGCTGTGCTTTGCTCTTCACTCAGCAATTTCGAGCACAAAATCTGACATATTCTGGAATCCTAACCCACTCCCAATGATTCTTGAGAGGTTTCAAGGACAGTTAAGTGCTGATCACTTGACAAATTCATGAATAGTTTTGATGTTCTGCACTCTGGAGATGACACAGGGATGGTGTAATTGGGCAATGTTTCAAACATTCTTTCCTCCTGTCTTGAACTCCTTACACTAATCCTTCACTGGGGACAATGACACTGTGTCTTTCCATGAACTTTGGAAGCAAATGGCAACACATTTTAGCAACATTAACAGTTTCAACCCTTAGACACATCATTATGATGCACTGTGCAACAGAAGAGTTTATCTCTCACTTATTCATCACAACACCCACTGAAAGCAGTGAGGACAAGATGTTCAAAAGTCAGTGCTCCCTGCAGATGTTCATACATCTAGTGGGTGCAAAGGCTAATATATTTAATCCACCTTTATCCAGTAAATTTGCTGATCTCAAAAGAGAAAAGGTGGGCATACACATATAGGGAGGTGAATTTTCCTTTATTCAGTTCTTACTCAGCTTTTCTGTTGAATTCTCAATGGGGAGCAAGTGGGTCATGTTTCCAAATTCTCATTAGGGCCTATCATAAGTGCAAGTTCTACTAATGTCATTATTATTCTTGAAATGATTTATCTTGTGTAACTGATTTTGTGGAATGAATGGTTCAGTAGGATCTTCCCTTAGCTGTTGCTTAAGAATTATCTTTTAAACTGTTCTAACTCATTTCAAAACCATTACAATAGGATTTAAAATACTATTCCTTTATCAGCAAGTATGTCCATTTCTTCATTACATCTGAATCCTCCACGTAGTTTGACTCAAATTAATTCTGTGTGTTTCATTTTACTGTTATACGGTATGTGCTTTTCTATTATGTGATTGATATTATTATTCACAGATATTCACCGGTAGATTGTTGTCAATGGCAATAAATTTATATTAGTGATTACCAAAATTTTGTTTACTGAAATGTTCATCAAAATTCTGTGTGGCTGCTACCTGATATACTTAACCCTTTTGCTGCTGCAGATGTGCTCTCTACATTCCGCATTGCGATACCACCATGCAACCTACAAACTAAATTATTTGCTGGATGTATTCCAATCTCTGTCTTCCTCTACAGTTTTTGCCCTCTACAGCTTTTCCATATGTCCTTTTCCTCTCCATTTCTGCGCAAAAGCTCCTCGTTCCTTACCTTATCACTCCACCTAATTTTCAACATTCATCTGTAGCACCACATCTCAAATGCTTTGGTCCTCTTCTGTTCCTGCTTTCCCACAGTCCATGTTTCACTACCGTACAATGCTGTACTCCATACGTACATTCTCAAAAATTTCTTCCTCAAATTAAGGCCTATGTTTGATACCAGTAGACTTCTCTTGGCCAGGAATGCCCTCTTTGCCAGTGCTAGTCTGCTTTTGATGTCCTCTTTGCCCTGGCTGTCATTGATTATTTAGCTACCTACGTAGGAGAATTCCTTAACTTCATCAACTCTGTGGCCATCAATCCTGACATTAAGTTTCTCGCTGTTCTAATTTCTTCTACTGCTCATTATTTTTGTCTTTCTTCGATTCACTCTCAGTCCATATTTTGTACTCATTAGCCTGTTCCATTCAGCAGATCATGTAATTCTTCTTCACTTTCACTCAGGATAGCAATGTCATCAGTGAATCATATCACTGATATCCTTTCACCTTGAATTTTAATTCCACACCTGAATCTTTCTTTTATTTCCATCACTGCTTCTTCACTGTACAAATTGAACAGTAGGGGCGAAAGACTATGTCCCTGTCTTGTACCCTTTTTAATCTGAGCACTTGGTTCTTGCCCATTCACTTATTATTTCCTCTTGGCTCTTGTACATTTGTATATTACCTGTCTCTACCAATAGATTATCTCTATTTTCTCAGAATTCTGAACATCTTATGATTTGATATCTTTGCTTGATGAAGGACTGAATTCTTTTTCATTATCTGTCATACTTAGGTGTGCTGCATCAAATTAAGTAAACCATTGCACAAAATTTTAAAGAGTTTGAAGGGGCAAAAACATATTCCATAAACTTCATGTATGGCTGATTTTAGTTTCTACATTGCAGCGAATTAAATGTAGATAAGATATCAAAACTTTATTTAAAATTGAAAGCAAAATGATATGTCTCATTCCATTCTCGAATTATTGGGTTTTATATCTGACAGATGGTCGTGCGCAACATGCCCATTCACGTCCTTGCACATCGCAAATCATATTTCGTAAAGAATTCAATATATCGAAATGAAGTTTTCTGCAAATGACAGCACACAATGAGGCACATAAGTTGTATGGTAAGTACTCAAGATCTTTTTATTCACCGAGATATGGAACTAACTTGTGCACAGCAGTGGGAAGTCAGTGATTCAGGACACAGAGATGTCCACAGCAATGCAAGTACACACGTCCACAGCACTTTGAGAACAGCTTAGCAGGAGATGTATACACATCCACAGCAGTGAACAGGGTTAAATGTTTCAAGAAGGACTAAAATTATGCAGTAAAATATTGGTGTCACCTACGGTAATTAATATTTTCAAATTATTGAGTATGTATTGCACTTCTTCCCATATATCCCTGATTTAATACAGACATTTTACTTTTCTGGTTAGCCAAGTAAACCCATAGGTCAATTAAGTGACAAGAGGCCCATAAGGAACTACAACTATTTCCTCACAGGCAGAGGAGAATAGAGACAGGTTTCCTGCTAGGTGGCTTTACTACCTACAATTTTTAAACAACTGCCCAGCATCAAACTTACAGAAATAACACTTAGGTGATCCAGCAAACAAGCCACAACTGACCTGGTGGCAGATTGCTTCATCACCATGACTGCATGTTCACAAATAAGACATTTTATTTAACGTTTACCTACCAGTGGCTGTCTAAATAGATAAAGCAGTATGTCATATCTTTTTAATAACAGCAAATTTTTTGAGATACGTATTACTGCTAACAAGCATAGCTTGAAACACCTATGCCGCAAATGATCTGGATTGTCTTGCATTTTGGTATATACTGGGTGTCTCTCATACAGGTAGTCATATGCCTTTCCTCTGGTGTTTTGTCAGATGTTTGCAATTTCATTTTTGCAGTGTGTAGCTGGAGTCAATCCAAACAAATACTGCTCATCATGTCATTCATCCGACTGCCACTGTTGATGGAAAGTGTCTCTTTGTTTCCCGTTACAAACAAAATTATTTATAAAGCAGAATTTGTGCTGATTCAATAGACTTGTTCCAAATTAGCTTATTGCAATAATTGTTTTATTATTATGTATTAAAAGGGCCAGTAAAATGCACAGAATAACCAGTATTCCAATAGCGATTGAGTAGTGCTGCTGCATAGTGGGAGCAGTCAGTGTGGATCAGTGTGGTTCTGTTGCTGCTGGAGTACTGGCTAATCTCAGTATTTCACTGTCCCTGTTAATACATATTGAAAAAAAAAAAAATCAATACCATGCCAGATTAATGTGGGACATATCTAGCAAATGGGCTTGTTAAATTCCACATGAAAATTGTTTTGCTGGTAACAAGAAACAAACTGACATTTTGCATTGGGAGTAGATGTCTCAAGTAAGTGCTCAGGGGCAGATTTGTTTAGGCTGACTCCAGCTACACATTGCGAAACTGAAATTGCAAATATCTACCTAAACAACACAGAAAAGGTGATTGACAGCTCTTAGAAAGGACATGCTGTATCTAGATCCCTCAACATTTTAATTCAACAAACCATCCTAAAATGTGCAATGGAGGTTATTTTGGAAACTCGCCCCCCCCCCCCCCCCCCAACCTTTCATTCCTTTCAAGTATGATATGTAGGAAGAGTAACTCTCATTATGTTCTCTGATTTACCATTTATTTTGTGATATGTGTCTGTGAGGAAGTAATATGTTGCTGTATGGAATGTACACTTTCAGTTTATCTATTTGTGCTGCGCTCACATAGTGTCTACTTTGGGGTTTGATGATCATCTCCAGGACAGTCTCTCACTTACCAAATGAACCCACGATGAAAAGCACCATTCTTCTTTATATCCTTCCTACCTCTTCAATTAACCTCCCAGACTTATGAGCAATACTCAAGAATCAGATGAACAAGTGTTTTGTGAATAATTTCTTTTATGAATGAATTGCATTGTCTTTGGATTCTTCCAATGTATCTCAGCCTGGCATCTGCTTTCCTTACAACTAGAAAAAAGTCATGGTCAGTTTTGGATCTTCTTGGTGATCTTTAGATTGTGCATAGTATTCTAGGTTCTAAGCACACCCAATACAGCACAGTTCTTTAATTACATTTACAGCTTTCTTGCAAGGCGGTATATTAAATTGTTTATATCAGCAACCCAAAATTATTATTGGCGAGGTCAAATATTGTTCCCTGTGGCAGTCCAGAATGTGCTGTTCTTGGTCAACTGCTTTTATTTTTGAATCTGATTAATAAAATTCTTTTTAACATAAAATTACCAAATTCCTCTTGTATGTGTACAAAGTAGATAGTTACATTATACATACCACTTTTCCTTTCCTGGAACAGAAACACACAATATCTATATACATTATAAATTAAGGTCCCCCGGCACGTGTCTGCTAATCTCAGGAACTACTATGAGGATTTTGATACAGTTTTCATTAATACGTAAACTGATTCACAGGGAAGTTTTGAATATTTAATTCATAATTATAGAAATATGTATATTGTTATCTGCTCCATATTTTTACGGCATTTATAGTGACGTCTCAGGGCAATGGTGGGAGCTAAGAGTTGGTCAGCTACAGATAATGCAGTGCCTGACCATATTACATATCTGTATCTATACATATTATAAAATGAATCCCCCCCACTATGTTTTCCTGTCTGTACGTGAAGGCTAATCTCAGGTACTATTGTAGGTATTTTGATAAAGTTTTCACTAATATACAGATTGATTCACAGGGAAGATTTGTGTGTGTAACTTCTTGCCACTATGCCAGACAAGTCATCTGGCCATAACTACTTCATATTACCAGCATGAAGGCACACAGGGTCACTAGTAGATGATAATTAATACATGATGAAAACATAATTACTGAATAAAGTATAGTATTCACATTCACACACACACACACACACACACACACACACACACACACACACACACACACACACACGTTCAACAAAACTTATAGTTCTTATTGCAGCCTGGACTTTTCCATTGATATACATTATGAAAAATATATGGATATCACTACAGAGATAGTCATTACATGGAAATAATCTCATCTATCATGTGGAATACAAGAACATTAATTGCAGTCACAGCAAGTTGGAACGAAGGAAAATTTGGAGTTCATCGACAACAAGGTCATTTAGAGACTGTGCATGAAACTTGGTTGAGGAAAGAATGAGGAAGGAAATCAGTTGTGCCCTTTACAAAGGAACCATCCCGGCATTTTCCTGGAGCAATTTGTGGAAAACCAAAATCGGGATGATTGGACAGGCATCTGAACCATTGTTCTACAAATGCGAGCCCAGTGTGCTAACCACTGCGCTACCTTGCACGGTGATAGATAGAATGAGAGTGTTAATGAGTCATTCCTGTGTAACTCACAGATTTTGAATGTTCTTGTCCTCCTGCTCAAGCTGATAAAAAACATCCAGTTCATTCATACATAAACTAACTATCCAAATAGTGAAGTGAAAGTGAATATTTCTTTTTGACCTTACAGAGCATTAAGCGCAGAAGAGATGCTCGAAAGATATCTTGCTTAACTATCATTACTAAGAAATATCACAGTGAACGAATACTGCATCAAGTTGCAGAGAAATTACATTTCTGTAATGGCCCAGCAGATGAGTGAAAAGTACACTTCACACCTTACAAGACCCAGGCATATCATATCTACATGTTAGATGATTTAAATGAATAATGGGCTGTCATAAGGGCAGTCTAGCCATTTACTGTTCATCACTGAACTCGATTTTAGAAACATACATTACATGTCACCATGACAATGTGTGGCATGCTATGGCACTACCATATCTGATGGCATCATTAGAATGAAAGACAGAGAAAGAGAGAGAGAGAATCAATTGTAAACCATACTGATTATGATAAATTTGTGTAACAATCACAATATGGATCCTCACAGCGAGACTAACTACAAACTTTCTGGATAACAAACTCAACAATTTTACATGTATACTGAAAAAAGAAATAAAGATTATCTATAGGCCCAGACAACCGCATTATGTACATATATATTGAAAAGTCTCAAATACATTTTACACTCTGTGAATATTAATGGCCCACTCTTATTTAAAAATCAAAAATGATTTTAAAAAGTCTCTCCAGCAGAAAGTAAGAACGCTATGCACCAGAAGCTAGTGAATCTCTCTGCCTCAAAACACATTCTTGCTTGTATCTCAGAATCTATTCATCACAACACATGATGGTGAGAAGAAATTTTCTTCACAGAAAAAAATAGTAGTCTCTCACTGATGAGTCACTACATAGCACAGATGACCTTTGAACAGAAATAATTTGTGTGCCTATGCACTCTGAGTGAAGCAGTGGATGGGAAAGAGAATATACTGTTATGGATAGTAAGTAAAGCTATCCGCAACCTGAAGCTTGGTTTGTACAACAGAGTGCTTTACTAGGCAATGTCCTAATAGAGGTGGTATGTCCTCGCCTTTTTTCAACATATGAAATTGTGCACCCAGTCAGTTGTAAGGGAAAGTACAGTTAATTTAACATTGAGTCAGAGTCATTTGGCAATTTGTCACTTTTTACATTACCAAAAATCATTGCAGGTGAAAGAAGTGATTTTAAAAAATGTAGGACCAACCAAAGATTGAACCCTAAACCTGGATTAACCCTTTAACTGCTCTGGATGTGTTAACGGGCGCGCCTCTGTACCTGTCCCTCTGTGCTCTGAACATGTTTACGCGCGCCACCAGTCCTTCTACCTGGTACTCTGAACGTGTCTGTTCAGAGCACACAGGGACAGGTACAAAGGCATGCGCGTTAACTCGTCCGGAGCAGTTAAAGGGTTAACAGTCTCAGATTTAGCCACTCAGACATGACACAGGCATATTTTAATACTGAAATGTGTGTAGCTTTATCAGATATACAGAATATGATATTTACTTATTAATGCTCATTCAAGTTTATTTCTGCTTCATATTTTAGAATAAATTATTCACTATGAACAACAAACTGACCATGCACTATATTCAGTGCATTAAATTCACCACTTTTAACTTTACTTGTCAGAGGTTACTGTCTTACCATCAATAAAGATGGAGGGTGAAATACTTACAAACACAGGATAGAAAACAATTTTTGTGGTGGATGAGGCAATTTAACTACTGTGTGGAACATACAGAATAATATGTAATCTCCAGAGCTTGCGTTTCTACATCAAACTTAGAATTTATGCTCACCTGATAGCCAGCACCTCCACTTTCACTGCTGCTGCCTTCATCATGAGAGGATACTCTTGTTTCAGACAGGCTTCGTCCATCACTATTGGAATGATGATGCACGGCCGCTCCCCTGCCACCGTGACCAGCTTTTGAGGTTCCACGACCACGAGATCGCCGCCCACTTTCTCCCCCGATTGTCACACTACTATCATTTGTTTCACAGATCGCACGTCCCCTACCCCGATTTGCCCCAGTACCTTTCCACTTACTACTATTTTCTTCCTTTTTATCATCTTCAACAATAATTTGGCTTTTATTTGTTGTACATAGTTGGTGTGAATTTTTCCAGGTAGGGGGTTGAGACTTCTGAATCATTTCATCCTTTCTGTTTTCTACATTATTCTGATTAGTGTCCTTCTTCCATACATTACAGTTTGTAATAGTGATGGTACCACCATCTTTTCCTGAGGTCGCTTGTCTTTCTTCGTTCCTATGAACAAATCAAAATTTGTCTTTTTACCATAATTATAGTTTTTTTTCTGTGTGCAGACTGAGTATTTAATGAGTTTCAGTTTGGTAACTGCACAGTCTTCAGATGTATATAGAACTACACGGAAAAGCTCATTTTACCCTAGAGAAATTTTAAGGTTGTAAGAACAGGAATGAGGGGGAAATTTAGTACAATTACAACATTGTACTACGGTTGCAATATAAAATATGGCAACTCTGTTTCTACCATTCTGTGGAAATAAATGAATAAGTTCGGTAGCAACAAAGGCTCTAGTGATTATTTACTTGAAAAATTTATCAGTGGCAAAAAATTCATAGATATATGTTACTTTTAGATGTTATTGTCAACAAGAAAATAGTTACTGAAGTGCTAAATTAGTTATTTTTACATTAATCCTTTTCTGAAATGGGGGAAATACACACCTGCAGCAGAAGCAATACCTACCAATATTCCATTCTTTACATTCATTGCCTTGACAGCTCTACAATATACAACACATTTCCATTGTTTTTTTATGAAATTTAAAGAAATCAATAGTTCATAAAATTGACAGTGCTTCATATTCATTACCCACGAAAGTGTGAATTCATAACTGACCTGCACGAAAATTGTTAGTATGCAGCAACTGCACACAAAACTATATTATTTATAAAACACTCAAAGCAAACTCTTGAACATCCACAAAAAATAGGATGCAACATGCCTGTCAAGTATTATACCACGTAGTCTTACCTGTTTTGAACTCCCTTTTTATCCAGCGTTGGTGAAGGAATACCCTTAACACGCTGGTCAACAACCCTCTCCTCCCCCTCTGACTGAGATGAGATTTGTTGCTGTTGCTGTTGGTTTTGTTGCAAAGGAGGGAATTCCTCAGTATTACGACGCCCTCCTCTTCCCACCACACCTCCTCCACGACGTCCTCCACGTAAACCAAGAGCAGCTGCTGTTTTAGTATAGGCATCTTCATCCTCCCAAGTGCGTGTGTATTTATTTGGACCTCGGCTATAAAGAAAGTAATAAGGAGACATTTTACTTTGTGTATTTGGTCTGTGTTATAACTATACTTAATTTACATATAAATGTTGTGAATCCAAGAAGTTTACATCTAACAGATTACACAAAATATTTTCCAAATTTCATACAGTAACATATAATATTTGAACAAACACCATCACTTCATAGGCTTACTGTCATGGGAGACAGCACCAGAGGCTATAACCTCTCAGACAGTAGATTCAAACTGCAGAAATCTTTGAGGCTTGCCTTCCAAACAGAGTCCTGCAACCATGATCCAAATTGACTTCTGCAACTGTGAGACTGTTTTTTTCAGGGGAGAAAGGGGGAGGGCAGAGGGAGGGAGAGATAGATAGGGGGGAGGGAGAGATAGATAGGGGGGAGGGAGAGAGAGATAGGGGGGAGGGAGAGAGAGATAGGGGGGAGGGAGAGAGAGATAGGGGGGAGGGAGAGAGGGGGGGGGAGGGAGAGATAGGGGGGAGGGAGAGATAGGGGGGAGGGAGAGATAGGGGGGAGGGAGAGTGTTTCTCATGGTGTATATATCTCTCTTATCAGTATGTTATTATCAGTTATTGGAAAATTCATACAAGAATATGTACATAAGATGGAAAGGACTCTCAGTCAAGTGTCATTGCAAAGGATTTAAAACTGAAATATTTGCGAATAAGAATTATATATTTATTCACATTCTTCAAATTTAATTTCATTAGTCTACATTGTGTACTACCTTACTATCACTGGTTATGAATGCAGTTTTCCTTGTTTCATAATTCTGATTACTAGTTATGCATAACTTTCTCAGTTGTGCATAACTTTCTCTGTTAAGTGGTTTCAATGAACATTTACAGAACTGTGCAGATTACATGTTATATTTCAATAAAGATATGTATTCATGCTTACCCATAACGCCTTCTCCTACGAGCACGAGGTGGGGCTTCTTCATTACGAATGTCATAGCCATAAATTGCTACCAGTTCTTCTCTGGACTTTGGTGTCTGTTCATCTTCATTGTATCTATCATGACTCCAGCGATTCTCATTTTCCTTCCACACTTTCTTCTTATCAGTTGCCTGAATTTCCTTCCCTCGTTCACTTTCTTTATCAGCTGCTTCTTCATCACTATGAGAATTTGAATTTTATCATTTACATTTACTGTTTAGATTACTGTAAATGTATTTTTATGTATTGTTTGGAGTCTCGTTGATGACCTGACAGATACTAAAAATATTCATAATTCATATGTAAACTAATGTTTATGAAATTTGCACAACACATTTTAAAATATCCACATGAAAATATCTACATGAAATTCAATTCTTTACATAAACTTAAGTTATTTTCACCATCCTTCCTTTTCTGGCCTGTAACAAACCCACAAGAAAACATTCACCATAGACTAATAAAAATTACACATCCAGCACACTCCGTGCAGTTAAGGAGCAAACACACCAATGAAACTGATGTCCGCTGAAAATAGTCATTACACATGAAATGGTGCAACCCAAACCAACACCTACACTCCATGCCCTTGCAGATATGCTGCCAGATCAGAGATAAAAACTGGGCACAATCAGTGAATGTAACAAGCTTCATGTCCCAAACTCACAACAGCATATCCAATTCAGAGCATCCTCGATAATATTTCGTGTTTCTGTCTGAGGGGCCACAGACCTGTGTAGGGAAAATGAAGTTCTTCTGTTGCAATGTCGATCCTTTCTGCAGGAGGAAGCACAGAAATGGAGATTAAAGTTTTCCTGAGGTTACCATCGTAACGGCTATGACGACCCCATTATACCAACGTCATGGAGATCTGGTGTCATTTCACAAGATCCTATCAGGTCACACCAGAACTAGGACTACCCTACACAGATTGGGGCATCATTAATAGCCTTGAGTATGACTGCAGTGCAGATCGTGTACCAGATTGTCCAAGAGGAGATAATCTGAAATATGGAATGATGTCTCAAACTACAGCTGAAGCTGCTAACTTAGTATTAAATACATATATTGATCTACAAACGTGGAATGCTGTCAAAGGTATGACTGGTCAAAATGTTCCTTCTAGAATAACTGAGAATGTTCTGAAATATTATAGGATTGTCCAAAATGTCCACGAGATTCTTGAATATCCTATTAGGTTTCGTGAGGATAAATTCAGCTCAGAATGGTATATGCAGGCAATGGAATAGACATGTGTCAGTATATTTTTGGAAATCGATTAGAGTGTATTAAGGGAAAATAAAAGTGATAGTAAAATACATTTAAGTGCAAGTGCATTGTTTAAGGTAGTGAACAGTGTATTAAATACAGTAGAGTGTTGATTATCCGAAGTAATTGGGGGACATGGGTGTTCGAAAAACTGGTTTGTTCGGATAATCAAACTGTACATGTTTATTTGCCAAAAAGAAGTACTGTACAGTAAATTTATTCATAAAAACAGGCATCTCTTTTAGTATTACAAAGTAACATACAAAGGCAATTTCAGTAGGAATATATAGCATGTGGCACAGTTTATTAAACAAAAATATATACATATTGCATACGCATTTTGCATGAACAATACACACAGTATACAAAATTAACGTTTAAAACAATCCTTTATTTTGGTCTGTCTAAGCAAGCCTACATGCTTAAAAGCAGCTAAGTCACGTACTTTTTTCATTACAGATATCTGAAACTGGTCACTTTCATCTTGGGCTTCAAACCATCACAAGGCAGTATTTAAACAAGTGAATGTCTCAGAAGCTGTTGGTATACTTTCATCTTCACTTTCTGGAGCACTGATTGATGAGATGCTGGTGGCGTCATCTTTATCAGTGACGACGTTTACAATCTCACTGTGCTGCATGATTTGGTGTCCTGGATCTGCATCATCAATATTCATACATTCATGAACGTCTCCTTCATCACATTCGTGGAAATCTATTTCTTTTAGCACACCGAGAATTTCAGACATATCATTCTGTTTGTCATTTTCAATCATACCTTGTGAATTTTCTTGTGTGTCCAAAATTTTATTCCAGGCTTTCTTCAAATTATCTTCCTTTACACTATTCCATGCAGCGCTGATCATGTAGGGCGCGTCTTTCAAGACAATATGCTTATGATTTCTTAAGAGGCTTTATTCTCCATCCTCTTCTCTTTCTAACAATAACTTATGCAACAATTATTTCCTGTAATATCGTTTGAAAGTCTCAATAACGGCTTGATCCATGGGCTGTAATAAGGAGGTTACGTTAGGTGGAAGAAATATTACCTTTATGAACTCGCCTTTTTCGTTTAAAATATCACATGACGGACGAGTTGCTGCGTTGTCAAGGAAAAGTAGTGTTTTCTCCCTCTTCCCATTCTTTAGCTGATGAGCTTTTACGCCCTCCAAGTTTTTCGTTGAACTGTCATCATGTCCTTTATTTCTATTTCTTGTAGTTTGCTAAAGAGCTACACATACTCTATCATATCTTTTGTTCAGAGTTTAAGCTCCTCAGTTGTTATGTTAAATTTAAGTCACCACAGCATGAATATTAGTCCACAGTTTTCTTATACACTTTTCATAAATTTCTGGCTTATTCTTCTGTTTTCATACATCAACACTTATATCATCTTATTATTTCCAGTAATACGATTAGAGACTTTTTACCTAATACTTGACACCCATGGCATCACATCACAAATTTTATTCAGATAATCTATAGAAGCAGCATTCCATACAACTTTTCTTTGACTGTCATTATCTATAAATTTAAGTGTGCTCGCTTGGTGTCAACAGACATTACTGGACATAAATTGCCTTAAAGCATATCCTCAACACACTACACAATGGAACACGCATGGGCACCAGCTGCCTGTCATCCACTAAAAAGGGCAAAGATTCCCACCAATGACGGGAAGCAATGTGCTTTACGCGTGGCCTCCATTCCCAGGAAATAACGCATGCACAAATGCACATGTGTAGTTGCATTGATGGAAATTTATGTGCACGTGCAAAAATGAATAGAAAAAGGCGTCATGCAGATGCACCTTTATGATGCACTTTCATATCTATTAATGCTTATAAGATGAGAAGATGGTTACCATTTCAATTTGAAACAAGTGAACCCACATATAGGTGCAAAAACAAATAGAATAGTAACTTCAAAGGAATTACAGAATGAGTTTCTGTAGTGCTCTTTAATGTTTCTGGATCTTCTTGTACAATTTAGAATGTTTTGAATATCTAAAAAGTTTCATAGTTTTCCTTAAATTTATTTAAGAGTACTTAACAGTATTTTTGAGAGTGAAAAACTAACATTTTTTTTTTTTTTAGATTTTTTAAAATGTTCATTTTTATGATGTTCTCAAGTGATGTGGAATGTTCTCAGAACACAAGTGTAAATATAGACCAATCAAAGCAGATCATTTGCAGCTAATAACTAATAAAACTTACACATCTTCTGCAACAGTTCTGTCATCGTGCTCATAGAATGTACCCTTTTTTGGTATGTATTGGGGATTTCTTCTGTCTTCATCATCATCCAGTTTCTTTTCCTTGGGTGGTACACTCTCCTGGAATAACAACAATGTGTCAACTGAATTTTAATAGTTTGTAAATGTGGAAATAATAAACTGAATTTCTTTTTTTTTTCATTCACAAGGCTGATTCTGCAAACAAACACAGAAGCGTAATACTGCCATTTAAACAGTAACTGGAAAAAATCATTTACCACTGCAATAATCGAAATCCAAAAAGTTACAAAGTGAAATGGCAGATGGCAATTTCAACTCTGTATGGTTTCTCCAGCTATTTTTCCCACTTTTCTACACATAAGTGAATAGGTAACAGCTGACGGAAACAAGGGAAAGGAAACAATGGAAGACAAATGGATAGGTCTGAGAGATGAAATAAAGAGGCCAACAGAAAATCAAATATACAAAAAACACAAGGCCCCACAGAAAACATTCGATAACACAAATTAAATTTCAGAACTATTTGTTTCTCCCTCAGGGAGGAGACAGGGGCAGGCTGGGAAAGACAAGAAAGGTCATTCAGATCCCATGATGTGAAGGACCTACCTTTAGCAAGGACAAGACTAGATGACAACAAAAGGGGAGGTGAAGAGAGTGTATGAAGCCAGAGACAGCACAGTGGTAAGTACTGTACTTCAGCCCAGTGATGGTGAGAGTGAGAAGTACAGCTAGAATAAAAAGAACAAAACAAACAGTGCAATTACAAATGAGGAGGAAGGGGGAAAAAAGAAACAGGGGAGAGAGGAGAAGGAAGACGTAAAAGTAAATGCACCAAATAAGATAGTTATATAATGGAAGGAAACATTCCACGTGGGAAAAATTATATATAAAAACAAAGATGAGGTGACTTACCGAACAAAAGCGCTGGCAGGTCGATAGATACACAAACAAACACAAACACACACACAAAATTCAAGCTTTCGCAACAAACTGTTGCCTCATCAGGAAAGAGGGAAGGAGAGGGGAAGACGAAAGGAAGTGGGTTTTAAGGGAGAGGGTAAGGAGTCATTCCAATCCCGGGAGCGGAAAGACTTACCTTAGGGGGAAAAAAGGACAGGTATACACTCGCACACACGCACATATCCATCCACACATACAGACACTGTCTGCTTGTGTCTGTATGTGTGGATGGATATGTGCGTGTGTGCGAGTGTATACCTGTCCTTTTTTCCCCCTAAGGTAAGTCTTTCCGCTCCCGGGATTGGAATGACTCCTTACCCTCTCCCTTAAAACCCACTTCCTTTCGTCTTCCCCTCTCCTTCCCTCTTTCCTGATGAGGCAACAGTTTGTTGCGAAAGCTTGAATTTTGTGTGTGTGTTTGTGTTTGTTTGTGTATCTATCGACCTGCCAGCGCTTTTGTTCGGTAAGTCACCTCATCTTTGTTTTTATATATAAATAAGATAGTTAACAACATGTAATAAATAAAAAAGTTATCATAATGAAAAAGGAGACAAGAGAGGGACGTCTTTACAGAAGTCAAGTACAGGACTGCGTCGGGATGCAAGGATGTGTTTATGGGAAACTCCCATCTCCGTACTTCAGTGGAAATAGTATTGTGTGGGGAGGATCTCCAAACAGCCTGTGCGTTATAGGAGGCACTCAATTCCTTGAGTCATGCTATAGAGCTTGTTCAACAGCTGGGTATTGAGTGTACCCAAAGAGGACAATTCTTCAATGCTGACTCATTCGATCGGCCAGTTAAGTAGTGCAGAGGGGACAAGTTAGTTGATAAACTTCATGTGTACTTTTTCAAGCTGCTCTGTCTTTGATATTATAGGGTTCACCATTTGTGCAGCTAGCTGATGTATGTGGTTGTCGGTGGGTGCAAGGGACAGGTTTTATAGTGGGAAAGGTTGCGTAGGTATGAACCTTGGGGTTAAAGATAAATGTTTGACTAAGGTGCTACAAAGGTTAAGATGGTGACAACGGGTGATGTGGGAAGGATATCAGGGACAGAGCATCTCACTTCAAGGCTTGACTTCAGACAGTCACAGCCTTGGAAGAGTAGTGTATTGAGGCATTCAGAGCGTCAGTGGTACTGGGTGACAAGGATGGTGCTTCACAGTTTTTTGGAAGTGAGAGCTGTATTAGAGTGTGAGAAAAGGATAGTATCCAGCAGATTTGTTTATGCATAATATCTGTGCAGTAGTTGCAGGAAATGCTTGCTTCCCTACAGCCTATGTGTCTGCAGCAAATGTATCTGCTGTACCACAAAACCCCTCAACACTTCACTAGTAAGTCTTATCAGGTAGATCTTCTCCCACTACTCTGGGGATGAGAATTTACCCTAAAACACATTCTTGCATTCCAGAACCTTCCTGGACTTAACATCTATAAACACATCCCTCTCAACTCCTTTTTTTATTTTGTCATTATAGTGTTCACATATTTTTTATTACTAAATCTTTATTACATTCTTTACTGTTTTCCTTCTTCCTCATTTTTTACTTTTCACCTAGTTCTGAACTGCACAACTCATTTCTCTTCCTCTGAAGCTATCCTTATGGCTTACTCTTTTGGAGGAAAAATAAAAGAAAGCTTTGAAGAAAAGAGAAACAATAGTAAAAATATAAAGAGCTCAGATGAAAAACCAGCACTAAGCAAAGAAAGAAAACTGGAAAGGTGGAAGGGCTATGTAAAGGAAAGAAACTAGCATAATATTATGAATAAAGGAAGACAGTCGCGAAGAAGAGATGGGAAACACACTGTGAGAATAATTTGACAGTGCACAAAGGACCTAAGTCGAAACAAGTCCCTGGGAAAGAGGACATTCCTTCAGAATTATGGGGGACATTCAGCCATGACAAAACTATTCCATCTGGTATGCAAGATACAAGAGCAAGGCAAAACACCCCAGACTTCGAGAAGAAATTAATAATTCCAAATGCAAAGAAGGCAGGTGCAGATAAGTGTTATTATTACCAACTGAAATGTTTTTGACACTCTTCTTATGTGTTTGAAACTGAGTTGGAACACACACACTTTATCTGTCACCTGAAGTATCGTGTGTTAATTTACCCTTCACGTAACTTGGTCGTCTTTAATTATCTTCTTTATGTGGAGGTCCTGCACAGCAGGATCGCCTTAGAACCGTGTGTAGCTCTGGAAAGACTTCAATTCTTCTCCTTTGCAGCTGTTATTGGTGAAAAGAGAAAGATATCTACTCTAATTAGAAATGCTGTCAACATTTCATCATTGACTGTTTTGCATTTTTTTCAAGGGGTGTACAGGTCACAATTACTTCATAACTTGGAGCAGATACAATATAAATTAAATATAACATCTGCCTTGAAAGCTTGACAAGAGGTAAAGGTATCTCATTTTTTAGAGCTACAGAAGACTGGAAAGAGGCGTCAAGGTCAAACTCAGGGAAGAACAATTCAGGTTCCTGAGACGTGTGAACATTATAACGAAGCAGGGTTGCCCACTGCTATCCCGTTTTGGTTTTACACTCCTTCAGTAACTTAGTTAAGCAATGGACTTTTATTTTTTTTCATTTTCACTACTCAGATTCCGACTACAGATTCTGTGGCCTTCAGCCTCATAGTACAGAATTCAGAAATAGTTTAAATAAATTTTCCCTAGTAAAATCTATTATTTCGGTACATTCTAATGTCTATTCTGAAAGTAATGAGCTAATCAGTTTTATTGGAAATGCATACTATTAACAGTTATGGACAATGACGTATATTGTGCAATACATATTAAGTAAAATTCGAGTGAGCTAATAGATCGAATTCAGCTATAAGACTGCATCCAAAAGAAAGCCTAAATTTTACTGGTTCCAGCAAAGTGTTTAAATTAACCTAAAGTCTATTAGTTAAATAGATATTAAGACTTAAAATCTGTAGCCTGTATGACTTTCAGTGCCAATTGTGACCAAACTACCAAATAATTCCGAGATCTGTTTCGATACTTTTGCTACCTTTATTTTTCTACGTAAAATAACTCCAGTCTCAACTTTGTAAGTGCATTAATTAAGAATTAAGTAAATATGAATATGTAAAAATTATTGTTCAAAAGGGCTGCCGTGGTTATAAGTCGGGAATTCCCACGGCGGATGCATAAGTTAGTTCTGCGTATTTAAATTGATACAGCTCACTCATGTTATTTAAATAATAAAACCCAATAGTTAACTTCAAAACCAGTTAGAAAGGATCATTTTAAACCTGGGAAATTATAAACTATAATATATTAACAGGAATAGTCAAATATTCAAGCGCTCATCTATATAAGGTCCGAGCTGGTGCAGTTCTCAGTTAGTTCTCGGTCAGATTCTTATGGAGCAAAAGTGCGGCAAGTCGGTTAATTTTTCCGGTCGGTATCAAAAAAGTGTAATTGTGAACATTGTTATAGACTGGAAGTTTTTAACCTACCTAATGTGACGATTAAGTGTAAGAGGCCTGGTCACATGAATATTGTATGTGTGAGTGATAACAAATAAATCGCACTGTGGTTGTCATAAATGTTCAACAATGAGTACGGTCTTGACTTTTGATTTTGGAAAACTTAATCTAGGATCCTGGCTTCTTAATTTCAGTGTGTTTTATGTGAGACGGATGCAGCTACCGGGAAGAAAATATTGAATAAACAAAGCAAGGTAGGTCGAGAACACTGCGCACTATCTACTGGGTGAGGAAATGTTTCAATACCGGTACATCCGGTTGTGACGTGAACTTTAAGTGGCACTAATACAAGGATACAGCCAGGCACGTTACAACACACGAGCCAATACAAACCCTAGGACTTATCTTAGAACATAGTCTGAAGAAAGATAAACTTACTTGGCCAGCATTTGTGGATTTAGAGAAAGCTTTTAACGATACAGACTTGAATATATACTTTGAAATTTTGAAGGCAGTAGGAATTGCAAAAAATGGAGGATAAGATTATCTACAATTTGTGCAGAAACCAGACTGAAGTTATGGGAGTTGATGGACATTAAGGGGAAACTGTTGTTGACACAGGGATAGGCTTACCCCAGTTACAGATTCTTTCCAGTAAAGGCAATCAATTTGGAAAGCTGATTAAAGATTAAAATAAAGAATAAAATCTTCAAGGTTTGTCGATGTCATTGTATCCAGAATGAGATCTTTTCACTCTGCAGTGGAGTATGTGCCGGTATGAAACTTCCTGGCAGATTAAAACTGTGTGCCGTAGACACTGGCGAGCAGATTGATGCCGTATTCCTGGACTTCAGGAAGGCATTTGATACGGTTCCGCACTTACGTTTAGTGAAAAAAATACGAGCTTACGGAATATCGGACCAGGTTTGTGATTGGATTCAGGATTTCCTAGAAGAAAGAACACAACATGTCATTCTTAACGGTTCAAAATCTGCAGATGTAGAGGTAATTTCGGGAGTACCGCAGGGAAGCGTGATAGGACCTTTATTGTTTACAATATACATAAATGACTTAGTTGACAACATCGGTAGCTCCGTGAGGCTATTTGCAGATGACACGGTTGTCTACAAGAAAGTAGCAACATCAGAAGACTCGTACGTACTCCAGGAGGACCTGCAGAGGATTAATGCATGGTGCGACAGCTGGCAGCTTTCCCTAAACGTAGATAAATGTAATATAATGCGCATACATAGGGGCAGAAATCCATTCCAGTACGATTATGCCATAGGTGGTAAATCATTGAAAGCGGTAACGACCGTAAAATACTTAGGAGTTACTATCCGGAGCGATCTGAAGTGGAATGATCACATAAAACAAATAGTGGGAAAAGCAGGCGCCAGGTTGAGATTCATAGGAAGAATTCTAAGAAAATGTGACTCATCGACGAAAGAAGTAGCTTACAAAACGCTTGTTCGTCCGATTCTTGAGTATTGCTCATCAGTATGGGACCCTTACCAGGTTGGATTAATAGAAGAGATAGACATGATCCAGCGAAAAGCAGCGCGATTCGTCATGGGGACATTTAGTCAGCGCGAGAGCGTTACGGAGATGCTGAACAAGCTCCAGTGGCGGACACTTCAAGAAAGGCGTTACGCAATACGGAGAGGTTTATTATCGAAATTACGAGAGAGCACATTCCGGGAAGAGATGGGCAACATATTACTACCGCCCACATATATCTCGCGTAATGATCACAACGAAAAGATCCGAGAAATTAGAGCAAATACGGAGACTTACAAGCAGTCGTTCTTCCCACGCACAATTCGTGAATGGAACAGGGAAGGGGGGATCAGATAGTGGTACAATAAGTACCCTCCGCCACACACCGTAAGGTGGCTCGCGGAGTATAGATGTAGATGTAGATGTAGATGTGCTGGACCGAGACTCGAAAGCGGGACCTTTGCCTTTCGTGCACAAATGCTCCACCATCTGAGCTACCTAAGCGCGACTCACGCCCCATCCTCAGGAATGCTAGTTCTGCAAGGTTCACAGGAGAGGTTCTGTGAAGTTTGGGAGGTGGGAGATGAGGTAATGGCAGATCGAGGGCTGTGAGGATGGGGCATGAGTCGTGCTTGGGTAGCTCACATGGTAGAGTACGTGCCTGCGAAAGGTAAAGGTCCTGAGTTCGAGTCTCAGTCTGGCACACAGTTTTAATCTGCCAGGAAGTTTCAATGTCATTGTAATTGTAATTCTGTCACACAAATGGCTAAGGACTTGGACACTCAGTAGAATGGAATCGACAGTGTCTTGAAAAGTAGTTATGAGAATACCATCATCTAAAGCACCACAAAGCCAATGGCATGTTGTTGAATTAAATCAAGTGATGCTGAGGGAATCAGATCAGGATGTTAAACACCACTAGTAGATGAATTGTGCTATCTGGAAAGCAAAATAACTGATAATAACTGAAGGATAGAAAATCCAGCCTGGCAATAGTGAGAAATGCCTTTCTGAAATAGAGAAATATTTTCGTTAATGTGTAATATTCATTTGTGTGTTATTAAATCTACTATGAAAGTATTTGGGTGGAGAATAGCCTTGTATGGAAATGAAATGTGTACAATTAACAGCGCATAAGTAAAAGAAGGGCTTTGTAAATGTAGTGCTACAGAAGACTGCTGAAGATTTAGATGAGTAGAGTGGTGCTGAATCAAACAGGACAGGAAAGAAATGACAGGTTGATAGTACATATCTTGCATCAAGGAATAGTCTGTTTGGAAATGGAGGGAACAGATGAAGAAGACATTGAAGAAAATGCACTGGACAATGACTATATGACACATGATGAAGCACACGTTTCAGAACTTATAACCAGCGGGGATGGCGCTAATGTTACCTATTTACCTCCAAAGCATCAGAGTTTGGAATGGAAGGTGGTGCACTATACACAAAAAAATACACACATAAATGGTATAAATGTGAACACATGTACACAAACAATAATGAAGCAGGTAAGAACAATGAACATTATGTTGCAAAATATCCAGGACAGTGGTCGAAAAAATTCTTTTCTCGCAAGCAGCTCATCGGGCCACACGTGTACCGGACTTATTATTAATTGGTAAATAAGCTACAGTAATGGCACCATAAGTTAGCCAACAACCCACCCAAGTACTGGTCACTGAAAGTCGGCACCATTTGGGACACTTCGTGTTAAGTGTTCACTGTGTCATATTGCTGCCACCCTCAGTGACTTCAGAATTGTGACACTGTAATCACCTGATGAAGGGTTGTTGTGTTGTCCGTGTGAGCAGATGACTAACTGATTAATAACAATAACTGTACTTACATTTAAATGCATTATGCAATGTGAAACAATATACAAATATTTACTAAAGCAGGGTGTATACGGGGACAAGGAAAAAAAATTCCCGGATTATTCCCTGGTATCCCGTTTAAAAAATATGCTTTTTCCCGGGCGAAAATACACTTTTTCCGTGCTAAGTGACAGTACGTTTTCTGTAGATTTTCCCTCGGAACTGTAAAACTTATCAATCCTTTGAATGGTTAACGTCTTATACAATCGCGTAGAAATTCCCGGGAAAAAAAAAAAGGACGGGGCAGAGAAGTTTTGGAAAGACCTTTGTTTTGCAGCAACATATACGCTGCATATTTTCATATTACGAAAGTACAAATTCGAATTGCACCAAACACAGCGCGTTAGTTTCCGGAGCGTTGAAACCGAATTGATATGTCCTTCTGTAAGCAAGTCATATCTCAAGCCACGAGATATCGCCAGCCGATGACAGCAGCTATTCAGAGCAGAGGACACGTGTTTTAGTCAGCCAATAGCAACATCACTTGTTACATAGCACGAACACACAAGACGAAAAGTTAACGGTTTACATTAATGTACACAGTACCATATATCTACAAGAAAAGCTAAGCTTTCACATACAATATTGGTCTCTAAGATTAACACGCTACAACAGAAGCTAAGCTTTCACATGTAATATTGATCTTTTTTTGCGTGTGTTATACTTTAAGATACATCACACAAATATGCCAGTAAATTTAAAATTATGACATAAATGTCTCGCGGCTCGAAATTTTTTTAAGTGGCTGGTCCTCAAACTGTTCAGTTTCGAATGCTCTGTGATTTAGATATCCATCCCACTTTCTAACACTCAACATAATTCATCTTTTTCTAACCACCTTTCGCAATACTATCCGGAGACTGTTAGAAATAGGTTCGATTTACCAGTTGCCAGAGAGCGCCAGAAAACAGACATTAGTGTGCGTGTGCAACTGCAGTGATGTAGGAAGCCCGCATGTTCGTGTGTATAAAGCACTAAGAGAGCTTAGATTACACCATAAAAGATACAGGGCATCAGAGGATACTCCAAGGAGCATTGGAATTTCGTAAACCATACTAAAATGCATAATTCAGCTTGAAGTGCAAATTGGCTTTTTCCAGATTCACAATGAAGCAGGTCCCGTCTGATATTAAGCTTTTTAGTGTGGTTTTTGGGACGTAAATTTTCTTGGATTACCAGTACTATACAATCTCATTTTTGGTTCTTTATTATGGCATAATGCCATACATGGCAAAAGATGATAACGTGCACTTAAAATTCAGTGAACAGTTGGAACTAGCCAATACTGTAGAATGAAACACTTCGTGTCAAATAAAATGATCGGCTCAGCGGAAAGATTAATCAAGCCAAATTTCTTTAGCAAACTTGCAAAAATAACTTCATTGTTCTGCAAGGCGATTAATGCTTGACTGCTGCTAACTTGGAAATAAAATAAAATCTGAAAACTGAAATTAATAATACATTTTTGCCCTCCGTAATTATGTGAATGTGTTTTAATTCACTTGATAGTTCACAGCCACAGAAATCCGTTTTGTTTTCATTTGACGTGGGAGCCGTAAACAAAGAGAAGCAGCGAAATCACTTAACATAAACACGGATCACGTGCAAGTTAACCCCCTCCCCACTACAACTCAGACAACTTTGTGCAAGCGCGAATCTGGCAGCTAGGGCGCGGGAGAAAAATTTTTCTCGTTTGCATCTGGCTGCTTGCTGCTACTACCGATACAGCTAACAGCCAAACTTCAAGTAGCGGGAGAAGGTACTGCTTATACGCGAGTCACATGCGCATGCGCAACAGACAGCTGGCAACGGGTCAAACGAACCTAATGTGAACAGTTGTGACGTCATGTTCATAGCAAGCAGTTCATTGTTACGAAGAATTACAGTCTGCGCCCTATGGCCTTTGACATATTTTTGCTATTTGCAGAAGCTTGTGCGTGCACGGGGTTTCGTTGTAAATTGCACATTTCCTTTGCCACTAAAGTTTTATTTTTTTCCCTTTCGTTTACATTTTATTGCTGCAGTATCATTCTCCAGTAGCAGGATACAATAACGTTCTTTGCTAGAAAATCAATTCTGCAGTCAAAATTACAAAAATTTAACCGAAAGCTAAAACAATGAAAAATTCCCGGAATTCCGAAAAATTCCCGGGTTTTTCCCGGATTTCCAGGTTGTCCCGGGTTGTATACATCCTGTAAAGGTATCAAAGGTAATTTTTCTTCTACTCATTGCTTTTTATTACAATACCTTAATTTTATTTTGTATTCCTTGCTACAAATATGTACCGCTTTTTCGTTCACCTGAATGACAACTCCAAAGCAGAGAGAAGTGACAAGAAGTACAAACTGAGGTTATACTTTGAAATACAAGCAGAGAAGATATTTGGTAAATTTGGCATATTTCATTCAAAGATCTTAATTGATGAAAAGATGATGCGAAAGTCACCCAGAACCGGGTGTCAGAGGAGACTTACCTCATGGGACGAGAAGAAAAGACTCGTTCCTTCTCATCCCGTGCGGTACATCTCCCCTGACCTGCGGTTCTGAGTGACTTTCCTGAAATCTACTCCTTTTCCTATACCTCTCCACTCCTTTCCCTTCACCCCTCCTGCCTGAAGAGAGAGTCACTGGCTCCAAAAGATTCCTTAGTTACAATCTTCTTTTATGTGCCTGTTCTGTGGCTGCTCGGTGAGTAGATTTTTTATCTATCCAATTTAATTATTGTGTCAAAATTGATTGTTTTCATTGTTGAATAGATATTCAGTAATATTACAAAGAATGTCTTTATTTTGTTCATGATATTTATTATAGTTTTCTGTACTAAAATAATATTGTGCACTTTGATAGCTAATTATACCGATGTCCCGAAAATGGGATGGTCTACAGTTTTTGTACTAATATACAGAAACTTTTCAGAACTGCCTTTTTTCCATTTATGACGCAGGATATCATATTAATTCAAAGTATTGAACAAATAAAATAACAAAGATTTGGAAAGTAATGTAAGTAGAGAAATATAAGTACCTGTCCATCACCTTCTTCTCTTTCATATTCAATTACAATACTGTCACTGTCTCCATCATCTCCATCCCTTGGGGGCGAACAATCTGATCTGGAGTCATCACCATCATTATCCACTGTTCCATCATATTCGTAAGATTTTTGACCTTCAGTACTTATTGTGCCATCTGTTTCCTGGAAAAATGGAAGAAGCTTCATAGTATGATCATTTTAAGGCAAACAGTAATTTTATTAGAGTTTAGGTATCAGGATAGTGAAAAGTAAGTAAAAAGACCACCCATAAACTTCATGACAAGATAGAACAAGTCTTCAAGAGATGTATGTAACTGTTTTAGTTTGTTTCCTACATTTTTTTACCTACATCACACTTTCATTTCTATGCATGTAGAGTCAGCTGCACCCTACACCGTAAATATATTACTAACATGTATGAAACTATTTCTTTGTTCCTTTCTACACACTATCAGCAGTTACAAATTTACAAGTATTTTTAACAGTATCACAAAAAGTATTGAGCACACTGTGCATTTCTGTATGCCTGCTGTCATGTGTTACTTTACAAAAACAGGCTGCAATCAGTGTCTCTGAATACTAACTGAGAGAGGTATGGCACAGGGATGGGAACGGTGGTTCACTGTACAGGAACAGTAGGGGAGAAGAGAACAGGTAATGATGGCGGGGGGGAGGAGGGGGGGCACAGTGAGGGGAAAGGAGGTGACTGAAAGAGTGCAGGAGGGGGGGAAGGATAGGTTAAAGCTTCACATCATATGAACACCACTGTTATTAAAGGCATATAAAATATGGGAAGGGTAGATTAGAGGAACTACTTCAAGTTCTGTAATCCTGTCATCCTCAGTTGCATATAATATTGCAGTATGTTGATAACAATTATCAACAAACTGTAAAATTAGAGGAACTTGCAAATTAGTCTACACGAAATGTGTTTCAGGTTATCAAACTAGGAGCAGTAAAAGCAGCTGATACTTTGTTATGGGGTGGCTGTAATTTAAAGTTTTTTTCTTTTTCTTTTTTTTTTGCCTCTATCATTTTAATTTGATTTACTGAATGTACAGCAAGATTTTTTAACATCCTATCCATCAGATATGAGGTCATTAGAGACAGCACAAGTTCGAATTAGGGAAGGAAATTTGCTTTGGCTATCTCCTAAGAACCAATCCATTATTTGCCTTATGGAGCTTCAGGGAAAGTACAGAAAACTTAAATCAGGAATATCAGATGGGAATTTGAGCTGCCATCCTACTGAAGGTGAGTAAAGTGTCCCAATACAAAATGTGTATTGTGTTCCTACAGCCTGTAGTACCTCCATAGATAACATGAAGTTATTATGTTCTGCAATGTTATAACATACTTGCTAAATATCAGTGAAAAAATTGGTCTGCACAAAACAAAAGAAATTTCTAGTAATTTTGTTTCATTTAGTAGGCTCTTTTTGTCATTTATTCCAGATTATCATAGTAGTAACAGCTGTTCCTCAGTAGCTTGGACAGTGGAAAAGTCAATTACATGAGAATTATGAAAAACAAATTAACCCAATTACTATCAGTGATGACAGTTCCCTATACAGCGACATTATGAGACTTCTCTGTTCTCAATGGTGGCTCTTCTCAAATATAACCAGTGCTATGATTATGAATGTACAATTTCCGAAGCGACAAGTGTCTGCAATGCAGTTTCTCTCATTTGTGTGATTCATGAGACAATTAATAACAACAGTAAGGTGAATGGCTTGTTTCAGCACTTGCGAAAGTTTTTTTATATGGTACTCCTCTGTCAGTTAGAGGGTAAGCTACACAGTAAACTAATAATTTAAATATGCAGTTGTAACATGGATGTCTTGTGAAGAAAAACTCTCCAATTCTGGCTTTTGCAAATAAACTTTGATAGAGTCAAGTAATCACATCAGTCATAAACTACTTTTATCCAGCTTGGACAATGGTAAATCCAGGATGGAATGTAACAATATTATGAAAAGGATAGTAGCTACTGACCATAATAGTGGAGACGCTGACTCGCAGATAGGCACAACAAAAAGATTGTCAGAAAGTGAGCTTTACACGCACACACACACACACACACACACACACACACACACGACACAGTGTCTGGCTGCTGAGGCCCCAGCAGCCAGAGACTGCAGTCAAGCATGCGCAAGTTGTTTTTGTGTGTGTGTGTGTGTGTGTGTGTGTGTGTGTGTGTGTGTCCTTTCTGAAGAAAGTACATCAGGAATGGGGTGCACTCAGCCTCATATGAGGCCAAAAGAAGAGCTGCTCAAATAAAGAAGTAGCGACATCATCGGTATTTATCCACTGGTAATAATGGCTAGAGGGATTGAGAAATGCTGATCCCATTATCCCATGTCCTACAATCAGACTGCTCCACGTACTGCCTTTCAGGCAGCAGTCAGCCAGTCGGAACAGATTTAATGAAATAATGTAAATTATAAGTTGGACCATTCAGCCTGAGATACATACTCTGCACAGAGTCAATCAAGAAAAGAGACTCTAATGGAAGTGAGAGAGAGAGAGAGAGCCTTATCATAACAGCAATCAGCTGTCACTTAGTACACACTGCTGCATTAGACCAGCTCTGAATTATTCCAGTTTTTACAACCTTCAGATATAGAAATCCAAATTATTCTCATATGTTTTCTAAAGTCAGCTACACCCATTCCACTAGGATATCACCTCTGTAAGGTACCAAGAGATAAGAAAAGACAAAGACCCATTCACCAGGCAACAAGTCCCCCCAACTGCATTCGACTTCCATTACAGCCCTACCTATGTCACCTACTCCTGATTGTTCCCCAATTCATAGTTTTCCTGTCATTATTATTAAACTCCAGCATTCTCTGCTCCATTTCTCAGAATAAGCCTTGGTTTTGAACGGTTTTTGCATTAAAAGTCCAAGATTCATAATAATAAGTGAAAACTGGCGATAAAAACATATGGTATGCTTTCCTTTTTTGGACAAATTGGAATCTTACTTTTGGAAAGCTTATTTAGTTTACCAAAAGCACTCCAGACCAGTTTTGCTCCTCCGTTTATTGCTTTTGCTAGGCATCCAGTTGCTTCCTTCACCTGCCCTAAATGCACAAACTCAGCTTTTTCTATAACACATGCTTAACTTCTTCTAGTCAAGTTGTGTAGGACATGTTTTGAGGCATCAAGGGATCACAAATTTAGCATTGGAGGGCAGCGTGGAGGGTAAAAATCATAGAGGGAGACCAAGAGATCAGTACACTAAGCAGATTCAGAAGGATGTAGGTTGCAGTAGGTACTGGGAGATGAAGAAGCTTGCACAGGATAGAGTAGCATGAAGAGCTGCATCAAACCAGTCTCAGGACTGAAGACCACAACAACAACAATGCTTAACTTTTACTAGTTCCCTTGCTATATACTCATATATTGGCTACAATTTTTGTTTTGTCTGATAGTAATTGATTTTCAGCCCTACTTTCAACCTTGTTCCCATTAATTCTTCCATTAGTTGTTGAAGTTCATCTGCCACTGGAGGCAAACAGTACAATGTCATCTATAAATCAAATGTCATTCAGAAATGTTCCATTACCAAGTAGGCCAATTGCTGCTTTGTTTCTTAGTTGAATTATCTTACTCTACAATCATATGAATTACTTTAGAACTGCTGTCAATATCTATGGTGATATAAAATTTCCTTGCTTTACTCCTCTTTCAATTCTGTATTTTTATCATCATGACGAAGCTAGCAGAAAGCTGTACAACTGAATTATATATTGTTCAGAATCAATGCCTTTGTTCCCCAAAGGCTGACGGAACAGGTTTAGCTGAATTAGAAACAGAAGCTTTTTCAAAATCTATGAAACCCACAGAGAGTGGCGAACTTGTGGCAGTTACTCCAATCTATATTTTTTCACAACTTGCAAATGGTCCATTTTCGCCCCGTCTATTTCTAAAGCTGGCTGGTTCCCTAGCCCAATTCAAATCTAATGTTTTCTCTATGCAGCTTGTAGGAATTTTTGTGAATATCTTGTAGCCCTACAACTAAAGTAAATCAATACAATGCCATTAGACACAAACGAGAAACATATTTCACTGACCATCTTGGCAAGATCGGTTCGTTTTACAAAACTAGAGATATGGTCCTACCTATGAACAATACATTAAAAGAAAACTGAGGGAGATTCAAAGGGTATATCACATAGCAGTCCCACAGATTTACTCGCAAGTACCACAATAGAATGTATGGATTGAAGATCATGTTGATCAGTCACGTAAAATCTCATTTACCAGAAGACATCTTGTTGGTGATATCACCATTATATGATTGTCCACTCCTTGGTGTTGTACGTGGCCCCTGTTGTTAATAAGCACATAATACATAAAACCGATCCAGGTAGCACAAATACGGCTTTATTCACAAGCCTCTGAACAATACTGGAAATAAGCCTCTCATGACTCTACACACAACAATACAAAAGAAACATAAAGAAGGTGCACCATAAGTGATACACAGAACTGATGTGAGTGGTACAAACTAAAAGAACATAGTGAGAGGAGTCAGCACTGCTCCGTGCATATACAGATGCAAGTCGCAGATACATGGCGCAGTAGAGACTGTGCACACTATCTAGTGGTGGCCTCTAGGAACCGACCTGAGCTGATACAGTTGGCAGTCGATTTAAATGCACATACATAGCGACACTACACTCGGCGTTCACATTCGCTGGCACTAGTAGCAGGATACAACAACTGTTTGTTTCCGGGCCTCAGTATCCTAAAACACGTTTGAACTTCCCATGTTTTCAGATCCGAAAAATGAGATTATCACTAAAATCTTAAAATGTTACATATCATGCACTCTGATATTTTCATCATTGTCTATTATGCTGCCTGGTATGTTTATTAAACATACTTTTTAGTCTGTTTCATAATTAAGTATATGTGCCAGGGTTCTTTAGAAGTGGAATATTCCTGGTTCCTTCTTAACATTTTATGGCAAACAACATTACAAATATCATCCAACCAATAGAAAGATGGCTGAAAATGCTCTGGCGTTAACTCAAGTTGATTTATCTCAAATGAACCTTGTGTAGTTAGAAGGAGTGCGGTATTTTTAGTTGTCTGAAGATAACTTTTTCATTTCAGAAGTATACATTTTCTAAGGACAAAACAAAAACTTGTAACTTGCATGAAACTCAGTTTGGAAAGAAAATCAAGGTTAACACTGGTGTGTTGTGGTCTTCAGTCCAGAGACTGGTTTGATGCAGCTCTCCGTGCTACTCTATCCTGTGCAAGCTTCTTCAAGTAACTTCTGCAATCTACATCCTTCTCAATCTGCTTAGTGCAATCATCTCTCAGTCTCCCTCTGTGATTTTTACCCTATAAGCTGCCCTCCAATACTAAACTGAAGATCCCTTGGTGCCTCATAATGTGTCCTACCAATTGATCTGTTCTTCTAGTCAAGTTGTGCCACAAATCCCTCTTCTCCCCAATTCTGTTCAGTATGGTTGGTTGGTTTGTTTAAAGAGAGAGAAGGGACCAAACTACGAGGTCATCGGTCCCTTGTTCCAAATAAAACAATACCACAAAGGTGAGAATAAAACAGATGAAACATATAACACAAAACGGAAAGAAAGGAAAAGCCACAAGAACAAAGGGAAGGCAACGAATACTAAAAGGAACAAAAAGAGGACAAGAAAACAACAGAGAGACACTAGAAACAGAAGGGAGTAAAACATGAAAGCAGATTACAGTGGCTGGCCAACCATGTGAATAAAAAGGGAAAGCCAGCCACTCTGCAACACATTAAGATCTCCACCCTAAAAGCACTAGGGTGGAGGACACGGAGGGACAAAGGACATGCGCTAAAACCTACATAGAAGTATAAAACCCACTCTCACGGATAAAATTAAAGCTGCTGTGGAGGCATTGTCACCCAACACCGAAGGCAGGGCGCTGGGAAAGTTAAAAGCCTGCCGCAGAGCATCTAAAAGTGGGCAGTCCAGGAAGAGGTGGACGACTGTCATTTCGGAGCCACAGCGCCACTGAGATGGGTCCTTGCAACAGAGTAGGCAACCATGCGTTAGCCACGTATGGCCAATGTGGAGCCGGCAGAGGACAACTGATTCCCTGCGAGAGGTCTGCATGGAAGACTTCCACACACTCATAGTCTGCTTAATGACATGCAGATTGTTGTGCATGCTGTTATGCCATTCCGTCTGCCAAAGCTGGAAAACCCTGCAGTGTAAGAAAGAACGCAGGTCAGCTTCGGAGATGCCTATCTCCAGAAGCGGTTTCCGCATCGCCTGCTTGGGCAGCCTGTAGGTGAGTTCATTGCCGGGGATTCCGACGGTTCGGGGTCCACACAAACACCACGAAACGGAGGTATTGTTCCAGGGCATAGATGGACTCCTGAATGGACGCTACCAGAGGGTGGCGAGGGTAGCACTGGTCGATAGCTTGTAGGCTGCTCAGTGTGCCAGTACACAGGAGAAATGAGTTGCCAGGGCATGAGCAGATGTACTCAAGAGCACGAAGTATGGCCGCCAGCTCTGCAGTGGAAACACAGCAGCCAACTGGCAAGGAGTGCTGCTCAACATGTCCTCGATGAACGTATGCGAAACCTATGTGACCGTCAGCCATTGAGCCATCGGTGTAAACCACTTCAGAGCTTCAGAACACATAAAGAATCAAGAGGAAGTGACAGCGGAGAGTGGCGGGGTTAACTGAGTCCTTAGGGCCATGCAAAAGGTCCAGACAAAGCTGCAGCCGAGGCGTACACCATGGAGGCATACGTGAACAGACTGCAAGTAGGGGTGGTAAAGGGAAGGACTCCAGTTCAGAGAGAAGGGACCGCACATGAACCACAATGGTTAGCCCCGATCTGGGACATTCATGAGGGAGATGCCATGGGCGGGAAAACGAGATGGTAATTCGGATGCTCAGGGGAACTATGAATGTATGCTGCATAGCTGGCGAGCAGTTGCGCACATATGATCTGCAGGGGAGGGACACCAGCCTCCACCAGTACACTGGTCACCGGACTTGTCCTAAAAGCTCCTGTCGCTAATTGAACCCCACAGTGGTGCACAGGGTCAAGTACATGCAATGCCGAAGGCGCTGCTGAACCATAAACCACACTCCCACAGTCAATTCGGGATTGGACAAGGGTTCTGTAGAGCTACAGCAGCGTACAGCGATCTGCAGCCCAATTGGTGCTGCCGAACCATAAACCACACTCCCACAGTCAATTCGGGATTGGACAAGGGTTCTGTAGAGCTGCAGCAGCGTACAGCGATCTGCAGCCCAATTGGTGTTGCTCAGGCAACGGAGGGCATTGAAGTGCTGCCAGCACTTCTGCTTAAGCTGATGAAGATGAGGGAGCCAAGTCAATTGAGCATCGAAAACCAGTCCTACGAATTTGTGTGTCTACACTACAGTGAGTGGATTGTCATTAAGGTAAAGTGCGGGTTCCAGATGAATGGTATGACACTGATGGAAGTGCACGACACATGATTTTGCGGCTGAAAACTGGAAGCCGTGGGCTAGAGCCCACGACTATGCCTTGTGGATGGCTCCCTCGAGGCACCGCTTAGTAACAACATCACTGGAGCAGCAGTACGAAATGCAGAAGTCATCTGCATACAGAGAAGGTGAGACGGAGGGCCCGACAGCCGCTGCTAGACCGTTAATGGCCACTTAAAATAGAGAGAGACTCAATACAGAGCCCTGCGGGACTCCATTCTCCTGGATATGGATGGAACTATGGCAGTCACCAACTTGGACATGGAAAGTACGGAGCGATAGGAAGTTTTGGATAAAAATCTGGAGTGATCCCCGGAGACCCCACTCATACAAATGTGGCAAGGATATGACGTCGCCAAGTTGTGTCGTATGCTTTACGTAAGTCAAAAAAAGACAGCAATCAAGTGTTGCCGTCTGGAAAAGGCTGTTCGGATGCAGACTAGATGGACACAAGATTATCAGTGGTAGAGCGACCCTGGCAGAAGCCGCCCTGACATAGAGCCAGCAAGCCACCCGATTCCAGGACCCAACCCAACTGCCGACATACCATACGTTCCAGCAGCTTACAAAGAACGTTGGTGAGGCTGATAGACCAATAGCTATCCACATCAAGCAGTTTTTATTGGGTTTGAGCAACAGAATGATGGTGCTCTCCTGCCATTGCGAAGGAAAGACGTCATCACACCAGATCCAGTTGAAGATGACGAGAAAATGTCGCTTGTAGTCAGATGAGAGATGTTTAATCGTCTGGCTGTGGATGCAATCAGGCCCAGGAGCTGTGTCGGGGCAATGTGCAAGGGCACTGAGGAGCTCCCAATCTGTAAATGGGACGTTATAGAATTCACTGCAGCATGTAGTGAATGAGAGGATGTTCCCTTCCAGCCGCTGTTTGAGTGCGTAAGGCTGGCGGGTAATTCTCCGACGCAGAGGTTCGAGCAAAGTGCTCGGCAATCGCATTTGCGTCGGTACATAGCTCGCCATTTATGGTAACACCGGGGACAGCTGTTGGGGCCTGGTACCTGAAAAGACGTTTGATCTTTGTCCAGACTTGGGAAGGTGACGTGTGGCACCCAATGGTGGAGACGTATCTCTCCCAACACTCCTTCTTCCGTTGTCTGATAAGGTAGCGAACACGGGCACGGAGCCGTTTAAAAGCTATGAGGTGCCCCAGGGAAGGGTGCCGCTTATGCCACTGTAGAGCTCACCGACACTCCTCCCTGTCGCTGGGGCAGTGACAGGAAGATGGGTCACTACCACACAGGTCGTCATGTGCTCTCCAGTGGACAGATGGGAGAAGTCCTGGGCTGCAATTTGATAAATGAATGGCTGAGTAACTACCACGAGCCACACTCAAATGTGTATCGGCCCCAGTATTTAAGAGTCAGAGGTCGAATTGCGTCAGTAAAGTTTCGACATCTCTGCCTCGGCCAGTAAGCATGGTACCATCCCACAAGGGGTTACAGGCATTAAAATCTCCCTGAAGTACGAAAGGTTTAGGGAGTAGATCAATCAGTGCAGCTAATACAGTCAGGGGTACTGCACTATCTGAAGGAAGATATACATTGCAGACAGTTATTTTCTGTGTCGTCTTTATTCTGACAGCCACAGCTTCAAGAGGGCTTTGAAGGGGCACATGTTCACTACAGACCGGGTTTAGGACATAAACGCAAACTCCACCTGACACTCGATTATAGTCGCTACAGTTCCTGTAATATCTCTTATAGTTGCGAAGGGCAGGGGTCCACACTGCTGGGAACCAGGTTTCCTGGAGGGCAATGCAGATAGCAGATGTAAAGCTTAACAGTTGCCGTATCTGAGTCAGGTGGTGGAAAAAACCGCAACAATTCCACTGGAGGATGACATCGTGAGACTGGGAAGGCATGGAACATTCAATGAGGCAGTTTACGCCTCACAGTCACCTGCTGCCACCGATTTATATCTTGAGCAGTTTATGTCCATTGCATCTGAGAGTCTGGCAAGATCTAGGTCCTCAGCGGATTCCAAAATCTCCACCCCATCCTCAGCCGCAGAGCTTGTAGGTAGCGGTGCTGTGGGTGCCACCACAATTTCCTTGGACTTAGGGTTTTTTTTTTTGGATTTATCTTGCTGCTCCTTGGGTTTCCCCGAGTGGGACGACTTCACTGGCTCAGTCGCCGGGACTGAGGGTGAGCCTGAAGCCCTATGACCAGCTGCTTTTGGGCTCTTCAGCCACTGGTGGGTGTCATCTTTGCCACTAGAAGAAACCTGGGAAGGGAGTGACCCAAGGGACCCCTTCCCAGCGAGAGAAGCCAAAGAAGACTTATGCTCCTCTGGCTTAGAAGTGGGGACGGATGTGTCCCATTTGGGGGGGGGGGGGCGGTAGGGGGATGGGCCGGGAGGGGGCGGCGGGGGGGGGGGGGGGGGGGGGTTGTTGCTCTCGAAGTAGGTGGTGCAGGAGCAACATGGAGGGAAATGCCCCCCCCATCATCAAGGGGGCAGGTGTAGAATTCCGGCTCCGAGAGGTGACCTGGGTTGGCAGAGCTGATGGTGCCAGAACTGATGTAGCGGCAGCATAAGATGATATCATGCACACAGGATGCAGGCGTTCAAATTTTCTCTTAGCCGTAGTGTAGGTCAGCCTGTCCAGGGTCTTGTACTCCACGATTTTCCTTTCTTTCTGTAGAATCCTGCACTCAGGCAAGCAAGGCGAATGGTGCTCTCCACAGTTGACACAGATAGAGTATTGGGATGTGATGGGCGTCTGCAATCTCAACATGTGACGCTGGACGTACAGCGGGAAGACATATGGCCGAACTTCCAGCACTTAAAACACTGCATCAGGGGAGGCATATAAGGCTTTACATCATACCGGTGGTGCATCTAATAAGGCATGACTTACACACTATCTGGGAATCATCAACCACTGCAGGGCACGAAAGTGTCAACTGACAATCCCTGGAACAAGCGTAGAGAAACTACAGGTCTTCCTGTACTTCGCTACAATTTTCTATCTTTGACATTTCTCTATAGATCCCCATGAACCATGGACTTTGCGTTGGTGGGGAGGCTTGCGTGCCTCAGCGATACAGATAGCCGTACCGTAGGTGCAACCACAACGGAGGGGTATCTGTTGAGAGGCCAGACAAACATGTGGTTCCTGAAGAGGGGCAGCAGCCTTTTCAGTAGTTGTAGGGCAACAGTTTGGATGACTGACTGATCTGGCCTAGTAACACTAGCCAAATCGGCCTTGCTGTGCTGGTACCGCGAACGGCTGAAAGCAAGGGGAAACTACACCCGTAATTTTTCCCGAGGACATGCAGCTTTACTGTATGGTTAAATGTTGATGACATCCTCTTGGGTAAAATATTCCGGAGGTAAAATAGACCCCCATTTGGATCTCCGGGCGGGGACTACTCAGGAGGATGTCGTTATCAGGAGAAAGAAAACTGGCGTTCTACGGATCGGAGCGTGGAATGTCAGATCCCTTAATCGAGCAGGTAGGTTAGAAAATTTAAAAAGGGAAATGGATAGGTTAAAGTTTATATGCCGACTAGCTCCGCAGATGACGAAGAATTTGAAGAAATGTATGATGAAATAAAAGAAATTATGCAGATAATGAAGGGAGACAATAAATTTAAAAATCATGGGTGACTGGAATTCGTCAGTAGGAAAAGGGAGAGAAGGAAACGTAGTAGGTAAACATGGATTGGGGCTAAGAAATGAAAGAGGAAGCCATATGGTAGAATTTTGTACAGAGCATAACTTAATCATAGCTAACACTTGGTTCAAGAATCATAAAAGAAGGTTGTATACATGGAAGAATCCTGGAGATGCTAGAAGGTATCAGATAGATTATATAATGGTAAGACAGAGATTAGAGATTTAGGAACCAGGTTTTAAATTGTAAGACATTTCCAGGGGCAGATGTTGACTCTGACCACAATCTATTGGTTATGAGCTGTAGATTAAAACTAAAGAAACTACAGAAAGGTGGGAATTTAAGGAGATGGGACCTGGATAAACTGAAAGAACCAGAGGTTGTAGAGAGTTTCAGGGAGAGCATAAGGGAACAATTGACAAGGAGGGGGGAAAGAAATACAGTAGAAGAAAAATGGGTAGCTTTGAGGGATGAAGTAGTGAAGGCAGCAGAGGATCAAGTAGGTAAAAAGATGAGGGCTAGTAGAATTCCTTGAGTGACAGAAGAAATACTGAATTTAATTGATGAAAGGAGAAAATATAAAAATATAGTAAATGAAGCAGGCAAAAAGGAATACAAACGTCTCAAAAATGAGATCAACACGAAGTGCAAAATGGCTAAGCAGGGATGGTTGGAGGACAAATGTAAGGATGTAGAGGCTTATCTCACTAGGGGTAAGATAGATAATGCCTACAGAAAAATTAAAGAGACCTTTGGAGAAAAGAGAACCACTTGTATGAATATCAAGAGCTCAGATGGAAACCCAGTTCTAAGCAAAGAGGGGAAAGCAGAAAGATGGAAGGAGTATATAGAGGGTCTACACAAGGGCGATGTACTTGAGGACAATATTATGGAAATGGAAGAGGATGTAGATGAAGATGAATTGGGAGATATGATACTGCGTGAAGAGTTTGACAGAGAACTGAAAGACCTGAGTCGAAACAAGGCCCCGGGAGTAGACAACATTCCATTAGAACTACTGACAGCCTTGGGAAAGCCAGTCCTGACAAAACTCTATCATCTGGTGAGCAAGATGTATGAGACAGGCGAAATACCCTCAGACTGAATATAACAATTCCAATCCCAAAGAAAGCAGGTGTTGACAGATGTGAAAATTACCGAACTATCAGTTTAATAAGTCACGGCTGCAAGATACTAACACGAATTCTTTACAGACGAATGGAAAAACTAGTAGAAGCTGACCTCGGGGAAGATCAGTTTGGATTCCATAGAAATGTTGGAACACGTGAGGCAATACTGACCCTACGACTTATCTTAGAAGAAAGGAAAGGAAAACCTACATTTCTAGCATTTGAAGACTTAGAGAAAGCTTTTGGCAATGTTGACTAGAATATTCTCTTTCAAATTCTGAAGATGGCAGGGGTAAAATACAGGGAGCGAAAGGCTATTTACAATTTGTCCAGAAACCAGATAGCAGTTATCAGAGTCGAGGGACATCAAAAGGAAGCAGTGGTTGGGAAGGGAGTGAGACAGGGTTGTAGCCTCTCCCCGATGTTATTCAATCTCTATATTGAGCAAGCAGTGCAGGAAACAAAAGAAAAGTTTGGATTAGGTATTAAAATCCATGGACAAGAAATAAAAACTTTGAGGTTCGCCGATGACATTGTAATTCTGTCAGAGACAGCAAAGGACTTGGAAGAGTAGTTGAACGGAATGGACAGTGTCTTGAAAGGAGGATATAAGATGAACATCAACAAAAGCAAAACAAGGATAATGGAATGTAGTTGAATTAAGTCGGGTGATGCTGAGGGAATTAGATTAGGAAATGAGACACTTAAAGTAGTAAAGGAGTTTTGCTATTTGGGGAGCAAAATAACTGATGATGGTCGAAGTAGACAGGATATAAAATGTAGACTGGCAATGGCAAGGAAAGCATTTCTGAAGGAGAGAAATTTGTTAACATCGAGTATAGATTTAAGTGTCAGGAAGTCGTTTCTGAAAGTATTTGTATGGAGTGCAGCCATGTATGGAAGTGAAACATGGACAATAAATAGTTTGGACAAGAAGAGAGTAGAAGCTTTCGAAATGTGGTGCTACAGAAGAGTGTTGAAGATCAGGTGGGTAGATCACATAACTAATGAGGAAGTATTGAATAGGATTGGGGAGAAGAGAAGTTTGTGGCACAACTTGACCAGAAGACGGGATCGGTTGGTAGGACATGTTCTGAGGCATCAAGGGATCACCAATTTAGTATTGAAGGGCAGCGTGGAGGGTAAAAATCGTAGAGGGAGACCAAGAGATGAATACACTAAGCAGATTCAGAAGGATGTAGGTTGCAGTAGGTACTGGGAGATGAAGAAGCTTGCACAGGATAGAGTAGCATGGAGGGCTGCATCAAACCAGTCTCAGGACTTAAGACCACAACAACAACAACAACAACAACAACATCACACCGGTAGACCATCACCTTGACCTTCTCGGGCAATGTATCACCCTCAAAGGCCAAGATGAAGGCACCAGTGGCAACCTGATTATCCTTCGGACCCCAGTGGATGCGCCGAACGAAATGTACACCTCGTAACTCTAAATTGGCGCGCAGCTCATTGTCAGACTACAAAAGAAGATGTCCGTGAAAAATGATACCCTGGACCATATTTAAGCTCTTATGGGGCGTGGTGGTCACATAAATATCCCCCTAGCTTGTCACAAGCGAGTAACTCTCGTGACTGGGCAGAGGGTGCAGTTTTAATCAAGACTGACCCAGATCTCATTGTGGACAAGCCCTCCACCTCCCCGAACTTGTCCTCTAAATGCTCAACAGAGAACTGAGGCTTCATCATCATGAAAGATTTCCCATCAGCTCTCAAATATACAGGGTACTGGGGCGAATAAGATCTGCTGCCATCCTTAGCCTGATGTTCCTCCCATGGTGTGGCCAGGGAGGGGAACGATTTGGGGTCATACTTCTGCGTGTTGAATTGAGCTCGTGATCGCTTACAGACTGCTGGTGTTTCACCACCAGCTCTGTTCAGTACCTCCTCCTTAGTTACGTGATCAACCAATATAATCTTCAGCATTCTGCTGTAGCACCACATTTTGAAAGCTTCTATTCTCTTCTTGTCTAAACTATTTATCGCCCACATTTCACTTCCGTACATGGCTACACTCCACACAAATACTTTCAGAAAAGACTTCCTGGCACTTAAATCTATACTCGATGTTAACAAATTTCTGTTCTTCAGAAATGCTTCCCTTTACATTGCCAGTATACATTTTATATCCTCTCTACTTCGACCATCGTCAGTTATTTTGCTTCCCAAATAGCAAAACTCATTTACTAGTTTAAGTGTCTCATTTCCTAATCTAATTCCATCAGCATCACCTGATTTAATTTGACTACATTCCACTAGCCTTGTTTTGCTTTTGTTGGTGTTTATCTTATATCTTCCATTCAACACACTGTCCATTCCGTTCAACTGTTCTTCCAGGTCCTTTGCTGTCTTGGACAAAATTACAATGTTATCAGCAAACCTCAAAATTTTTATTTCTTCTCCGTGGATTTTAATTCCTACTACAAATTTTTCTTTAGTTTCCTTTACTGCTTGCTCAATATACAGACTGAATAACATCGGGGATAGGCTACAACCCTGTCTCACTCCCTTCCCAACCACTGCTTCTCTTTCTTGCACCTCGACTCTTATAACTGCCATCTGGTTTCTGAACAAATTGTAAATAGCTCTCTGTATTTTACCCCTGCCAATTTCAGAATCTGAAAACTGGTACATTTCAACAAAATGGAAGGCCTGAAAAAGAAATGTATAGTAGTACATTCAACATGATAAGCAATACACCCACAAAATCTAAATAGGAATCTGTGGGCTGAAGTGATCTGGAATAAATCCAATAAAAGAAAAAAGTACCACTGAACTACGCGGTTTGCATGTAATGTGGATCTTACTAACCTGATAAGTTCCAGATGTAACTGCTATGTTCTGAGCGGATCACAAACAATAAAAGACCGAAAAGAAATAAAAGAGAGGACTTTTATTCGTATATTAGCCTACTTTAATTTGTCCCGCAAAAAATTCAATCTATTTGATAAAGAAGACATAGTTGCCCTTGATGTCATTTTTTACATAATAATTGAAAATAAAGAAGAATCTGCTGAAGTTAAGACAGTCACAGGAGAGAACAAGAATGAACATGAATATCAGAAGAAAATTAGATATCCAACGATCAACTATGTGAGGCATCTGAAGGTTGCAACCTATCATCTGACAATGCAACTCAAAGTTAAGTCCCTCACCGCCAGAAAACCGCAACTGAGAAAACTTGGCATGGCTATCAAATTCACAAACTACAAACTAGATCTTGTGCAATGCAATAGTAACACAAGTTTCAGTTAAATAGCTGAAGCTGTCATACAAAAACTGGTACAGAGCAATGTATGATGAATACGATCCCGGATCAAACCAAAAATCTGGAGTCTTGTAAAACTTCTACAGAATTTACAATATGGCCTAAACATCTCGCTGGATGTTGTGTCAAAAGCAAGTTAGGCATCTGAAAGACAGTTAACAGTTTTTAAGCGGGGCCGGGGGGGGGGAACTTGATTATGACAAGGTGTTGATAGGTCACATATGTCTTCTGCATGCCATCTTCGCCTCTAGCACAGTGTGTGCCACTTTGACATAAGCAAATGGCAGTGTGAGGAGTGAGTTGGATGGCAGCAGGTGGTGGGCAGGAAGGGCTATTCAGGCACAGCATATTGTGATTTGGGCCGTGTGATTTCTCTGTCCACTTGGGGTCGCATGTCTGAGAATAAGTTTTCATCCTGGCGACTCCAGAGGACACGAAGCAGCCTTCCTACTGCGGAAGTCCGTGGTTGCGGCGACTTGGTTAAGATGGAAGCAAGCCATCTTAGAACTACGGTGGGGTACCTCTCTTCTGTTGGGTGAATCTGGCGACAGCGTGAGGTTTGCAAAATGTTACTTTCTATTGTCTTTCCCAGTCCATTGCCATCTGGTTATTTGCCTTACCCACCTCCACAGCTGTACCAACTGCTAATTATACCAGTGTAAATTTATGATTTTCTGTAATCAAGACATACTGTGCGTTTACCTTCTTGCATATGATAGCTCTGTCGTCTTTGGTTTAAGTCACCCCATTTATTGCTGTGAGTGGCTTTCATGCATGCTAGTTAATTTGTCAATTCTGGGAGAACAGGATTCATGCCAAATTCTTAATATTTAAGATGTCATCTGCTAATGTAATCGAAGTTCGTTTGCCAACCATGTGCATCCATTCAGATCTTGTTGATTTTTCTGCCCTGTTTGGCAGCCCTTTCCTCCCATTATGGCACTTGGCATTGTTTTGAAACTGAATTGCAATTGATGGACAAATCTTCTTATCTCCTTGTTGAGATTTTGGTGCGTGTTCAGTAATAAGATTCCGATTTTATTTTATTTTATTATTTTTTCTTTTTACTATTAAAAGTGGACGAGTTGGCTTCTGCCCCTTTATTGATAAGTGGGTGTGTAATTACGCCCGTAGCCATTTTGTGTTCAGTTCCACAACTGAGGGGTTAACGATATTTATGATTTGAGTATCTGTTAACCTTAAAGATCCTTTTTCTTGCCAGATATTAGAAGCAGTTACTAGCACCATATGCAGAACTGTCTCGATTCGGGAGGTGCCTACATCTGATTTACGCTCTGTGTGTGTGTGTGTCAGGTCGATAGAAACACAAACAAAAACATACATACATACAAAATTCAAGCTTTCGCAACCAATGGTTGCTTCGTCAGGAAAGAGGGAAGGAGAGGGAAAGACGAAAGGATGTGGGTTTAGAGGGAAAGGGTAAGGAGTCATTCCAATCCCGGGAGCGGAAAGACTTACCTTAGGGGGAAAAAAGGACAGGTATACACTCGCGCACACACACACATATCCACCCGCACATACACAGACACAAGCAGACATTTGTAAAGGCAAAGAGTCTGGGCAGAGATGTCAGTCAAGGCGGAAGTAAAGAGGCAAAGATGTTGTTGAAAGACAGGTGAGGTATGAGCGGCGGCAACTTGAAATTAGAGGAGGTTGAGGCCTGGCGGATGACGAGAAGAGGGGATATACTGAAGGGCAAGTTCCCATCTCCGGAGTTCTGACAGGTTGGTGTTAGTGGGAAGTATCCAGATAACCCGGACGGTGTAACACTGTGCCAAGATGTGCTGGCCGTGCACCAAGGCATGTTTAGCCACAGGGTTATCCTCATTACCAACAAACACTGTCTGCCTGTGTCCATTCATGCGAATGGACAGTTTGTTGCTGGTCATTCCCACATAGAAAGCTTCACAGTGTAGGCAGGTCAGTTGGTAAATCACGTGGGTGCTTTCACACGTGGCTCTGCCTTTGATCGTGTACACCTTCCGGGTTACAGGACTGGAGTAGGTGGTGGTGGGAGGGTGCATTGGACAGGTTTTACACTGGGGGCGGTTACAAGGGTAGGAGCCAGAGGGTAAGGAAGTTGGTTTGGGGATTTCATAGGGATGAACTAAGAGGTTACGAAGGTTAGGTGGACAGCGGAAAGACACTCTTGGTGGAGTGGGGAGGATTTCATGAAGGATGAATCTCATTTCAGGGCAGGATTTGAGGAAGTCGTATCCCTGCTGGAGAGCCACATTCAGAGTCTGATCCAGTCCCGGAAAGTATCCTGTCACAAGTGGGGCACTTTTGTGATTCTTCTGTGGGAGGTTCTGGGTTTGAGGGGATGAGGAAGTGGCTCTGGATATTTGCTTCTGTACCAGGTCGGGAGGGTAGTTGCGGGATGTGAAAGCTGTTTTCAGGTTGTTGGTGTAATGGTTCAGGGATTCCGGACTGGAGCAGATTCGTTTGCCACGAAGACCTAGGCTGTAGGGAAGGGACCGTTTGATGTGGAATGGGTGGCAGCTGTCATAATGGAGGTACTGTTGCTTGTTGGTGGGTTTGATGTGGACGGACGTGTGAAGCTGGCCATTGGACAGACGGAGGTCAACGTCAAGGAAAGTGGCATGGGATTTGGAGTAGGACCAGGTGAATCTGATGGAACCAAAGGAGTTGAGGTTGGAGAGGAAATTCTGGAGTTCTTCTTCACTGTGAGTCCAGATCATGAAGATGTCATCAATAAATCTGTACCAAACTTTGGGTTGGCAGGCCTGGGTAACCAAGAAGGCTTCCTCTAAGCGACCCATGAATAGGTTGGCGTACGAGGGGGCCATCCTGGTACCCATGGCTGTTCCCTTTAATTGTTGGTATGTCTGGCCTTCAAAAGTGAAGAAGTTGTGGGTCAGGATGAAACTGGCTAAGGTAATGAGGAAAGAGGTATTAGGTTGGGTGGCAGGTGATCGGCGTGAAAGGAAGTGCTCCATCACAGTGAGGCCCTGGACGTGCGGAATATTTGTCCAACCTCAACTCCTTTGGTTCCGTCAGATTCACCTGGTCCTACTCCAAATCCCATGCCACTTTCCTTGACGTTGACCTCCGTCTGTCCAATGGCCAGCTTCACACGTCCGTCCACATCAAACCCACCAACAAGCAACAGTACCTCCATTATGACAGCTGCCACCCATTCCACATCAAACGGTCCCTTCCCTACAGCCTAGGTCTTCGTGGCAAACGAATCTGCTCCAGTCCGGAATCCCTGAACCATTACACCAACAACCTGAAAACAGCTTTCACATCCCGCAACTACCCTCCCGACCTGGTACAGAAGCAAATAACCAGAGCCACTTCCTCATCCCTTCAAACCCAGAACCTCCCACAGAAGAACCACAAAAGTGCCCCACTTGTGACAGGATACTTTCTGGGACTGGATCAGACTCTGAATGTGGCTCTCCAGCAAGGATACAACTTCCTCAAATCCTGCCCTGAAATGAGATCCATCCTTCATGAAATCCTCCCCACTCCACCAAGAGTGTCTTTCCGCTGTCCACCTAACCTTCGTAACCTCTTAGTTCATCCCTACGAAATCCCCAAACCATCTTCCTTACCATCTGGCTCCTACCCTTGTAACCGCCCCCGGTGTAAAACCTGTCCAATGCACCCTCCCACCACCACCTACTCCAGTCCTGTAACCTGGAAGGTGTACACGATCAAAGGCAGAGCCACATGTGAAAGCACCCACGCGATTTACCAACTGACCTGCCTACACTGTGAAGCTTTCTATGTGGGAATGACCAGCAACAAACTGTCCATTTGCATGAATGGACACAGGCAGACAGTGTTTGTTGGTAATGAGGATCACCCTGTGGCTAAACATGCCTTGGTGCACGGCCAGCACATCTTGGCACAGTGTTACACCGTCCGGGTTATCTGGATACTTCCCACTAACACCAACCTGTCAGAACTCCGGAGATGGGAACTTGCCCTTCAGTATATCCCCTCTTCTCGTCATCCGCCAGGCCTCAACCTCCTCTAATTTCAAGTTGCCGCCGCTCATACCTCACCTGTCATTCAACAACATCTTTGCCTCTTTACTTCCGCCTTGACTGACATCTCTGCCCAGACTCTTTGCCTTTACAAATGTCTGCTTGTATCTGTGTATGTGCGAATGGATATGTGTGTGTGTGCGCGAGTGTATACCTGTCCTTTTTTTCCCCCTAAGGTAAGTCTTTCCGCTCCCGGGATTGGAATGACTCCTTACCCTCTCCCTTAAAATCCACATCCTTTCGTCTTTCCGTCTCCTTCCCTCTTTCCTGATGAAGCAACCGTTGGTTGCGAAAGCTTGAATTTTGTGTGTGTGTTTGGGTTTGTTTGTGTGTCTATCGACCTGCCAGCGCTTTCATTTGATAAGTCACATCATCTTTGTTTTTAGATATATTTTTCCCACGTGGAATGTTTCCCTCTATATATATAAGACAGGTACAGTGTTAGTAAGTGTTCATTCCATTGGCCAGTAGTGTTGTGGAACATTCTGCGATATCAAGCAACTGTACATCAGTAAACAAACTGTCTGAAAATACGACAAGGTGAATTGCCAAATTGTTTGTGACACAAATTCTTCTTGTTGTAGCTGTCATATTGAAGCATAGATACTGTATTAAATTTCTGCGTCATTCTTCTGTCACAGAAGCTTGTAGTTAAAAAAAAAAAAAAAAAAACTTCTGTGTCCTAATAATCACTTGGCATCTCATTACAGGAACTGAACCTTAGTAATATGTGATTAATTCTCAAGGAACTGCCTCTGTGAGGTGGTTTGTCGAAAGTACTTGTTTCCATAGCTGTGACAGACAAGTGCAAAGCGCATTTGTTGTCTTTAAACATACATATTTTCATAACCATATATAACATTCTGGGTATCCTATGTTTTTAAATAGAATAGAAGCTTTCGAAATGTGGTGCTACAGAAGAATGCTGAAGATTAGATGGGTAGATCACATTACTAATGAGGAGGTATTGAATAGAATTGGGGAGAAAAGGAGTTTGTGGCACGACTTGACGAGAAGAAGGGACCGGTTGGTAGGACATGTTCTGAGGCATCAAGGGATCACAAATTTAGCATTGGAGGGCAGCATGGAGGGTAAAAATTGTAGAGGGAGACCAAGAGATGAATACACTAAGCAGATTCAGAAGGATGTAGGTTGCAGTAGGTACTGGGAGATGAAGAAGCTTGCACAGGATAGAGTAGCATGGAGAGCTGCATCAAACCAGTCTCAGGACTGAAGACAACAACAACATGTTTTTAAAAGTACAATGTGGAACAGTGTATTAGCGTCTTACTTGAATGCAAAGTAACCACCACAGCACATGTTTGGGGATGTGCACATTTATGAAATTTAATCACCTTTGAATTTCATAAATTTAATCACCTTTGCCCCCCATGAACCATGGACCTTGTCGTTGGTGGGGAGGCTTGCATGCCTCAGCGATACAGATGGCCGTACCGTAGGTGCAACCACAACGGAGGGGTATCTGTTGAGAGGCCAGACAAACATGTGGTTCCTGAAGAGGGGCAGCAGCCTTTTCAGTAGTTGCAGGGGCAACAGTCTGGATGATTGACTGATCTGGCCCTGTAACACTAATCAAAACTGCCTTGCTGTTGTGGTACTGCGAACGGCTGAAAGCAAGGGGAAACTACAGCCGTAATTTTTCCCGGGGGCATGCAGCTTTACTGTATGATTAAATGATGATGGCATCCACTTGGGTACAATATTCCGGAGGTAAAATAGTCCCCCATTCGGATCTCTGGGCGGGGACTACTCAGGAGGATGTCGTTATCAGGAGAAAGAAAACTGGCGTTCTACGGATCGGAGCGTGGAATGTCAGATCCCTTAATCGGGCAGGTAGGTTAGAAAATTTAAAAAGGGAAATGGATAGGTTAAAGTTAGATATAGTGGGAATTAGTGAAGTTCGGTGGCAGGAGGAACAAGACTTTTGGTCAGGTGATTACAGGATTATAAATACAAAATCAAATAGGGGTAATGCAGGAGTAGGTTTAGTAATGAATAAAAAAATAGGAATGCGGGTAAGCTACTACAAACAGCATAGTGAACACATTATTGTGGCCAAGATAGACACAAAGCCCATGCCTACTACAGTAGTACAGGTTTATATGCCAACTAGCTCTGCAGATGATGAAGAAATAGATGAAATGTATGACGAGATAAAAGAAATTATTCAGGTAGTGAAGGGAGACGAAAATTTAATAGTCATGGGTGACTGGAATTCGTCAGTAGGAAAAGGGAGAGAAGGAAACATAGTAGGTGAATATGGATTGGGGGGAAGAAATGAAAGAGGAAGCCGCCTGGTAGAATTTTGCATAGAGCATAACTTAATCATAGCTAACACTTGGTTCAAGAATCATAAAAGAAGGTTGTATACCTGGAAGAATCCTGGAGATACTAAAAGGTATCAGATAGATTATATAACGATAGGACAGAGATTTAGGAACCAGGTTTTAAATTTTAAGACATTTCCTGGGGCAGATGTGGATTCTGACCACAATCTATTGGTTATGAACTGCAGATTGAAACTGAAGAAACTGCAAAAAGGTGGGAACTTAAGGAGAAGGGACCTGGATAAACTGAAAGAACCAGAGGTTGTACAGAGTTTCAGGGAGAGCATAAGGGAACAATTGACAGGAATGGGGGAAAGAAATACAGTAGAAGAAGAATGGGTAGCTCTGAGGGATGAAGTAGTGAAGGCAGCAGACGATCAAGTAGGTAAAAAGACGAGGGCTAATAGAAATCCTTGGGTAACAGAAGAAATATTGAATTTAATTGATGAAAGGAGAAAATATAAAAATGCAGTAAATGAAGCAGGCAAAAAGGAATACAAACGTCTCAAAAATGACATCGACAGGAAGTGCAAAATGGCTAAGCAGGGATGGCTAGAGGACAAATGTAAGGATGTAGAGGCTTGTCTCGCTAGGGGTAAGATAGATACTGCCTACAGGAAAATTAAAGAGACCTTTGGAGAGAAGAGAACCACTTGTATGAATATCAAGAGCTCAGATGGCAACCCAGTTCTAAGCAAAGAAGGGAAGGCAGAAAGGTGGAAGGAGTATATAGAGGGTTTATACAAGGGCGATATACTTGAGGACAATATTATGGAAATGGAAGAAGATGTAGATGAAGACAAAATGGGAGATAAGATACTGCGTGAAGAGTTTGACAGAGCACTGAAAGACCTGAGTCGAAACAAGGCCCCGGGAGTAGACAACATTCCATTAGAACTACTGATGGCCTCGGGAGAGCCAGTCATGACAAAACTCTACCATCTGGTAAGCACGATGTATGAGACAGGCGAAATACCCTCAGACTTCAAGAAGAATATAATAATTCCAATAACAAAGAAAGCAGGTGTTGACATATGTGAAAATTACCGAACTATCAGTTTAATAAGTCACAGCTGCAAAACACTAACGTGAATTCTTTACAGACGAATGGAAAAACTGGTAGAAGCCGACCTCGGGGAAGATCAGTTTGGATTCCGTAGAAATGTTGGAACACGTGAGGCAATACTGACCTTACGACTTATCTTAGAAGCTAGATTAGGGAAAGGCAAACCTACGTTTCTAGCATTTGTAGACTTAGAGAAAGCTTTTGACAATGTTAAATGGAATACTCTCTTTCAAATTCTGAAGGTGGCAGGGGTAAAATACAGGGAGCGAAAGGCTATTTACAATTTGTACAGAAACCAGATGGCAGTTATAAGAGTCGAGGGGCATGAAAGGGAAGCAGTGGTTGGGAAAGGAGTGAGACAGGGTTGTAGCCTCTCCCCGACGTTATTCAATCTGTATATTGAGCAAGCAGTAAAGGAAACAAAAGAAAAATTCGGAGTAGGTATTAAAATTCATGGACAAGAAGTAAAAACTTTGAGGCTCGCAGATGACATTGTAATTCTGTCAGAGACAGCAAAGGACTTGGAAGAGCAGTTGAACGGAATGGACAGTGTCTTGAAAGGAGGATATAAGATGAACATCAACAAAAGCAAAACGAGGATAATGGAATGTAGTCAAATTAAGTCGGGTGGTGCTGAGGGAATTAGATTAGGAAATGAGACACTTAAAGTAGTAAAGGAGTTTTGCTATTTAGGGAGTAAAATAACTGATGATGGTCGAAGTAGAGAGGATATAAAATGTAGACTGGCAATGGCAAGGAAAGCGTGTCTCAAGAAGAGAAATTTGTTAACATCGAGTATAGATTTAAGTGTCAGGAAGTCGTTTCTGAAAGTATTTGTATGGAGTGTAGCCATGTATGGAAGTGAAACATGGACGATAACTGGTTTGGACAAGAAGAAGCTTTCGAAATGTGGTGCTACAGAAGAATGCTGAAGATAAGGTGGGTAGATCACGTGACTAATGAGGAGGTATTGAATAGGATTGGGGAGAAGAGAAGTTTGTGGCCCAACTTGACTAGAAGAAGGGATCGATTGGTAGGACATGTTTTGAGGCATCAAGGGATCACAAATTTAGCATTGGAGGGCACCGTGGAGGGTAAAAATCGTAGAGGGAGACCAAGAGATGAATACACTATGCAGATTCAGATGGATGTAGGTTGCAGTAGGTACTGGGAGATGAAGAAGCTTGCACAGGATAGAGTAGCATGGAGAGCTGCATCAAACCAGTCTCAGGACTGAAGACCACAACAACAACAACAACAACAATCACCTTTGCAAGAATTCTTGTTATTGTATTTACGTGTTTTTAATTAACTATTGGAGACTTACAAGTAAATTTTTCTTAATTGGTTTGATTAATTTTTTAAGCATACATTGTTCAATAAATATTTTGGTCATGAATGATGTTCAACTCTTACTTAAGGCCTAGTCCACTCCCTCCTAGACAACACCATGCAGTAGCTGTGTTCCTTCAGGAACTGATTAAGTAAGAACAGCAGAACTACTAACTGAAGACATTGCCATCCAACAGCAACACTCAGCTGCAATTACCTGCTGTCGCTTCTGGGATGGGGATGCTGCTATTGGTGAAACACTGGCCAGCAAACTCTCATAAATACCTTCCATATTAGATTCTCAGTCTCAGATGTACTCAGCTGTTCTCAGATGCTCACTGACATTCTCTGTACATGACTGCACAAAGATATATATGAGTTGCCAACCACTGCCATCTCCCATCAGCTGCTGACTTGAAGGTGGAGACTGCTGCAGTGGCAGACAAAGTATCCACTCATCTACCTAGCACTTTGCCTCCATTATCAGCAGGCAGCTACCTGTTCTGAGGACTGTACGTAGACAACTTAAGTATCTTTGTACAACTGTGTCCCCTCTGAGTGACCACCTCCTGCTGGTAGCCAACGGGACAGGATGCCTGATCAAGCTTGGGCTGGGGACAGCCCAGTCTCTCTGTCAATGTCCACCAGTTCCTGAATGCTTCCATTGGTGCAGATCATCGTCCAGAGTGGGCACATGCCTCACATGTCAATCTTGCTGGAAGCTACAGTCCAAGTACCATCCTTCCCAGTGCCACATTCTATGACCCAATGTGGGACTCTCACACATTGGCCACAGTGTGTGGTCTCTGCCAGCTACAGCAGCCCTGCTGACCTCAGATGGTGATACTGCTTACGCCAGCTCCGACCTGCGGTACCAACTGTATGAGTTTGGCGAGTGGGCTTTATATTTTTGTGGCATTTGTTGTGCAGTTTCTGTGCATGCCAATAGTGGATAGAACCAACGTGCAAAGAAAGTTTTGGGTACAGTTTGACAAACCAGAGGACCTGCGGATCTTCACAGTTTAGGGAGAATTCTAGAGAGTATTATTTGTGGCCAGTGAGATAGAGAGTACTATCTGCAGCCAATATTACAATTTAGCATGGTTGGTTTGTGGGGTTGAAAGGACTAGACTGCAAAGGTCATTGGTCCCTTTCTCCGCGACCATGAAACACCCACAGGGAATAAAAACAAGCAATGGAGATGACAGGGGACGACACAGAACAAGAAAGACACAGACAAAAACCAGAAAAAAATGAATTAAAAGCAAAAAATGAATTAAAAGCCCACAGAGGTTTACAGTGGATGGCTGACCATGGAAACAAAAAAAGGAAAAGACAAACCACCAAGAGACACTCTAAAAATCCCACTCTAAAACTGTAGGCCAAAGGCCAGATGCAACACACAAAAGAGACAAACTCTCAGATAGAGCCATAAAGGCCCCCTGCTTGAATAAAACTCAAAACTTAGCCTGCCAAGGCAGCGTCATCTGTTTAAAATGCAGGGAGCGTATCAGGAAGTGCAAACGTCTGTCTGAGCGCAGTTAAAAGCGGCAGTCCAACAAGATGTGGACCACTGTCAACGCTGATCCACAGCGATATTGAGGTTGGGTCTCGCAGCGCAATAAATGACCGTGCGTCAGCCAGGTGTGGCCAATGCGCAGCCGGTACAGAACAACTGGGTCCTTGCGAAGGGCTCGCATGGAAGAGCGCCACACACCTGTAGTCTCCTTGATGATCCGAAGTTTGTTGGGTGAAGGCACGGTGTGCCATTCACCACCCCAGGTACCAAGGACTTTCTGCATCAATACTGACTGGAGATCACATTCTGGAAGGCCAATCTCCAGTGTCGGTTCACTGATAGCCTGTTTGGCCAGTCTGTCAACACGTTCATTACCCAGGATACCGACATGACCCAGGGTCCACACAAAAACTACACAGTGGCCGTAATGGGCAAGAGTATGCATGGACTCCTGGATAGCCATCACCAGACGAGAGTGAGGAAAACACTGGTCGATGGCTTGTAAACCACTCAGGGAGTCACTACAGATAACTAAGGACTCACCTGAGCAGGAGTGGATATATTCTAGGACACGAGAGATGGCTGCCAGCTCGGCAATGAAAACACTGCAGCCATCCAGCAATAAGCATTGTCAGATTGTACCCCAAGTGTAAAGGCATAACCAACACAACCAGCAACCATCGAACTGTCGGTACAAACTACGACAGAGCCGGGACACGCGGCAAGGATGGAAAGAAAGCGTTGGCGGAGGGTCTCAGGAGGGACTGAGTCTTTCGGGTCATGTGCTAAATACAGCTGAAGGCATGGGCGGGGCACACACCACAGGGGTACACACATATGGGTCCGGAAAAGAGGTGGGGAGTGAAAAACTCAAGCCCAGAGAGAAGAGACTAGATGCGAACCGCAATCGGACACCCTGACCAGGGCTGCCGATTGGGAAGATGGACGACCGAGTTGGGGAATAGGAGGCGGTAATTTGGATGCTCGGGCAAGCTACAAACATGTGCAGCACAAGCGGCCAGTAGTCAATGGCGCCAGATCCGCAATGGAGGGACACCAGCCTCCACAAGTATGCTGTTTATAGGGCTTGTGCGGAAAGCGCCAGTTGCGAGTCGGATCCCGCAGTGAAGTATGGGTTCAAGCAACCGCAATGTGGAAGGCGAAGCTGAACTGTATGCCAGGCTCCCAAAATCAAGATGGAACTGAATCAATGCCTGATACAGTCATAGAAGGGTAGACCGATCGGCGCCCCAGCTGGTGTGACTCAAAAAACGAAGAGCGTTAAGATGGCGCCAGCATGTTTGTTTAAGCTGCCAAACATGAGGGAGCCAAGTCAACAGGGTATAAAAAAGCAAGTTTTGGTGGCCGAGAACTGGAAGGCGTACGTGACGGCCCAAGACTGCGCCCTGTGGATAGCGCCCTGTAATTGTCGTTCAGCAGCCCCAATGCCAGTGGAGTTATAGTATAGGCAAAAGTCATCAGCATACAAAGAAGCTGATACGGACATTCCCACAGCTGCAGCTAGCCCATTTATAGCAACTAAAAAGAGGCAGACACTCAAGATACAGCCTCGCGGAAACCCAGACTCCTGGACTTGAGAGGAACTATGGGAGGGATCAACTCGCACGCAGAAGGAACGAAGCGAAAAAATTTTGAATAAAAATCAGGAGCAGGTCCCTAAGACCCCACCCATGGTGCGTGGTGAGGATGTTATGTCGTCATGTTGTATTGTATGCCTTCCGCATGTCAGAGAAGACAGCAACCAGATGCTGACAGTAGGCAAATGCCATAGGGATGGCAAACTCCAGGCAGACCAGATTATCGGTGGCAGAGCGGCCCTTACAGAACCCACCCTGAGACGTACCCAGAAGGCCCCGAGACTCAAGTAGCCAACTCAACCTCCGGCTCACCATGCGTTCAAGCAACTTGCACAGAAAGTTGGTGGCTAATGGGGCGGTAGCTGTCTGCCTCCAGTGGGTTCTTTCCAGGCTTCAACACTGGTCTGATAATGCTTTCGCGCCATTGAGACGGGAACACACCCTCAAACCAGATACAGTTGAAAAGGTCTAGGAGGTGTCGCTGGCAGTTTACTGAGAGGTGTTTGAGCATCTGATAGTGGATGCGATCCAGCCCAGGAGCTGTATCAGGGCAAGCGACTAATGCACTTCGGAATTCCCACTCACTGAATGGAGCATTGTACGATTCGGGGTGGCACGTATGGAATGAAAGGCTCCGACATTACAACCACTTTTTCAGGAAGTGGAAGGCCAGTGGGTAATTCGTAGAAGCAGAACTCTGAGCATAATGCTCTGCTAAGAATTCTGCAATCGTGTCTGATTCAGTATAGACTGCTCCATTCAGGGAAATCCCAGGTGCGCTGATGGGGGGTCTGATATCCACAGGGTCACCTAATCTTGGCCCACACCTGTGATGGAGAGGTACGGATGCCAATGGTGGAGACATACCTTTCCCAGCACTCATGCTTCCATCGGCGAATAAGGCACCGAGCTCAGGTAAGGAGCCACTTAAAGGCAAGGAGGTGGTCCAGTGATGGGTGCCACTTATGATGTTGAAGGACCCACCTCCGATTTCTAATCGCCTCAGCAACCTCCAGTGACCACCAAGGCACAGTACTCCACCAAGGGGACCCGGAAGAACAGGGAATTGCAGAGTCCGCTGCAGAAACGATGCCGGTGGTTATCGTGTGAACCACCACATCAAAGGCGCCATGAGATAGAGGCTCAATAGTGGCAATGGAGGCAAACAAGCCTGGTCAGCCTCATTCAAAGCCCATCTGGGGAGGCTCCCAGGAGAGTGACACTGGGGCAGTGACAGAAAGAGCAGAAAGTGGTCACTACCACACAAATCACCATGTACACTCTATTGAACAAATGGTAGAAAGCCAGGGCTGCAGACCAAAAGGTCGATGGCTGAGTATGTGCCATGCGCCACACTGAAATGATGTGGAGGCACCATTATTTACAAGAGAATGGTCGAGCTGTGCTAGCACTTGCTCAACGACAATGCCTTGGCCTGTTGCCACCAATCCACCCCACAAAGGGTTATGGGCATTAAAGTCGCCCAGTAATAGAAAAGGTGGTGGCTGTTGGGCTATCAGTGCAGCCAATACATGCTGTGGCACATTACCATGCAGTGGAAGATAGGGACTGCAGACAGTAACAGCATGAGGCATCCACACCCAAACAGCGACAGCCTCTAAAGATGTTTGAAGAGGGACACACTCGCTGTAAGGAGAGTTAAGGACATAGACACAGACTCCACCAGATACACTCTCACAAGTTTCCCGATTCTTATAATAACCCTGACAGCCATGGAGGACAAGGGTTCGCATCGCCAGAAACCAAGTTTCCTGGAGAACAATGGAGAAAAAAGGGTGAAAGCTGATACGTTGTCGGAGCTCAGCAAGGTGGTGGAAAAAACCGCTGCAAATCCACTGGAGGATGATGTCAATGTTAGGATGGGAAGGCATGAAGTGCTCAAGGAGGCAGGTTACGTCTCAGTGTCATCTGCTGCCACCGATAGAGTACCTGTGCGAGTGACATCCATTGTGGCTGAGCGTCTGGCGAGATCTAGGTCCTCAGCGGACGCAAGAATCGCCACCTCATCCTCAGACGCAGAGCTTGTAGAGAGCGTTGGTATGGGTGCCACCATAAGGTCTGGATTCTTGGATGCCTTCGTCCTTTTTGGTTTCTCTCGCTGTTCCTTCGGGTTTTCTGTCTGGGAGAGCTTCAATGGGTCAGTCTCAAAAACTGAGGAGGACCGTGAAGCCCTACGACCAGCTACCTGTGGTTGCTTCAGCCACTGGCAGGTATCCGCTTTACCACTGGTCGGAACCCAGGAAGGGAGTGACCCAAGGGACCTCTTCCTGGCGAGAGGAGCCGAAGAAGACTTACGCTTCTGCAGCTGAGAAGTGGGGACTGATGTCCCTGACGGTTGGGGGGGGGGGGGGGGGTGTTGCTGCTGAAGTAGGTAGTGCAGGACAGGAGCAACAGGGGGCAAAGTGCCCCCCATCACCAAGGGGGCAGGTAGATTCTGACGGCTCTGAGAGCCAACTGTACATGGCAAAACGGAAGATGGTAGAACCATTGTCGCAGCGGTGGCATAGGTAGATGTCATACGCACAGGATGGAGCCTCTCATATTTTCACTTAGCTTCAGTGTAGGTCAGGCAGTCCAGGGTCTTTTATTCCATTATCTTCCATTCTTTCTGTAGAATGCTACAGTCCGGCGAGCAAGGGCAATGGTGCTCTCTGCAGTTAACACAGATGGGAGGTGGGGCACATGGAGTATTGGGATGTGAAGGATGTCCACAATCTCAACATATGACACTGGAAGTACACCGGGAAGACATATGGCCAAACTTAAAGCATTTAAAACACCGCATTGGGGGAGGGATATATGGCTTCACATCATAGCAGTAAGCCATCACCTTGACCATTACGGGTAATGTGTCACCCTTGAAGGTCAAGATGAAGGCACTGGTGGCAACCTTATTATGCCTCGGACTCGAATGAATGCACTGGACGAAGTGAACACGTCATCGATCTGGGTTGGAGCGCAGTTTATTGTCAGACTGCAAAAGCAGATCCCTGTGGAAGATAAGACCCTGAACCATATTCAAGCTCTTATGGGGCATGATGGAAACAGAAACATCCCCAGCTTGTGACAGGCGAAGAGCACCCGTGACTGGGTAGAGGAAGTTGTTTTGACCAAGACTGACCCAGAGCACATTTTGGACAAGCCCTCCACCTCCCCAAACTTGTCCTCTAAATGCTCCACAAAGAACTGAGACTTCGTTGACATGAATGATTCCCGATCAACTCACATAGAGACGAGGTACTGGGGTGAATAAGCTTCACTGCCATCCTTAGCCACGCGTTCCTCGCATGGTGTGGCCAGGGAGGCAAACGAAATTGGGTCGGATTTTCTTAGGTTGAGGTTAGACCTCGATCGTTTAGAGACTGCTGGTGGAGGTCCACCAGCGAGAGATGATGTACTACGCTTCATCGCGTGTCATCCACCCTGATGCCACCCACTCCGACCAGGGGCCCTCACCACGGGCGCCACCCAGCCACAGCAAGGGCCACCTGGCAGGATGGCCATTGCTGAGAGTCCCGATGCCCCAGGGAGATAGGCATCTACTCCTTGGCATATGTGGGGAGTTAATGGCGCAGGCATCAGCAGAGCGATCCTTGTATTGTCAGGGGGCTATAACCAACAGGGTACATGGCGGCCCCACCACAACAGATTGGCAACCGTGCTGGATATAAGATGCAAAGGAGTCCATGGTCGTCGTAGGTGCAGAAAGCGACACCGCATAGTGCATGGTGGAAACTGCACCCAGGAATATATCCTCACCCAAGAGATGGAGAATGAGCGGGACTGCAATGCGACGACGAGAAAGGGGGCTAAAGATCTCAATGCACTATGGGCACGATGCACCATGTAGGGCGCCCTTACCCAATTGGCTCACTCTTCAGGAAAATTTTGAATAATGGAGGTCAAACCCTACAGGGGATCATCACAGAAGGGCCGAAATGTGAGAGACTCCTTTCAGTCACCTCTTACAACAGGCAGGAATACCACGGGCCTATTCTAACCCACAGACCCACAAGAGGGGATAATTTAGCATGTCATGAATTATGTGTATGTATCGTTGCCCAGACAATGTGAGACATGCCAACATTGGGGGCATGAAGCACATCAGTGTTCAGAGTCTTAATGGCCTCTGAACTGTTCTAAGAATTACTGTTGTTATTCTTTGTGCCTCTGTCTGAATGTTTTGTGACATATGTCCTTGTTTGGTGGTGTACTGTAAGTATATTGTTTCGTATTATCAGATAGAGGTTGCAGAAATGCCAGAAACATGGGAATGACCAGGCAGAAACCAGCTGAAGTTTTGGACAGTTTAACGACAGATAGCAAGAGCAGAAAAGCCAGTGCAGTGAAGGCAAAAAGTCAGTATACTTATTCCTTCTGTGGATCCTATTGCAGCTAGTCTAGTGGCTCCTTTATCGATGTATACCAACTGAGGATATGTCAGCAATTAATGACAATTGGGAAGCTGCTGCTGGTTTGGGTAACTGGCCGACAACATACACTTGCATATGCCTAAGATACAATCAGTGAGTGACGCAAAGACATGCGCTATGTATCATGATGGGCTGAATACGGCACGTACATTTGAACAATTCAAAAAGGGACTATCAGCATTATGAGTTAGGATGGAAAATCCAAAAGGATTTGCCTGCCACCATTATGGCTGCTAAGTGGTCGGAAGAACTGGACACACAGCAGCACAAAGTGCAGAATAAGCAGCCACATAAATCACAAGCTTTGATTTTTTTTTAAAACTTGCGATAAAAGTTACAATGAGAAATCACTTTAACAAAACACTACTCTGAAATTCAGGTTTTTAAAATATAATTTCTAATAATCACAACAATAAAACCATAAGATTTAATATAAACAACAGTTGCTACTATCTGCCACTGTAGCACTGTCACTTTGCTTCCTAGTTCTGTTCCATACATACTGGCACAACTTTGTAGTCTTTGTGACTATGACATCATGTTATCAACAGCTGTCAGCCTTACTGTTCAATTGGTTGGACTGTAGACAGACTGCCTGTTGGCTTCTGTCTCTGGTTCTTCGGCCAACATTTGTTTGATGATTTTATAGGCGTCACACTAGCACGAGTTGCTGGCATTATCAAAGCTTCACCCTCTGCCGCCACCAGCAGTGCATGGGGAAGCTTTGACAATGCCAGCCACTCATGTTAGAGGAACGTCAGAAAAAACATCAAACTAATGTAGGCCAAGACACAAGACAACAGGCAATCTGAAACTTCCTGGCAGATTAAAACTGTGTGCCCGACACAGACTCGAACTCGGGACCTTTGCCTTTCGCGGGCAAGTGCTCTACCAACTGAGCTACCGAAGCACGACTCACGCCCGGTCCTCACAGCTTTACTTCTGCCAGTATCTCGTCTCCTACCTTCCAAACTCTACAGAAGCTCTCCTGCGAACCATGCAGAACTAGCACTCCTGAAAGAAAAGATACTGCGGAGACATGGCTTAGCCACAGCCTGGGGGATGTTTCCAGAATGAGATTTTCACTCTGCCAGGAAGTTTCATATCAGCGCACACTCCACTGCAGAGTGAAAATCTCATTCTGGAAACAGGCAATCTGTCAACAAGTGGCCATGAAATACTTAACAATTTTGTAGTTGCAGTGTAATTGCTCAATGAACTTAACTTGAGTATACTAGGGAGAGCCACACACCCACCAACCCCCTCTCCCTACACACACACACACACACACACACACACACACACACACACACACACACACCTCAAGTGTCAATTAGTTCCAGTGAGTTAGAAAAACACCTTCCTGGGAGGCACCAGAACGCTGATCTGGTGTGTTCCGGCTGAAATTAAGGCCAGGTGTGGATGTATGAGCCACATTTGGAAACAATGTCACTGATCGCAACATTATGAATGTGAATGGATGGTCGGGCATAGGACACATGACTGCTGAAACAGAAAGCAAAGTGAATGTCGTCATAATAAGCGTTCGTTAAACACCAAATAGAATTCCTTAACCATCGGACGGTGTTCCAAGTAAAATAGATGTTGCAAAAGTGTGTGCAGAGATGGAGTGCTGCTTGGGGGCATGGTAGATGGAAGATAGCTTTTAGAAGACACAGGGGCTCAAGTGTTGGTAACCTGTCTGTACCTTGCAGATAGGAACAAACCGAATTCTCCACAGTAGACAAATGGTTCAAATGGCTCTGAGCACTATGGGACTTAACATCTGTGGTCATCAGTCCCCTAGAACTTAGAGCTACTTAAACCTAACTAACCTAAGGACATCACACACATCCATGCCCGAGGCAGGATTCGAACCTGCGACCGTAGCAGTCGTGCGGTTCCGGACTGAGCGCCTAGAAATGCTAGACCACCGCGGCCGGCCCACAGTAGACATCACACGCAATGATAAGGCATCATTCGAGTCAAAATGTTCAATTTCCGTACTGGACCAACGAATTTTCATGAATATATGGAAGTATTACCTCATGCCGTTGTGGGTTACTCTGCAACTGTAGCGTTGGATTTTCTGAATCACACAAAAACTGATCTTTCACAGCATAATGTAAAACCCAATTGGACATTGTTCCACTTGGGAATGGATGCTGCAAGTAATACAGTCTCACAAGGTTCGCCAACCATGAAGAATGAAATAAACTGTGTGTCAAATCATGTATTAAAGCTCAATGTGCATGATAAAGTATTGAGATACACAGGAAAATTACTCTGTGTGAGTACGGGTACTAACTTACCAAACATATGTTGTGTGTTACAGTCATTAGAACACAATGGGAACATTCCACATCAATGCAACTAAATTTAAAAATGGTTTTCACTCAACCTTCTCCAATTTTGATCAACTTTTTACAGGATGTAAGAACCTTCAATATCGCAGCGCGTCAGCAATCATTGGTTAATATATTAAAAAACTAAATGCATTCATGTAACTTCCCTTGTCTTGCGCATGTGCATAGATAGCGGGTCAGGCTTGTGAGTGAGTGACCATTTGTAGCTACAGTTTATGGCGGGTCAAGGCCCAGTGAACATAGGCCGGTGTGAGGTGGAGCGTACACCAGTAAGTTAAGTAGTGCTTTTGACTTTGTCTCTCACACACACACACACACACACACACACACACACACACAGACAGAGAGAGAGAGAGAGAGAGAGAGAGAGAGAGAGGGGGGGGGGGATGCTATCACTGTGGTGACCACTCACTATAAAGCTCAGCTCTGGCTGGGCTCCTTCAAAAGCTGATGACAGAGCAGAATGCATGAAGACATCACCGTCCAGTGGCGACACCAACTGCTGCGACCTGTTATCGATTCCAGGGGTGGTGAGGCGCTACTGCTGGAGGAATATTGGCCAGCAGACTCTTATAAATACCCCCCCCCCCCCAAAAAAAAAAAGTCAGACCCTCATTAGTATGTGGTCATCCCTTAAAGTTGTTATAGTTTTGTAGGCCCATTGTGTTTCTCTTCAGTTCACCTCCCTCCCTCCCCAATCCACCACTATGTGATCAGAGACCAGGAATGGATATGGAGATTTGGAGTGAAAAGCACACTCAGTATAAATTGCAGTTGTAAACTCAATTGTGAGTACCAGCATACAACCTACTGATTATCTGAATAAAAATAAATAAATAATAAAAAAAACAGTTACTTGGGCTTCTCAGAGCATGGGGAATGTTAATTATTACCTTCACGAGCTTGAACATTTTCTTGGGCACAAGATAGGTTTTCCTATCAACTACCAGGTCTTGCAGTTTGCCTTATTCAACAATAATTTTGCAGTCCATACAACAAATTTTCCTTTGAAACGTGTTAGTAAAAGGGGCAATGGACAATGTGAATGATCTACACAACCCAATATATTTCCCACAAAATTAACAAGCCAAAATCTCTATTACATTATCTTCCTTCAGTGGTGCACTCTTTCTCCACCATTAATGCAAACATAAGCAATCAAAAGCCTGTAATTGACTAGAAACTTCTGTAGGGCCCAACTGAATAGGGGAGAGTTTTCAGTGCATTGTTCATAAACCCCTTGAGCTTTAATTGGAAAAGACGGTTTGAACTTCAGGGAGGGTTCTGCTACTGACTCAAATTATGCTGCATTAGTGGCGTTCCTCATTGACTAAATGGACACACAAATATTCTGTTCAAAGAAATATTGTGACAAATTGAATATTTCTACACATCTACGCTACCTCTAAAAACTGATTCCTTAATCAGGCAAGTTATAAAAAGAGCTCTTCAGATCTAACTCCCTTTATGTTACCAGATGCTCTCAATCAATTCATTTAAAATTCACACCTGAAAGAAGCAGATTTGATCGATGACACATCTGGCAATTTACAAAATAAGCTTCTCATACGCCATGGACGTAAAGAACACAATGGGACTCCAATTCTTGTGCTTCTGATTCTGATTTCTAACAATTAAAGCTTTCTAGACTGAAAAAAAATTTCTTGAAAGCGAAGCAACGCGTCGGCGCTAGCCTTGCGTGTGCTGCCACATGGCTCTGACAGAAAAATAAGCTACGCCGCTTGGGGAACTTAACAAAACACTGCATTTTCGATGGCAACACTTACTGTTTTTCTAATGTTCTGTGTCTACAATTCAAGAAAGGTTCATCCCAATTTTAAACTTCCGACCTATATACATTTCATTTGGTAGACATTCGCTGACGTCTAGTAATGTTTCTATTCGTCAACATATGATGAAAAATTTAAATAAATTAGTTTCATACTTACTCCTTCTGAGCCTTTCTTGACGTCCAGACCATCGAAAGAGCTTTCTGACAATCCTTCAGACTCGCCAGAAGTTGTCTCTCTACGCCTGATTCTTTCGGACATCTTGTTTAATTACCTTACTGCCTTTTAAAATTTTCGCCTTTTACATACCTAACATGTACACAAATAACTTTGGCAGAATATGTTTTTAAGTTACAGCTTTTGTAACAAACAAAAACACACACACAGTAGCACTTTTAATAATTAAGGCACTTCAACAAATGTACGTATTTTGAGAGATCTAAGTCACCAGATAGATATATCACTTATAACTATATGTAAACAAATCAGCATCACAAAGGCTGTGAGTTGACAATATTGCCATTAGATACGATACTCTTCAATATTTACTGTACGAATATATGAATACAATACGACGAAAAATATGTTATGATAAAATATAAATGCCTTGAGAGAGTTTTTTTTCTCTGATATGCATTATTATTATTGAAAATATATTTCAGTTAGCTTTATTGTGTTCATTTATTTGCAACAATTTGTGTACCTGATATTATTTTCGTTTGCACTGAATGTTTATTACTTTTCTTAAAATATTTATTATCACTTGCCACAATATGATCTGTGGCAAGGCGACTGTAGCGCCGTACATTGTTGAAACAAGGAACGATTATGCTGCTTTATATCTCTTTGAGTCATATGATCGATCTGTAAGTGCAGGAAAATGGCAAGCCAGACACAGGGAATTCAACAGCTCCTAGCAGCTGAAAAAAGAGCTGCAGAGAAGGTTTCAGAAGCGAGGAAACGTAAGTAAAAATGAGAAATACCGTCGTGCAAACTTTTGAGATTTTTTTGTCTCTTTATTTTAGCAAGAACACCTTACTGAAGGGGGCGTGACCTCGATTGGTTGAGTGAATGGTTTGAATTTAAAGAATAAGTAGTATACTATCTCGTTTGCTTGTTAATGAAGTTTCACCTTTACATTCGCAGGAAAAGCACGCAGGTTGAAACAGGCCAAGGAAGAAGCACAGGAAGAAATTGAGAAATACAGGCAAGAAAGAGAGAGGCAGTTTAAAGAGTTCGAGGCAAAGGTATATCAATAGTGAAAGTTCAGACTACTTTCTCGTAGTGACTACTTCAATAATATGAAATTGCATTAAAATAAAGTCAACTTTCACAATATCAGCCATTTTAAAGCTTCAAATTTCGCTAACGATATGCCATTATACATTTTTAGGGCGTTACACTTCCAGAAAACATTCTAAGAACACGTTAGACTTTCAGCAGTCTGTATTTGTGAGAAAAGGCTAAGGGAATCGAATCTAGGTACAGTTATTCTTCTCATGCTTCATATGTGAATGGTAAAGGAAGAAGCCCTAATAACTGCTACAGGAGAAAGTACCTCCTGTTATGCGCTTCAGTGGTTTGAAGAGTATAGGTGTAAATGTAGTAGAAGGAAAGCAGCCCTATACCTGTTTCCTCTTTACTGGATGCTGCAAGAATGAGAAATTCTCATTGTGGAGATTCATATTGTAGACATGTGTTATGTTGTTTCCATCTATTGAATAACGTATGTTGCCAGTGCATAAAATGTGTAAAATACTGAATAGGTATATTTATATAATAGTAGTTTGAGGTGGGGAGGGAAGGAAAGCTGAAAGATAAAGTTAATAGTGATGGGGAAATATTCTGATACAGTATGATTGGAAAATGAAGAGTGCCTGCCGTCTAAAAGGTTTGCAGAATGACTCTCGTTCCCAAGAGATTATGCACTAAAGCACCAAAGAAATTGCTATAGGCATGCATATTCAAATGTAGAGATATGTAAATGGGCAGAATAACAGCGCTGTGGTCGGCAGTGACGATATAAGACAATTGTCTGGTGCAATTGTTAGATCAGTTACTGCTACCACAATGGCAGGTTATCATGTTCTAAGTGAGTTTGATTGTGGTGTTGTAGTCGACAAACGAGCAACCTGTCACAGCATTTCTGAGGTAGCGATGAAGTGGGGATTTTCCTGTATGGCCGTTTCTCGAGTGTACTGTGAATATCAGAAATACGTTTAAAAAAATTAAAAAAAAAAAAACTCGATACAGTGCTGCAGCTGAAGTAAGATCCTGCAAGAATGGGGCCAAAGACGAATGAAGAGAATCGTTCAATGTGACAGAAGTGCAACCGTTCCACAAATTGCTGCAGATTTCAATGCTGGGCCATCAGCATGTGTCAGCATGCGAACTAGTCAACAAAACATCATCAATATGGGCTTTCGGAGCCGAAGGGCCACTCGTGTACCTTTGAGGACTGCACAACAGTGCTTTACACCTCGTCTGGGCCCATCAACACTGACATTGTACTGTTGATGACTAGAAACATGTTGCCTTGTCGGATGAGTCTCATTTCAAATTGTATCAAGCGGATGGACATATACGGGTATAGAGACAACCTCATGAATCAGTGGACCCTGCATGTCAGCAGGGGACTGTTCAAGCTGGAGGAGGCTCTGTAATGTCTGCAGTTGGAGTGATATGGGACCTCTGATACATCTAGATATGGCTCTGACAGATGACATACGTAAGCATCGTGTCTGATGACCTGCATCCATTTATGTCTACTGTGCATTCCGATGGACTTGGGCAATTCCAGCAGGACAATTCAGACACCCCACACGTCTAGAATTGCTACAGTGTGGCTCTAGGAACACTCTTCTGAGTTAAAATACTTCTGCTGCTCTCCAAACTCCCCAGACATGAAGATTATTGACCATATCTGGGATGCCTTGCAACATGCTGTTCAGAAAAGGTCTCCACCTCCTCATACTCTTACAGATTTATGGACAGCCCTGCAGGATTTATGGTGTCTGTTCCTTCCAACACAACTTCAGACATTAGTAGAGTCCATGCCAAGTCATGTTGCAGCTTCTCTGCATGTTCGCAGGGGCTCAACACAATATTAGGCTAATGTTGTCATTTAAAATTGTCTACTCAGTGTATCAGATTTGACGGTAGTGCCACACTTATTGATTTTGTGGAACAGTCCCATCAGCAAGGGTAACATTGTCCACAGTGAAGAATGTGCAACACCTAGAGATTATGTTCACAGCCCATAAAGTCTTAAGTTCTGATGATTCCACATACACTTTACTGGCCAAAATTTAGCCTCTTTAGATTTCTTTCTTCCTAAAAACCAAAGAGACCCATTAGTGGACTCCATTATCGTGGTATTCCAAGAGAACATTTTCTGCTGTGGTGTTTCAGGATATCTTTGCAGATGACACTTATGAAGGATAGTTTACAAAGTTGGTTGATAAGCGGAACTGAACTTCATACACTTTCCTTTGCTCTTAAGTCCTTCTGATAATGTGATATCCAAACAAATGTATTAGTGTGTGCAGTTCTCTTAACTCAGCTAAAGACCAGATCAGGGGCAGCAACAGTCATGAAGGTGCTTCTCTACTGCTCATAGGTTGGCAATGCTTAAATTTTGCGTAACCATTGGGATGATACCTTCACATAACCAATGAAGGGTAAAAAACAAAAAAAAAGGGGGGGGCAATGAATTTCTGGCCCCGAACTAGTAACAATTCCCTTCTTTGCTTTAATCACAAATATTACCTGTCTCTTATGAATATGTCATGAATTGTGAAATTTTGGTTAGTTTGGAATGTGACAGTTTGGTTGTGAGCTGGTGAAGCCAATGAATGTGAAGTCTGAAGAAGAGACTGATCTTTAGCCGAATATCAGGCCTAGGTTAGGTTAGAATACAACTTTTTTACTCGCAAATTAAATTAATGATCTTTGTTGTCACGACTTTCTTAAGAATGTCGCAAATTATGAGACTGTGGTTAGTTTGGAACCCAATAAAACAGCTCAGATTAAATTAATAATCTTTATTGTGTTGACTGAGTCATTTTGGCTCAGTTTGCATATTTTTGACATGTGTTTTCTTTCAGTTCATCTGAAGTAAATAAAGTATTTACCCAAGGGAAGTGAATAGTAAGAATGATATGTAAAGCAGGTAACCATACATCTTGCAAAAGCCACTTAAGGATCTTGTCTGTTTACGCATGCAAAATGAATGTGCTCAGTTCATTAGACACTATTACAATGTACTGGTTATTCTGTGATCTGTCGAAGATATTTGTCTGTATATTAAATTAGAATACTATGGTGTAACAACAAATGCTGCAAAATAGTTCATATCATATATCTCCAGCCCCCACCAGAGGGCTCACTATTGTTTCATGAGTTCATTTGTGGTGGCCATGGTGCCCCGAGCTGTTGCACCCTATTCTTCCTTCTCAGCCTGCATTTCCTTCCTCGTTAACCCCTGCTCCCCAGTGAGCTTGCCACTTTTTGGTGAGTTTGTGCTTGGCTACCACGGGGCCCCAGCTTTTGCACCCTTTTTTACCTTCTGTGCTGCATGTCTATCCTCTTGCTATCCCCCTCCCCCCGGGGAACATGTCTACATGTTGAGTTCTGCATTGTCTGTCGCTGACAGAATAACAGTCTCGCCTTTGTTTTTCGCTCCCTTTTCCTTTCTTTGTTTCTCTTCTATCATTCCTCCGCTTCGGCGTTTGAGGTTCCTCTTTTCTTCTTCTCCCCTGTGTGCTCCTGAAAGCTGGCCCATGTATCTGACGCATAACAGGTGACTGGGTAATGCCTAATTCCCAGCCCTGGGTTGACAGGTAGGGTTCGCACATACCCCCTGGTACAGGTCAGGCCCAGGGAGGAGTGATTACCTGAGCTGTGAGCTGCAACCTTCCCAAATTGCTGATTGGTCCCTCTGTTAAGTTGTCGGGAGGTGTGACCTGAAGTTTCAACAATCACCTAAGGCAGGTGCACCCCCCTTGTGAAGGGGCCCCCAAAGTTGGAAGGAGTGCGCCATTGGAGACACTGGCGATCATGGGGATTTCCTTGCAATGAGTCAATCATCATCACGATTGTCGTCTACAAAACATAAACATAATGAGGCTACTTATTCAAGACCCTTCCCGCTGCACCACAGTACTTTGTGGTCTCACATACTGAAGATGGTCAGTCCTTTGCCATGGTAAATCCATTTATTATTCAGAAAGGTATTGATGCGGCCCTGTGAAATCCTGCTCTCGTTTATGGAATGGCACTTTGCTTTTGAAGACTACTTCCGAGTCTTGAACACAACAACTGCTTACTGCCTTGCTTCACCACGGCTACCCTGTTTGTGTCGAGACCCATAGAACTTTGAATTCTTCCCATGGTATAATTTACATCATGCTGCTCGATAGTGTGAGGCCGAAATCCAATTTTACCTCTCTGATCAGGGTGTCATTGCCTTCCACCGTGTATTGAAGATAGATTCCTCCTTAGTGCCCACCCACACTCTTTTCCTCGCCTTTGATAAAGTAGTGCTGCCATCCAAGATCAAAGCAAGCTATGAAATTATCACAGTTTGGCCATACGTTCCAAACCCAATGCGCTGCTACGAGTGTCATCGTTTCAACCAAACTAGAACGTCTTGTCAACACCCAGCCAAGTGTATAATCTGTGGGCGATTGTCTGCCTCCTTCTCCCCGCTGTATCAACTGCAATGGTGGCCATCCTCCCAGGATTGTCCTATGTATCTTGTTGAGCGGACTGTCCAAGTGATCCGGATAAAGGAAAAAGTGCCTTACCCAGTCGCTCGCAAGTTACTGGCTAGTCTGCAAACCCTGTGTTCTCCTGTCTGTCACCTATAGTTCTGTTCTTGTTACCCCCTCGCTCCATGAAGGACATGGCCATGCAGACATGCGACCTCAAATTCAGTTCTGATGTTGTGAAATCGCCCAGTGTCAAGGTAGCATTGCCATCTTCCCCCCCCCCCCCCCCTCCCCCCCCCCTCCCCCTGTCCAGCTGTACAACAATCCGTCAAACTCTTGCCTCAAGGGGCGAAGCCACTAGCCACACAACCGGTAGGCCGGAAAGGACAGGAGGAGTATTCCCTAGTAGACTTCCTCTGTCCCTCCAGCCAAACAACTCCCAAGTCTTCCTCCAACCGGAAAGGCTCAAAGAAGTCCACCAAAGACAAATGGTCTTCTCCTTTGCCAACTTGGAGATCCTCTTCGACGGTGTCACCATGTGCAACCTTAGCCAGGCCTGCCTCTGTATTGCCGGTGCACACTGCCAACCGTTTTTCAGAGTTGGACTCCACAGACCCACCGCACAAGCAAGCCGATGCTTCTGTGGACCCCATGGAGCAGGATCCTCCTGCTTCTCTGCCCTGTAGTAGCTACTCTACGCCAGCTGTCACTCGGCGGCCACCGAGTTGACACCCCTACATCTCTTCCTCCTCATGGCTGTCCTCCAATAGAACTTTCCCTCATCTCCTGACTTTTCCTTCTGTACCATTTATATCCCCCCCGTCATTCGGTGTCACCACGGCAGACTTCCTTAAGCTTATTGGGCAGCTACCTCCCCCATGTTTGCTACTTGATGACTTTAATGCGCATCATCCCCTTTGCGGTTCTCCCAGGACCTGTTGGAGAGGTGCCCTCTTGGCTGACCTTAACCAACTTAACCTCTTGTGCCTTACATGGAGCACCCACTTTCCTCTCCTACTCCTCGTACATGTATTCCATTTGGACCTATCCTTCTGTACTGCCCAGCTTGCCCATCGTCTTGAGTGGTCCGTTCCTTCTGACACCTACTCGAGCGACCATTTCCCGTGTGCTCTGCATTTGCTGAATCCTACCCCGTACATGTGCATGCCCAAATGGCAACTTACTAAGGCTGACTGGCAGCTTTACCCTGGAGGCCTTCGAAGAACAAGATTTCCCCAGTTGTGATGACCAGGTGGAATATTTCACCAATGTTATCTTTACTGCTGCAGAACGTTCCATTCCTCGCACTTCCTCTTTATCATGTCATGTCACTGTCCCTTGGTGGACTGAGGGATGCTGTGACGCAATTTGCACACGGAGATGTGCTCTCCGTGTTTCTAACTGTCATCCTACGATGGCAAACTGCATTCATTATAAAGAGATGCGTGCAAAATGTCGGGTTGTGTTCTTCCAGATAACAAAGGAGCTAGCTGGATTTCATTCACTAGTTCTTTTAACAGTTCCCCCCTTCCACTGTCATGTGGCCAACCTCGGACGGTTCTCTGGGACCAAGATCCCTTCCCCAATTTCTGGCCTCATGGTAACAGATAAAGTTATTGTGGACCCTATTGCTATCTCCAACATCTTGGGCCACCATTTTGCAGAAGTATCAAGCTCTTCCCACCATCTCCCTGCCTTTCTCCATTAGAAATGAGCGGAGGCGGCTCGGGCGGTACTCTTCTCTTCTCCAAATCGTGAATGCTAAAATGCCACCTTTACCATGACTATCTGAGAACTAGATCATGCTCTCAGTTTATCCCGATCCTCCACCCCAGGGTCAGATGCCCTCCACATTCGGATGTTACAGCACCTTTCTCTTGCAGGCAAGCACTTTCTGCTTAACACGTACAACTGCATTTGGGCAGAGGGCACATTTCCTGGATACTGGTGCGAAGCCACTGTCATACCCATACCTAAGCCTGGTAAGGACAAAAACCTTTCTTTTAGCTACTGCCACATCTCTCTTACCATCTATGCGTGCAAGGTGATGGAATGTATGATTCATGTCTGGCTGGTATGGTGACTTGAGTCTCGCAGTTCACTGATGAGTGCACAGTGTGGATTTCGAGTGCGGCGTTCTGCAGTTGACCATCTCGTTACTTTGCCCACCCATCTCATTAATGGTTCTGTGCGGAAATGTCAGACTGTTTCCCTGTTCTTCGATTTGGAGAAGGCCTAAGACACCTGCTGGAGAACTGGTATCCTCCATACTCTTTACACATGAGGCTTCCATGGCTGCCTGCCCTGTTTCCTTCAGGCATTTTTAAAAGATTGAGTTTTCAATGTGCGTGCGAGTTCTGCCTTGTCAGACACCTTTGTCCAGGAAAACGGTGTGCCCCAGTGTTCCGTCCTGAGTGTCATCCTCTTTGCTATCGCCATTAACCGTATACGGGCCTGTCTCCCGCTGGCCATTTCCGACTCTCTTTTTGTTGATGATTTTGCCATTTATTGCAGTTCCCCACAGACCAGTCTCACTGAGCGACGTCTTCAGCGATGTCTTGATCGTCTTTACTCCTGGAGCATCGACAATGGCTTTAGCTTTTCCACTGACAAAACTGTCTATATGAATTTCTGGCAACACAAGTGGTTTCTCCCACCATCTTTACATCTTGGGATGTTTCCCTTCCATTCATTGAAACCATTAAATTCCTGGGGGCTCATGCTCGATAGGAAACACTCTTGGTCCTCCCATGTAACTTACCTGGCAGCTCGCTGTACGCAGTTCCTCAGTGTCCTGCATGTCCTCAGTGGTACTTTCTGGGGTGCCGATCAAACCACCCTCCTCCATTTGTACTGTCCCTTGTCCATTTGAAACTTGACTAAGGTGCTTTGTTTGCGCATCTGCACACCCATCCCTCTTACGCTGTCTCAACACTATCCACCTTTATGGCATCCGTTTGGCCACAGGCGCCCCTTTTACACCAGCCCGGTTGAGAGTCTGTATGCTGAAGCTGCTGAACTATCACTGTCCTACCGCCATGACTTTCTCCTCAGCAGGTATGCATGCTGTCTGTATGCCAAGTGTGGCTACCCATCCTATGCCTCCTTTTTTTGATGATTCCTTTGATCGTCTGTATGGGGCGCATTCCTCTTCTGTTACCTCCTGTTTTCAGCACTTGCTATGGCGGCTTACCTTCACACTACCTGCAACTTTCCGGTGGGTGTGAACCCTTAATCACCTTGGTTTTGTGAAGTGACCCATGTTAACCTTGGCCTTCATTCACTTCCGAAGGACACTACTCCAGCCTTGGTCTATTGCCTTCAGTTTAAAGACCTTCGCATGGAACTTTGCAATAGTACCTTTGTGTACAATTATGGCTCTCCGACTGAGTGTAAGGTTGGGTGTGGCTTCGTCATTGACACCCATGTCTTTCGATATCAGTTTCTGGCACACACCTCAGTATTTACAGCCAAGCTCTCACCTTGTATCAGGCCACGGAGTACATCCGGCAACACAGCCTTTCAATAGTGTCCTCTGCTCAGACTCACTCAGTGCCCTTCAAAGTCTACGTGCGCTGTACACAACCCATCCCTTAGTGCAGCGGGTCCAGGAAAACTGTCACTTGCCCATTCTTGGTGGAGCCAGTGTGATGTTTTTGTGGGTTCCTGGTCATGTAAGTGTGTCAGGAAACGAGGCTGCTGACACTGCTGCCAAGGCTGCAGTCCTCATACTTTAGCCCACGAGTACCTATATTCCCCAGTTGTTTTTTGCGCCCTGAATCAAAACAAAATCAAATTTCCTTCCCTGTGCCTCTTTCTCCCCACCTTGCAGTTTTGTTCCCCTTGCCTTTTCTGCCAATCTTTATTTTTGGTGATTTTGTTCCCCCTTAGAGGTTTGACCACCTCTTCTGCATTTCCTGTCTGTAGTGTGAGTCATTAGGGGAAGAACTCCCTATCTGGTATCTATGGTGTTGATTCATCTCCCCCCTTCCCTTTCCTCTTCCTTTCCTGCTGTAGCCCCATCTGCCTCACTAGATCACCAGCTTGTGTAGGCAGTCAGTGTGGTAGTGTTGTTATGTACCCATCTGGCTGAGCCCCCCTGACAACACAGGGACCACATTTCTGATACTTGAGCTGATGCCTCCCCATGTGTGCTTAGGACTGGTTGCTTGTCATGGTGGATCATTAGAACTCGTGGCAACGGCCACTGTGCCAGACAGCCCTTACTTTCGCTGTGTGGTGCCCATGGGAAGAGCCCCTGATGGGAGTGGGTGGTATCGGGACGGGTACTTTGTGCATGAAGCGTATCAAACTCCAAAAATTTGGCCGTTCTCCTATGGCTGTCTCTTTGAGTGGTAACGGATCATTGACTTCTGCTTCTTATGACCATGCAGCTTTCGCTTCCCTGGCTACACCATGGGAGCAGGACCAGATCCACCAGATTGGTGTGAAGCACTTCCCCCGCTACCTGGTTTGTACTAGGGCATATGGGGACACATTCACCACCGCAAAGCCATTACTCATTGTGGAAAATAGTGAAGACAATTTTGGGGAATTGGAGTCTCTCAGTAAGATGTGGTCAGGTTCCTTGTGGATCAAAACTTCATATTACATATCACCAGTCTTGGAATATGGCCCAGGAAGTTATTTTTCATAGGGCCCTCATCTTTCAAATTGTTGACAAATTCTGGGCCAGTCTGGAACGAAGGTGTGTTCATTGTGTTTGGCATATGCAGAAAGATTGTATGGACAACTGCACTGATACCATCGATTCTGCCTTTCAAGGGACATACCCTTCCAAAGGTTTTATGGATCATCAGCCCTTTTCACACTGCTCCTCTTGGACCCAGTTCACCATCGTGGTATCTGTTTAGCCATCAGTGCCTATCACACTAGCCTTGTCGATAGTCTTCTGGTTGACGCTGTGACGCTTGGATCCCTTCCCTTTCGATTTGGCAGTCAGCTCCTGGTTTTCTCTGCCATCACTATCTGTGCTCTTCTCCTGCTCACCCCTCATATTCTATTCTTTTCATGTCTTCAGGCTGTTGCTGGCCCATTGCCTGCCCTCAGGTGGGTTTAGTGGTTTGGATTCACCTCACTTCTCTCTGCCACAACCTCCATCTCCCCTCCTTGTTCTCTTCCCCATGTTCTCCCCAAGTACCCCCGCTTGGTTAGTTCCTCAGCCATACATTCCAAAAGCCTCCATCTCTCTAATGGTGTTTGTTTGTTCTGAATGGTGTTAGGGTAGTTTCAGGATGTGGGAAATGCCTTCATGTCTTCTGTTGGCACAGAATGCTATCTCTTGCCTGACATGTGGAGTGTTTACTGCAGAATTGGTGGCCATCTATCGGGCCCTCTGTATTGCTCAGTGCCCCCCACCACCACCACCACCACCACCACCACCACCACCACCACCACCATCACCACTACCAATCCCTTGGTCTCTGTCATCCACGACCTTCTTACTGATATTGGTGATGCTGCGTATTTGGTCGATGTCCTCCTTTATGTTCCTGGCCACATAGGTATACCGGATAATGAACTTGCTGATCACCTGTGGGGGGGAGGGGGAGGGTGGCCGCCACCTAACCCCCATTCTCTGAAACCTCTCCAGAGGTGAGTACGTGGATTTGTGGCTTTACATCAAATCCTGTTTTCCTCAATTGTGGGTTGAATCATGGGAGGCTACACCCCCCCCCCCCCCCCCCCCCGCCCCCGTCTAATAAACTTTGTGCCGTCAAAGAGACTCTCACCATGTGCCGTTCTTCCCTCTGCCTCTCCTGGCAGGAATCTATCATCCTTTGCCATGTTCATATTAGACGTACTAAGTTGACCCATGGGTTTTTTACTCCCCAAGGAACCGCTCCCACCCCACTTCCTCCTTTGTAGTTGCAGGGATCCACTAACAGTGATCCATATTTTGCTGGACTGCCCGTGCCTTTTGACCCTTTGCACTAAATATGTCCTTCCACTTCCTAGTATTGAGTGTTAGTGGAATATCCTTGCATTGTTATGTCTGTCCTGTTTTCTTTGCAAAAATGGTTTGCACTCTCAGGTATAAGCCCTTGAATTTTCCTCTGGAATTTGAGTCCCTTAGTTAGTGTAGGCATTGGTTATGGAGACCTTGACCTTACCTCTAAACCAGCCAGGTTCTCCCTGCCTTTTCCCTGCATTTTGCTTTGGTTGTTTTACCTGTTTTGTTTCCCATTTTCACGTGTTTTCTTCCCCTGGTGTTGTTCCCTTGTATCATGGTGGTGTGGTGATGGTCGATGGCAGCGCTGGTGCCCCATTTGCGTTGGGGGGGGGGGGGGGCAATCATTAAAATGAAAGTGTTTGTCATTGTGGCAGGATCTTTTCATGAATTTCAGTTACCAACTTTCTCCTTTGAATGTGAAAATATTTTGTTGGTGCCCATCTACATGGGAGGAAATGATCATTGTAATAAAATAAGAGAAATAAGAGCTTGAATGGAAAATATTTAAGTTTTTGTTTTCCTTGCTTGCTGTTAGAGAGTGGAGTGGTAGAGAAATAGCTTTAATATGGTTTGATGAACTGTCTGAACTAGGCAGTTAATTGTGAATTGCAGAGTAGTCATGTAGTAGTACAAAAAAGGAAAAAAATACCTCATTGCTCAATCTTTTCACAAATTACCTCAATATCTAAATACCGGGATCGAAAAGCTTTGTTAATCTACTTGGATAGCAGCAGCATTACATAAATAGGACTAGATGTTTACAGGTGTAGGTATATATATTTGCAAATACCACTGTAATCCAGTAAATATTAAGCTACCAGTAGTAGAACGGAAGTGGCTGTAAACTTGCAGAAAGACATACAAAAGTGAAACACTGTTAGTAAAAATATCAGTAAATTCTTGAGCAATTTACTTCAAATTTCTTATAACTGCAATAAACTTTTGGACAAACATAGGCTACATCTTTTTGATGTGTGACACTAATAAACATTCAGAAAGACATGAGCTACATTTTAAAAAAATATTGGTGTTGTACAAATGTATATATACTATATAAAGGGAAAATGTTGGGAAAAATGTCAAAGTTCTTGATCAACATGCTTCATATTTCTATATGATGCTCTAACAAATAACAGGAGGATGTAGGCTTTGTATTTTTTAGACCAACAATGTACAGGTGTTGTGTTAAAACCAACTGTGAGAAAGAAAATGCTGTGCAGTGCTGTAATGTAAAAACTGTGGTTTCGTTTTCTCTCCACAGATGTCTTGTCATGCCCACCACTAACAAAACTAATTTTCCCAGTTAATTGTTGGACGATTAAAGTCTCCAGTGATGATTACGGTATGATTGGGGAACTTGCATACAAGTGAACTGAAGTTATCTCTAAAAATTTTGGTTAAATCAGGAAAAGAGCCTGGTGGGCAATAGAAGGATCCGATTATCATTCTATGCCCACCCTCAGTACTGAGTCTTTACCAAACAATCTCACATGCAGTTTCAGTTTCTACCTCAGTGGATTTGAGTTCCTGGTCTACTGCAACAAATACACCACCTCCATTTCCCACTTGCCTATCCTTTCAATATGTACTTTAAATTTTTCTCAAGTCTCACTGCTGTCAATTTCAGGTTTCAACCAGCTTTCTTTACCTAATACTATGTGAGCTCCACTGCTTTTCATGAGTGCTTCAAACTCTGACACAATGCTTTGGCAGTAATATTAGAATTTTAAGACTCTCACCTGTGGGAATGTGTTATGATTAGAATGGAGAAACATTTTTAATGTAATAGCATCACAACAGAAATGAGAATTTTTTGCTTCATACAGAATGTATCAATTACAAAAGCTGTATTTGTAATGTAGTTGATTGCTGATTAAATCTGAAGGAAATGGCTGATGCCATAAGTATATATAGGGAGAAAAAGTGTTGTGCATTTGACAGGGTGAACTAAAAACCAATGTAAATAAGTGTTGTGGATTGTCTCTCTCTCTCTCTCTCTCTCTCTCTCTCTCTCTCTCTCTCTCTCTCTCTCTCTCTCTTTCAAAGCATCTATTGTATCTAAAAGATACAGAGACCCGAACTTACTAATTAGCGCATGTGTTTTTCCTTTACAGCACATGGGTTCGCGGGAGGACAGAGCTGCACAGATTGAAGCAGAAACAAAAGTAAAGATTGCAGAAATGGAAAAATCTGTAAATCAACGAAAGGAAAAGGTATAAAGTTTTCTGCTAAAAAAAATATTAATAAGCTTGTAGGTGTAGATGTGGGGGTGCACATTTGCTTTTACATAGATATAATGAAATATGAAACACTTCTTACATACATAAAACTACTCTCAACTTGCACCTTGGCTTGAGGTAGTGTTTGACAGGGGGACACAAGCTGAGAGTGGAAGAGAGGTACGAAGGCATCATTTCCAATGCATAAGTGTATAATGGGGTTGGGGAGGGAAATGGGAGAAACTTACTGGACATGTGTGCCATGGAATTTTAAGGTACTCTTGAATTAATCAGGGAAAAGGTTTGTAGTGTCATTAATTTAATTCATTGAAACCACAGATTGAAATCATAACTTCCAAAGATATTCAAAAGCTGGGCCTTAGGATAATCTGTTCCTCCATAGTAATCAGCAGCCCATGAAGGGACAAGAGAATGTTACACAAGCATTTCTGAGAATCACTGATCCAATGTGTTAAAACCAAAAACATAAAATTCTCCATACCATAAATTCTGAAGCATGCCCCCCCCCCTCTCCCCCTTGACTTAAACTGCCAGAGGCGACTGTGCCATAAAATAACGCACAGTAACCTTATTGAAATAACGTCTATTAATGAATACTTTAAAGTACATACGTAAGACCTCAATATAACATACTGTGATTTTCTCAGAGTATGTTTAATTGATGAAATGGTGTGTCCAGTAGGATTCCATAATCATGTCATTGAGTGAGAACATTTCTAACATGCCTTGCGTCCAATTGATCAAAAACCAGTAGTCCTTCATTTATAATACTGAGACCTTCATCCTCTCAGCTCCCTGTTCCTACAGGGCAGATTCAGTGCAACACTCGACTGTAGCACCTCACTTGCACTGTCATTAGCAGAGCTTCAGAAAATGTGACACTACATGGCACTACCTCACCAGACTGTGTTCTTCATATCACTTTTCTAAAATCCACATATCGTATGACTTCATACAATTTCAGTTCTGTAACATCAGTAAATAGGGTGATGGTCAACATCTTAAAGCAGTCCGTCCTTAGAGAACTGAACATCTTCCTCCAGTCTGGCATTACTTGTCACAGTGTGGCAAATGTGCTTTCTGCTGTTGTCACTCAGTGGCCCCTTTCCCAACTGTCCTACTGCTTCATGGCTCCGTCCCTGCTGGAAAATATGCTAGACACTAATCGATAGAATACCCCAGGTGATAGGCGGAGTCGTGTCAACTGGCACAAAGGGTCGAGAAGGAAAGGTGTATTGTTAGTGTCTGCACCAGACAGTATTTGAAAACCTGAAAGCACTCACCTGCAGTGCTCTAGTGTCAGGAGGGAGACTCTAGATGAAATAGGCTCCTGGATCATGACTTCCCTGTTGTAGAGCATCCTCTGCAACTGGATATTGTGTTGCCAGTATGCACCCTCTGTAATCAGTTACTTCAAAAAGGGAAAATCAAACAATGGAAAATCCAGGAGGGAATGTAATAATATTATGAAAATGATAGTTGCTACTCACCATGTTGTGGAGATGCTGAGTCACAGATAGGTACAACAAAAAGACTGTCGCAAAATGAGCTTTCGGCCACAAGGCCTGTGACGAAAATACATGCGCATGCAGACACAACTCCACCCACGTGACCAGTCTCCAGCAGCTGCAGCCGACTTAAAAAGGCTATGACTTCCTAAAATCATGCCCTAAAATGAAGTCCCTTCTGTCTGATGTTTTGCCCTCCCTCCCCCCCCCCCCCCTCCCACACCCCTAAAATAACTTTTCATCACTAACACGTCCCTGCTCCCCAATCTCAGTAATATCAGTAGGACACTATGCTTCTACTGCACCCACCGAGCGAGGTGGCGCAGTGGTTAGACACTGGACTCGCATTCGGGAGGACGACGGTTCAATCCCGCGTCCGGCCATCCTGATTTAGGTTTTCCGTGATTTCCCTAAATCGCTCCAGGCAAATGCCGGGATGGTTCCTCTCAAAGGGCACGGCCGACTTCCTTCCCCGTCCTTCCCTAATCCGATGAGACCGATGACCTCGCTGTCTGGTCTCCTTCCCCAAAACAACCAACCAACCAATCTACTGCACCCATTTCCTTACCCTCTGGTTGCTACCCCTGTGACCATATCTGCTGTAATACTTGCCCTGTTGTGGCCCAAGAGGGAGGACGCATGATTATTGACAAGGTCTTACCTCGATTGATGCAATCTATATGGGACTATTGCATGGGTAGCTCACAGGACTCCAATCTGCAAAGTACCTTCGAAACTTAAGGGTGTTTAGAGACACTGAACTTGGCGTAATTCTCAAGGAAGCTCTGAGGCAATGAAACTCGGAATAATTTAGTTACAATGGAAGTATACTCCTGGCACTACTGAATGGAGTTGCTAGAACTCGGTGAATGCTGTCGCTGTCTCTGGTTTAGACAGCACAACTAGCCAGCTGCCGTCAACCTCATGAACCTGAATCTACCTTCCCAGTAATGATACTCTGCCAAAAGTCCCCACTTTCCTAAGTCCACAACCTGGCAATGACTGACACAGGCATAGTGTCCCAGATGACTATGAAACTGAATTCCCTATTATTTGGGGCGGGTTGTCTCATTGTAGCACTTATCACATTCTGGTAGATTTCCTCTCACATACTCTTTTGTGTGAACCTGACCATATTTGTGGCAGATCATTATGGGACCAGAGTTGCACACTTGGTGGATGTTACCCTCCTCGTGTGTGTGTGTGTGTGTGTGTGTGTGTGTGTGTGTGTGTGTGTGTGTGTGAAAATGGGGGGGGGGGGGGGGGGGTTAGGCACCAGGGTGACACTGTTTGAGTAAACGATTACACAAATGCAACTGCTGCCTTGCTATGACAATTCCTAGCTACAACGCAAATTTAATGCCAGTTTCACCTGACAGTATCAGATTCCATGACACTAGGCACCCTCCTATCACCACTTACACCTGACCTATAACTGGCAAAACATATACTGTCAAAGAGAAGGCTACACATCGTATACCAGCTGTTATGTAAACACTATTTGGCCATCTACATTGGCATGACTACCACCAAGTTATCAGGTAGAATGAATGGGCATAGACAGAATGTATACTGGTGACACAAAATACCCTGTTGCAGAGCACACTTTACAACATTAGTCATGACCCCATTGTCTGTTTCACCACACGTGCCATCTTAATTATCCTTCTTGATGCTAGTTTCTCAGAACTCCATAGGTGGAAACTAGCATTACAACATGTACTTGGTTCTTGCCACCCATTTGGCCTAAATTTGTTAATTGTGGTCTCAGGAATCAAAGTGTACTGGTTACAACTTAAGAATCTTACATTCAAGTTAATAGTCTCTAAAATTAGCAACAGTTTCAAGGATATGGGATGTATTCCAAGTTTCACGCATTTGTAAATTTTTTTTTTTTTTAAATTGCCAGCCTACAGTTGCTTTTTAATCTAAAGCACTTGTGTATTAACTGAAAGTTTCCTCAAGAAACTTAGAATAGTTATCCATTTGAACCATTAAAGGAAATTACCCTAGTAACATAGTTACATCATCAGTGGTTCATCGTCCACATAGTAATTGGTATTAATTATAAAGATCAAAATAAAAAAGTTGAAGTGATACAGATTATTCTTCTACTCTGTTATGGTAAACTGTTATAATTCATTTGCTGATTTTTAAATATAAGAGACTATTATCTTCAAATTCTATGTATTTGTTTTCTTTTTCAGTTAATAGAAAGGATTTTGGAATTGGTGTACGATATCAAGCCAGAACTCCATAAGAACTTCCGAGCTGCAAAGTAGGCTCTGTATTTGATGGAAATAAGTTTCAAAATTGGTATATAAAATTCCAGTGAATGTAATAAATTGCATAAAATTTTTGCCATCTGTTATTTAAAAAAGTATTATAAACATTTATTCGTTACAGCTCAGATCTGTAGTTTAAAAGTTGGTGGTGGGATAACCAAACAGAAAACAAAGAAAATAAACATTTGTTCATTATTAATGTACCTGTGCATTTCTCCACCACATAAGAGGGGAATTTTTCCCATTTGGGTCACATGCAGTAATAAATCAACTTTCACACAATTTTTGTGATGTGTTTTTAATTGCTGATGGCAGATAAATTCAGTATTAATTTGAATAGCAGTATCAGAGTTTAAGGAACATTATTCTAAAAGTAATAGTGATTATTTGAATATGCTCGTTGTAATTTTGTTCAGTAATAATGCAATTCTCTAATCAAATCCTGTGGCACTTGTTTCACTGCTTTTCATATTTATTTCTTATAAGATTTTACTATAATATGTGGTGCATGGCCTGTTACAATCCTGTCCCCATTCCTCCAGTGGTATATTTGGTTATAGAAGTATAGGGTAGTGATAGATGTGGGATAAAGCAGTGGATTCCTTGCCTTGTACTGTGTACAGTAAGTGTTAATAGATTAATAATATGTAAATAAATTTACAGCTATTGTGTTATCATCATTCCAAATTGTACCAAATTATATTGTTTGTTAGTTAACATTAAAAGTGTGTGTGTGTGTGTGTGTGTGTGTGTGTGTGTGTGTGTGTGTGTGTGTGTGTGTGTGTGTGTGTGTGTGTGTGGTTAACGAGTCATTCTGAAATGATGTAAAATATTTAACATAACTTATGAAAGAAAATCATTGTAAAACTTCATACTTCATGGCAAGGTATAAAGTTGGAATAAATATGAAATATGTAAATTTACTTGCAGTACTTGTATCTCTCCTTATTTTTATAGTGAAAATATTGTAAATGATCTAACTGATGGACATCTTAGCCCAACACCTGTTGATGATGTATATGATCTGCTAGGGTGACATAATTATTGAAGGGTGATACTACTGGCCACCGTGAACTACAGAGTTGGTATAGTTGCATGATGTAATCCAAACCACCTGAGATGCAACAGCCTGAATTATGAAGGAGTTGTTCATTTTTCATATGTGTTTAAATTAGAAATTTTTCAACACTAGCACATTTTTCAGATGACTACGTCAGCACCACCAGTCCTTTGGTAATGTAAACTGTGGGTATGCTGCAGTGACTGCTGAGGGTGGAACAATGGTGTTTTAATTTTTTTATTTTTAAAAGATAATCCCAAGTGTAAGTTCTGCTACTAGCCAGTAAATAGATATCTGTTATAGCAACAGTCACTATTGAGTAACCTCTGGTGCCACCGGCACAAGAAATTTGTGCGAGGCATACACTGACAATCAGGACTGTCTGAGGGGAAGTTTGTTTTCATAGCACCTTGTGGGAACAAAATGGTTTTTATTGTTCAAACTCCCAACAGAGAGGAGGGGGCATGAAAAATTAAGAATCGTCGTTAAGACAGTAACAGGCAACAAGTTTGCCAAAAGTCATTTATAGCAGTCAACATAGAGGAGGGATTCTTTGAAAAATACACAAAAGTTAGGAAGGAATTGCCAGAAATGTAAAAGGATTCTAACAACTTCAAAATGGGACTCCCCTAATAGAGACAGGGACATCACATCAAGTCCAAAATATTTGACTACTACTATACTTTAATGGAAATACATATCACACATAATTTTATGGAGTGGGGAGTTGCTTGCTTCAAAAAAAGAATAGGCAAATGGGGCATCACAAAGGTAAAGACCATCTTACTAGAATTCGTCATAAAGTTTTAATATACAGATAAAAATGTCAGGAACAAGCATTCTCAGATATCCATTGCCCTGTTTGCTTGTTTGAAACACTGCTTGGTACCATCAGCAGTGCATAGTGATGCTAGTTGGATTTATCACTTTGTGTTGAAGACGGTGTGTAGCATGCTATAGGCCTCTAATGTGTTATGACAAGGGCAATGAATATGAAGGATGCTCATGTCTGATCAGTGCAACTAGTCAATAAATTAAATATCTGATGTGTGACAGTTTTTATCTTTACATTGACAAGTTCAAACATTCAACTTTTCTCTATTAGCAGAGTATATCACATATGTGTATACCTGCTTCCAGGTTAGAAAATATTATATTAAAACTTAAACGAGGTGTTTTAAATTCTGAAAGATTGGCTGTAGGAGTCTTTATTTCATTGGTAAAGTACTCAAGAGAACGTCATTATCAGGAGAAAGAAAACTGGCATTCTACGGATCGGAGCGTGGAATGTCAGATCCCTTAATCGGGCAGGTAGGTTAGAAAATTTAAAAAGGGAAATGGATAGGTTAAAGTTAGATATAGTAGGAATTAGTGAAGTTCGGTGGCAGGAGGAACAAGACTTTTGGTCAGACGAATACAGGGTTATAAATACAAAATCAATTAGGGGTAATGCAGGAGTAGGTTTAATAATGAATAAAAAAAATAGGAGTGCGGGTTAGCTACTACAAACAGCATAGTGAACGCATTATTGTGGCCAAGATAGACACAAAGCCCACGCCTACTACAGTAGTACAAGTTTATATGCCAACTAGATCTGCAGATGATGAAGAAATTGATGAAATGTATGATGAGATAAAAGAAATTATTCAGGTAGTGAAGGGAGATGAAAATTTAGGTCATGGGTGACTGGAATTCGTCAGTAGGAAAAGGGAGAGAAGGAAACATAGTAGGTGAACATGGATTGGGGCTAAGAAATAAAACAGGAAGCCGTCTGGTAGAATTTTGCACAGAGCATAACTTAATCATAGCTAACACTTGGTTCAAGAATCATAAAAGAAGATTGTATACCTGAAAGAATCCTGGAGATACTAAAAGGTATCAGATAGATTATATAATGGTAAGACAGAGATGTAGGAACCAGGTTTTAAATTGTAAGACATTTCCTGGGGCAGATGTGGGTTCTGACCACAATCTATTGGTTATGAACTGCAGATTGAAACTGAAGAAACTGCAAAAAGGTGGGAATTTAAGGAGATGGGACCTGGATAAACTGAAAGAACCAGAGGTTGTAGAGAGTTTCAGGGAGAGCATAAGGGAACAATTGACAGGAATGGGGGAAAGAAATACAGTAGAAGAAGAATGGGCAGCTCTGAGGGATGAAGTAGTGAAGGCAGCAGACGATCAAGTAGGTAAAAAGACGAGGGCTAATAGAAATCCTTGGGTAACAGAAGAAATATTGAATTTAATTGATGAAAGGAGAAAATATAAAAATGCAATAAATGAAGCATGCAAAAAGGAATACAAACGTCTCAAAAATGATATCGACAGGAAGTGCAAAATGGCTAAGCAGGGATGGCTAGAGGACAAATGGAAGGATGTAGAGGCTTGTCTCGCTAGGGGTAAGATAGATACTGCCTACAGGAAAATTAAAGAGACCTTTGGAGAGAAGAGAACGACTTGTATGAATATCAAGTGCTCAGATGGCAACCCAGTTCTAAGCAAAGAAGGGAAAACAGAAAGGTGGAAGGAGTATATAAAGGGTCTATACAAGGGCGATGTTCTTGAGGACAAGATTATGGAAATGGAAGAGGATGTAGATGAAGACGAAATGGGAGATAAGATACTGCGTGAAGAGTTTGACAGAGCACTGAAAGACCTGAGTCGAAACAAGGCCCCGGGAGTAGACAACATTCCATTAGAACTACTGATGGCCTCGGGAGTGCCAGTCATGACAAAACTCTACCATCTGGTGAGCACGATATATGAGACAGGCGAAATACCCTCAGACTTCAAGAAGAATATAATAATTCCAATCCCAAAGGAAGCAGGTGTTGACAGATGTGAAAATTACCGAACTATTAGTTTAATAAGTCACAGCTGCAAGATACTAACGTGAATTCTTTACAGACGAATGGAAAAACTGGTAGAAGCCGACCTCGGGGAAGATCAGTTTGGATTCCGTAGAAATGTTGGAACATGTGAGGCAATACTGACCTTACGACTTATCTTAGAAGAAAGATTAAGAAAAGGCAAACCTACGTTTCTAGCATTTGTAGACTTAGAGAAAGCTTTTGACAATGTTAAATGGAATACTCTCTTTCAAATTCTGAAGGTGGCAGGGGTAAAATACAGGGAGCGAAAGGCTATTTACAATTTGTACAGAAACCAGATGGCAGTTATGAGTCGAGGGGCATTAAAGGGAAGCAGTGGTTGGGAAAGGAGTGAGACAGGGTTGTAGCCTTTCCCCGATGTTATTCAATCTGTATATTGAGCAAGCAGTAAAGGAAACAAAAGAAAAATCCGGAGTAGGTATTAAAATTCATGGAGAAGAAATAAAAACTTTGAGGTTCGCCGATGACATTGTAATTCTGTCAGAGACAGCAAAGGACTTGGAAGAGCAGTTGAACGGAATGGACAGTGTCTTGAAAGGAGGATATAAGATGAACATCAACAAAAGCAAAACGAGGATAATGGAATGTAGTCTAGCTAACTCGGGTGATGCTGAGGGAATTAGATTAGGAAATGAGACACTTAAAGTAGTAAAGGAGTTTTGCTATTTAGGGAGTAAAATAACCGATGATGGTCGAAGTAGAGAGGATATAAAATGTAGACTGGCAATGGCAAGGAAAGCGTTTCTGAAGAAGAGAAATTTGTTAACATCGAGTATAGATTTAAGTGTGAGGAAGTCGTTTCTGAAAGTATTTGTATGAAGTGTAGCCATGTATGGAAGTGAAACATGGACGATTACTAGTTTGGGCAAGAAGAGAATAGAAGCTTTCGAAATGTGGTGCTACAGAACAATGGTGAAGATAAGGTGGGTAGATCATGTAACTAATGAGGAGGTATTGAATAGGATTGGTGAGAAGAGAAGTTTGTGGCACAACTTGACTAGAAGAAGGGATCGGTTGGTAGGACATGTTTTGAGGCATCGAGGGATCACAAATTTAGCATTGGAGGGCACCGTGGAGGGTAAAAATCGTAGAGGGAGACCAAGAGATGAATACACTAAGCAGATTCAGAAGGATGTAGGTTGCAGTAGGTACTGGGAGATGAAGAAGCTTGCACAGGATAGAGTAGCATGGAGAGCTGCATCAAACCAGTCTCAGGACTGAAGTCCACAACAACAACAAGCTTTGTGTAGCATATGGGATCAAAGTGTATAAACTGTTTAGGTGATTGTCCAATGTGGAGCTTGCATTGTTATGTTGATGCTGATGGGAGAAAAACTCAGGAACTGAAGGTGAAGAGGAGAATGGCGTACAGTGGAGTGTAGACAGCTTCCGAGATGATGTAAGTCCAGTATTCATCACATTTTTGCAACAGTTCTTAAAGAAATTATCATCAAAAACAACTCAAACCACCTGAATTTTGCACAAATACATGTACTTGCAGTTACACTTCAAATGGTCTGAAGCCTACTGGTCTTCCAAAATGAGAACAACCATACCTAGAATACCCAAGTGGCAGCCATGTACACACCACTACCAAGCAAAGATATAGATGCACCCAAAAGCTGGGCAAAATCAAAGTAAAAGATATTACAACCATTTGATTATTGTAACTACTTGGAGACAAAGACAGTATTACAGATGTTAATTTCTCTACTGAAGAAACAAAAGGACTTATAAAGGTTTCTGTACCATTTGCTACGTAACACTATGGCAGAAAGAAATGGGATTGTTAGCTCTCATAATTCAGAGGAACAAGAATGGATACAGACTCCTCAGGAAAAATGTGTGCATGTGCCTGAGTGTGAATGGATGCAGCATATCAGCAAAACAGAGATGAGTGCAGTCTTTCTGCATGTTGTGGCACCTGCTAGTTTAGCAGTCGCACTGTGCCACCACTGTCCAGCTCAGAAATGTGCTGTAACCATGAAATCTAGAAGATTGTGACAGTGGTTGATGATGTCATAATATACAGTCGGCAGTTGTTAACTATATCTAAAATATATTGTGAATTTGTTCAGACAAGCTTTGTCGGTAGGAAAATATGTAACTAATATGTTCCAAATTGTAAGTACCAGATAAAACATGTAACAATGGAAAATCCAGGATTAAACGAGACAATATTATGAAAAGGACAGTGGCTACTCACCATATAATGACGATGCTGAGTCGTAGATAGGCACAACAAAAAGCTTTCAGCCTTTTTTGGCATGACATGCTGAAAGCAAAGCTTTGGATCGAGGCAACCAGGTAGATGCAGTGTTTCTTGATTTCTAAAAAGCATTTGACTCAGTACTGCACCTACGCTTATTGTCAAAAGTATGATCATATGGGGTATCAAGTGAAATTTGTGATTGGATTGAGAACTTTTTAGTAGGTAGGACACAACGTGTTATCTTGCATGGAGAGTCATCATCAGATGTAGAAGTAATTTCAGGTGTGCCCCAGAGAAGTGCATTGGGACCCTTGCTGTTTACGTTGTATATTAATGACTTTGCAGACAGTATTAATAGTAGAATCAAGCTTTTTGCAGATGATGCAGTTTCCTATAATGAAGTACTATCTGAGAGAAGCTGCATAAAAATTAAGTCATGTTTTGTTAAGATTTCAGTGTGGTGCAGAGATTGCCAACTTGCTCTAAATGTTCAGAAATCTAGAATTTTGCACTTCACAAAACCAAACAAAAAACGTAGTATCCTCTGACTATAATGTCAGTATATCACTGTTGGAATTGGACAACTCGTACAAATATCTGGGTTTAACACTTTGTAGGGATATGAAATGAAATTGAATGCTCATACAGGTTCAGTCCTGGATAAAGCAGATGGTAGACATTGGTTTATTGGGTAGAATACTGGGAAGTGCAATCAGTCTACAAAAGAGATTGCTTACAAAGCCCTCGTGTGACCCATCCTAGAATTTGCTCAAGTGTGAGGCCTGTATAAGACAGGATAAACAAGGGATATTGAATGTATGCAGAGGAGGGCAGCATGAATGGTCACAGGTTTGTCTAACCCACAGGAGAGCGTCACAGAGATACTGAAGGAACTGAAATGGCAGATTCTTGAAGACAGTAGTAAACTATGCCAAGAAAGTTTATTGACAAAGTTTCAAGAACCTGCTTGAAATGATTACTCTAGAAATATACTACAACCTCGTACATTTTGCTCTCACAGGGATTGTGAGGATAAGATTAGAACAATTACTGCAGGCACAGTGGCATTCTTTCATTCATCCTGCACTCTGTGTGAATGGAACAGGAGGAAACCCTAATAACTGGCAAAATGGAATGTATCCTCTGCCAAGCACTTCATGGTGGTTTGCAGAGTATAGATGTAGATGTAGACTACAGTCTCTGGTGCTGAGGCCCAAAAGCTGGGATTTTCAGGAAGATACACAGTTAATTGGAGTTAAGAAGTTACAAATTGGAAGTAAATTTTCACTGAAATACATTGTTGCCCATAGCCACCAGGTCAACTACCATAAGGTATCACATGCATTGCAGCTGAAAAATTAATCTGAAGAGGAGATGTTATTGACTTCCTTAACAATAATTATGGTGAAGAACAGTTTTAAAGTCCATGAGCGTGGCCTAAGCAGCCAGACTATGGGTTTTTGTGTGGGCGTGGGCATGTTGCTGATGGTCTTGTTGGCCAAAAGCTAACTTTCTGACACTCTTTTTTGTTATGACTATCTGCTATTCAGCATCTCCGGCAAATGGTGGGTAGCAACTATCCTTTTCATGATACAGATACAATGTATACATCTCTTAAGAAGAGGAAGTGGATGTCATTTCGTAAAAGTCCCCCCCCCCCCCCCCCTCCTCCCTGGATTGACATTTCAGCTAGCATGAAAGATGCGATGGTGACAGTTGTCAGCTATGAAACAACTTTACAGCAATTCTGCCAGTGGACTGCCCCACATATACAGGCAAATAAAAAATCAATAAACAAAGATGGCAAAAAATACAGAACACGGCTTATTGACATGCACAATGTGGAACATTTCATTCTGGTGCCCTTTGTGACAGGACCCAGTCTATTTAAATGCTAGCAAAACACTGAGATTTGCATGAGAGATATACAGTTAATTGAAATTGAGAAGAAAGTTATTAACTGGAAGAAAATTTTCATCGAACTACATCATTGTCCTAAGAAACCACGTCAACTACCATAATTACAGCACTGCATAAGCCGACATGCATTGCAGCTGAAAAATTAATCTGTGGAGGAATCATTACTGAATTCCTTAACAATAATTATGGTGAATAATAGTTTTAAAATCAAATGTGTCTGAATACGATTGATTCTGGTGGCTGAGGGTTTCAATTGTGTCATCAGTACTACAGCTGCACCCCAAGGCCGACAGCAGTCCTATCTTCAACTTGTCAGGCTACAGCATCTGCGCTACAGTTTATCTTCGCATCACCTCGGCTAAGCATCAGCATCAGGATGCTCAGAGCTATGCAAGTGAGTTGGTGAGCTGTACTCAGTTCAAACTTAGTTTTCTTAGTAGCTGGTTGTTAAAAGTGTCAATTTAAATACTAAGCTAGAGACTTGCAATTAAAAGATGATTTAAATATCAAGGTAGATACTATTATTGCAAACATTAAAGTTCAGAGTGATGAACTAAAGGATGCTAATGAGAAGATTAAAGTTACGGGTGATGAGCTGTGTGCTAAAATAGACTGATCCCGCAAATGCTGATTTAAGTCCTACAGCGGATAAAAATGTTTCTGATTTATGGACAGAATTAACTCGACTATCAAAGTCCAGAGTATTAAAATCAAACAGGCTATTACTGAAATAAAAACTAATGCTAACTTCTAAAAACACATCACTGAGTCACATCAGATTGAGACAGAGATAAATAATAAGATTTCTAATTGTAAACAACATTGTGTACCTTAACAGAGGAGCTACATTTCAAGATAATTGAACAGTGTGATCTGGTAAGAAATGAATTTAATCAGCAATTTGTAGAAGTGAATAGTGAATTAAAGCAAATTGGGGAATTAACTGGGGAGTTTGGCAGAACATGGCCAAATCTCACAGAAGCAAGTGAGGTTAAATGTGTTAGAGCAAAGATTCTGTGGTAACTGAGATTTCATGGTTCACTTTTGCTAATTTGGAGTAGCCTGTAAATGACTTGACTGAACAAAAAGTACAGGAAAAGATTGAATAGCCTGTCAGTACACCTTGTTCCTCAGCTGAGAGGGACAGAACTGAGGAAACTTGCAGAAGCTTTGGGACAAACTTGCAAAAATGAGGATTTAGTTTGGTTCCTACATAAAGATTATGGACATTTTGGAACAAAAAAGTGCACTAAGCATATGATTGAGTTCTTCTATTTTAAGAATCTAATTAGAGAAGTAAAGAGTATATTAAGAACTTGTGAACTGTGTCAGAAAGGAAAGGTCAGTAATAGAATTATATTGACCTTTACCAAAGGCTAGGGGCAGTGATGCCGAAATTTTTGTTTTAGTTGAATGCTGGTCCAAGTATGTGAAGTTATACCTAATAAAACTGGCAAGTTCAACCATGACGATTAACTATTCAAGAAATTACTCTGCAGACGTGGGAAGCCTAACTGCTTACTCAGTGATAATGGTATGCAATTTATGAGTAACAGCTTTAAAGAGTTTCTGATCTGGGAAGGTATTAAACAATCGCTATTTCTAAATATCATCTACAATCTAACACATCTGAGTGTATCATGAAAGAAATTGGCCAACTGAGTTGAATGTATTGCTCTACTAAACATACTATGTGGGCTCAAATGATTCCATAATTTCCGATTATTTGCAGTGAGCTACCACACTTATCTACAAGAGTTTCATGTGTGGAGGTAATTAGCAAGTAGTTCACTAGGAACTTACTGAAATATTTTACTTGGCCAGACAGGGAAAAGGTGCATACTTAATGACATATTCAAATATGTGGGGGAAAAATTGAAGAATTAAGCCAAATACAGGCTGCTGGAACATAAACAGCAATTGCACCACTTCCAGGAGACAAGTAAATTCTTTCATTAGTGTGATGGTACATATAAAATAGTACGCATTCCTCATCCAAAAGTAGAGTTTCTTGTGGATTCATCCAATGGCAAAAAAAAGCTATATAATGTTGAGATGATAAAAAGATGTGTGACTTGACGTTAGTGCTTCGGGGGAGTCTATGTGGACAAAATAGTGTGTCGCCTTCAACCATTCTAGTTGTCTTTTGTGTTTTTTCCCATTTAGGTTTCATAGAACATACTCTTACTCTTTTACTGGCTTATTTAAAACTATGTTTTCTTTACATGACAAGGGGGACATGGAAAGCATTATGAAAAGAAATGAGTACATACTCCACGTCTTTGACATTGAATTGAATTGAATTTTATTTTATCCTGTAAGATTACATTGTGTACAGTAAATGTATGTGTAATACAGGACATGTCAAAGTAGTAACATTCATTATCACTTATTTTTATATCCTTTTAGGTTACATTTTTACATCACTGGTAATGAATAACAATATATCACAATAAAGGATGACAGCCAAAAACAGTTGTAGGATAGAATTTTTTTATTCTATCCTGCAACTGTTTTTGGCTGTCATCCTTTATTGTGAAGAATTTTAACAGTTGCTGCTGCAGCCATGTTTAAAATCTTGAAATAACAATATATACAAATTTAATGGCATAAGTATTCTGCAACACTGTAAAACTCTCTTTCAATGAGATAGTCTTTAAGTTTCTTTGGAAAGTCATTGTCAAGTACACTATCTTGCAGGTTTTTAGGCAGACTTCTTAGTAGTCTGATACCTGAGTACTGGGGTCCTTTTTCTAGCATTGCCAGTCGGTGGGGTATGCTCCATACTTCATTCTTCCTTCTTGTATTGTGAGTGTGTACACTAGCATTTGTAATCCAGTCCTCACTACCTTTTGTGATGTACGTTTTTGTTTTGTACATATACAATGATGAAAAAGTTAAGATACCTAACTTCTTGAAACAGTTTCTGCATGTTTCAGAGGTCTTTCTTCTTAAAATGGTCCTAATTGCTTTTTTTTTTACACTCATTTTGTCTCTTGTTTGTTTGAGTTTCCCCACCCAGTCACTCGATACTGTAAGTATGGTCCGAAAAGTCCATGATACACTGTACACAGAAGGTTCTTGTCTGAATACTGTGTTAGCTGCATCATTAAGAATATGACAAAGCTCAGTTTCTTACAGAGATTATTAATATGTTTTTTTTTTTTCCATTTCAGTGCATTATTCACAAGAATACCTAAGAATCTATCAGATTCTGCTTCTTCCAGCCTTGTTCCATCAACCTCTAAATCTATGTCTACAGCCTTCTCCTTGTTTTTAAACACTGCATACATAGTCTTTTTTAGATTTATAACCAGTTCATTTTCCAACAGCAATTGAGCTGTGACATTTGCAGATATGTATGCTCTTCTCTCAAGCTGTTCCATATTTTGGTCACTATTTGGTATTGTGATGTCATCAGCATATAATATTTTCTTTTCTTCCTCCTCAACACCTATATCATTAACAAACACATTAAATAACAATGGCCCTATTACCGAACCCTGCGGCACTCCATATTTGATGGGTTTGGTTTCTGATTGGTATGAGTTTCCTAATGATACATACTGCTTGCGGTTGCACAAGTATGATTTTATCCATTCACCTGATTGCCCTCGAATGCCGTAGTTGCCTAATTTTTGTATCAGCATTTCATGGTCAGTGGTGTCAAATGCTTTTGAAAGATCCAGAAACATTGCAGAGACAACCTTTTTTTCATCTAAGGAGTGTAAAATGTATTCTGTTAGACTGGCAATTGCTGATTTACTCTTTCTGAAACCACGTTGTGAGGGTATGAGAATGTTATGTTTGTCAAAATAATTAACTAATCTGAATATAATAGAGGGAAACATTCCACGTGGGAAAAATATATCTAAAAACACAGATGATGTGACTTACCGAACGAAAGTGCTGGCAGGTTGATAGACACACAAACAAACACAAACATACACACGAAATTCAAGCTTTCGCAACAAACTGTTGCCTCATCAGGAAAGAGGGAAGGAGAGGCAAAGACGAAAGGATGTGGGTTTTAAGGGAGAGGGTAAGAAGTGATTCCAATCCCGGGAGCGGAAAGACTTACCTTAGGGGGGAAAAAAGGACAGGTATACACTCCACACACACACACACACACACACACACACACACACACACACACACACACACATCCATCCGCACATATGTATGTGCGGATGGATATGTGTGTGTGTGCGAGTGCATACCTGTCCTTTTTTCCCCCTAAGGTAAGTCTTTCCACTCCCGGGATTGGAATGACTCCTTACCCTCTCCCTTAAAACCCACATTATTTCGTCTTTCCCTCTCCTTCCCTCTTTCCTGATGAGGCAACAGTTTGTTGCGAAAGCTTGAATTTCGTGTGTATGTTTGTGTGTCTATCGACCTGCCAGCACTTTCGTTCAGTAAGTCACATCATCTGTGTTTTTAGATATAATTAACTAATCTGGTATACATAAGCATTTCTAGGATTTTCGAGAAACCTGATATAAGTGAAACGTGTCTGTAGTTGTTGGGGTCATCCTTATCTCCTTTCTTGTACACTGGCACCACCTTCGTTATCTTCAGTTTTTCTGTGGCTTGTGCTGTTGTTGGGTTGTGAACCACTGAGGACTATGGCAAGACGAAGCCTAGGTCCCCGGTTTAATACACAACATCTCACCCAGTTGAGCTACAGTGCCAGTACAATGTAGTTGTCTAAGACAACATAGCATGCAGGTGAACTTAAGACATACTACTTTCTCTGGAGAAGGATATTGTCCGAAAGCTGAGCAACCTTTTCAGTCTTGTCTATGTGCCTTATTGATCAGTTAATGCCTCAGCTATAAGGTGAGCTGTTACATTTACTACTTCCACTTTCTAATATCATATGATTATTCATTTTCCTAGTAGTACATTCTTTGTTATTATGTTCATAATTTAGAATGTTACTTTTCTGGTAGTACTAACTTCCCTATAATGAAAAGGAATGCTGTGAAATGTGCTCAACCTGATACAGTAACAGTACAGGCTCTATGTTGGCACTGGATAAGGCGGCAGAGGAGGGCACAAAGGAGGGGTGGGGGTGTTTACATTCGTCCCTGTGGGTCAGGTCACAAACACTGACATGTCCAAATAAAGATGCTATTATATTTTTAAGGGGCGTAGTTAAAAGAACATTGCTTGTAGGAAGAGATTTCTTTGCTCAGTGCGCAAAATGCATACATTCATATTCAGTGTGCCTTTGAATACAAAAAACACATTTGTATGTTCACTTTCCATTCACTTAATATAAAATGAACAATGAGTAAATTTTCAAGTGCCAAGATCGCCAAAATTGTTTGTTCGTATAGATAAACCAGTTTCAGAAATTCTCTGTTGCCATCTTTGAATGTATGTTTACGTCATTACACAATCTTCTCCTTCAGTGCAGTAAGTGCTGCTACACAATGTAAGTCCTTGTTGATATCATGCGCTATACTAGAAGCCACCATGTCAATTTTAAAATAACAGCTACATACACACATATTATTGCTGACTTCTAGTATCATTCACGATACCAGCATGGACATACACTGTACAGCACTTTTTATGTACTGAAGGAGAAGGCTGTGCTATGATGTAAACATAGATCTGGAAGATGGCAACAGAGAACTGACAGGTTTCAACATCTATATGAGTAAGTGATTTTAGTGATCTTGGCAGCTGAAGATTTATTCATCGTTCATAACACTACACATCTCCCCCACAATGTCAATGTCAGAAATGTATACTATACAAAAAATATTGTTAATTTCATTAACTTTTTCCCCATGCTACCTTGCTGCCACATTATTACTTTACAAAGATAGCTTTTTTAAATGCATCAGCACAGGGTGCTTCTACCTATTTCTACAGGCTTGCTTGCTGCTTGGAAATTCCTCCATTTATTGAGCAGTGATCGTCCCTCTCATATGCACTATTTTTAACACAGTGGTAGTTAGATGTACTCACACACTGATCGTGAAATAAGACATTCCAGAATATGGAGCAGTTCAAGAAGTACAAGAATAGAGACAGGCTCCTCTTAAAAAATAAATAAGTTACAATTAAACAATGCAGACTCCAAGTTGGAATATCAACAATGTCAGGAAAAGATGGTCGCTACTTACTGTAAAGATGACATGTTATATTACATAATAATTTAATCAAACAACAACTGCCTCTATTTTAGAAACTTTATTGCATGCAACTTAGGTTTTCTGTTTCAAGTCCATTTTCTAAGGTGACGCTATAAACTTACTGATTTCAACACGTGGGAAGCATGTAATAAAAGTTCATTAAATGCAAACAAACTCAATTGATTGTGTGATAATTACATTGCTTTGGCAAGTACCTACATCCAAGATAATCGAAACATGAAATAATTTCTTTTACAAAACAGCTGCTGCTTTTCCCAGTGCTAAAGTTTATGTACAGTATGTACACTTTTCTATCCCATGTTCAAGAGCACGAGATGCGAATACGTGAAAAATCATCACTCATTGCAGTAAAGGCTGACAAGGAGTTGAAGAACCAGTATCCTCCTCTTGCAATGTTGTCAACACTAGGAATGATAGTCATGTTTTTTGCATTTTAAAAGGGAATGTGTACAGTGTCAAAACTGCCATGCAGAGATAGCATTCATCAAAACTGATATTAACTTCCTTAGAAGTCATCATGGTTGATTCCTCTGAAATATCAAGAACTACTTTATCACTCACTTTTGTACAAAACAGTCTAAAAACAACATAAAGGAAGTTTAACATACATCCATATAACCATGACACCCAATGCCCCACTTGTGAAAACAGCCATTTCGCGTATCTGCTATTTTATTATTTTTACATAGAGTTTTTTTATATGTGTGTGGCAACTATCTGCCCACCTAAATGAATTGCCACTGCTGAATAGTAGCCTAAAGCAGAGTTGGCCCTCAAGCGGCAGACACACTGCTGGACACAACATGCTCAGCTTCTGTGGCTACTTCATATCTATGCCATCTGGATTGGATCCTCCCAGTCCGTTCCCCTAAATTACTAGCTAATTCTCCTAAGAAGGCACCCTTCAGTCATCCTGCATTCAGCCTTCCCTAGCACTGGTCCCACACCCATCTCCACCCATTTCCCCATACCTCCCCCCCCCCCCCCCCACTTGATTCATTCTATTCTCACACTTTCCTCTGTGCAGTCTCCTCTTTCTGTTCTATCTCCCCTGCCAGTCCACTCCTCCATGTCACTGTGCACCACATGCAACTTCTCTTGCCTGCACCACAGTGAGTTCACCACTGCCACATTCCTATCCCAGTTGTCAGCCACCTTTCCCTCCAACAAAACTTCATCCTCCATGTCTCCTTTCTCCACTCACTCACTCACTCTGTGACATCAACTCCTACCCACAGTCAACTGCAGTGCCAATACAATGTATCTGATGGCACAATACCAGTGAAAAATATATTTGTGTGTGTGTGTGTGGGGGGGGGGGGGGGGGGGGGGGGGGGGGGGGGGGGGGGGGGCGGGGCAGCGGCAGCACACGCACGAGTAAGCAAGTAAATGAGCTTAGCAATGTTTTCAGTCTCTTGTTTGCATGCCTATTGACAACTCAAAACTATGTGGCGAGTTGTTTAACCCTTCAGTTGTCTATATTCCTGCATGGGCATCCCATTACCATATGAATAATTTTCATTTTCTGCAGTAAATTAATTTCATTATTAGAAATATTTAAGGTTAAGACTTACATAATTCTGACGTCATGAAATAAATCTCATATAGAACTGTTTTATAATAAAAAATTGGATTTAGGTATCCCTTTGTCATTATTTTTAACTGAACGGATATCTAAGTGAAAACTTTACCCAGAATTTGAATTAGCATACCTGGAAGTTGCATTTTGCACGAATAATATTAGGGCAAAACTATAACACCATATTATAGTTATGTCTTCCAAAAGAGTTGTAATATGCAGGAGATGCTGCAAATTTGATAGGTTTATTGAATCCATCTCCAATAGTGTCCATACTTTGGAGACTGAAAACAAAAGCAAGGATACAACTAAAGAAGTTCAGAAACAGTCTTAACAGTACAGGTCATATGGTGTAAGCTTCAGCTAGAAAAGAGAGTTAAGAAGACCAATAACATTTTATTACTAGGTGGTAGTCATGGGAGAAGAATGGCAGAAAAGATATAGTGAGTGGTATCATCTGTGAATTGAGCTGTCTGGGGAAACAGCTTGGTAAATATCATGTGATTAAAATAAAGGTTGCAGACAACAGTTAGGATCACAGTCTCATTCATATACAGGAGGATGACATAGATAAATTGCCATGATCAGTGTGAAAATTGTGTTACTCGTTAGCCAGTGTGATAAATCCTGGGTGAAGTGTTCTGTTAGCTGAATCAGTCACATGCATTACCCTTCGCTCAGTTCCATAATAAGCAACATGATTTGCATCTGATAAGGGTTACTTGAAAATCCAGTTAACAAAAGCGACCAATCTGACCAAAGATGTATTCACCCCAACCCAGCAATATTTAATGCGTTTTAAGTTAATTTCTTCTGAAAGACAAATCAAGAGAATGAACATGTACTTAAAAAGTTACCTGCAACATAAGATATGCAGTTTGTGTATATTATGTCTGTGATCAACAACATTAAAGGAGAAAATACTGCAGCTTGGACAAAGCTAATAGTCTCACAAAACACTTTTTTAGTGTCTCCCATCAAAATATTACTAGCTTCACAAATTGAAAGGATGAACTTCTAATGTCCAGACAGGAAAATGACAGGAACAGATGGAAAGCTATCAGGAAGGTTTTTCTTATCAGAAAATCACTGAAACTGAACACAGATGTTGAGGGATAGAAGCTAATGTCATACTACTGCAAAACTAGCAAGTGGAAAGAGAGAGGGTCTGGTTATACCAAAATGGAATTAATGGCAAGGTCCTTGAAGTTAATGAATACAAGCTGACAAACCCAGCATTGCCCAGGTATTCATTGCCAATTTTTCTATTAGAAGCAATAACAAAAAATGGACTCTGTATTGTGTTATCCCACACAGTTTCTGTACACTGGGCACAGCTGCTTCACTTGTCTACAGTGTGATTTTGTAAGCTTCTCTACAGCAATGTCTCTTGATAGCTCTATAGATGGTGACTGTATTCAGCTATAGCCATTTGTGGTTCATGGTTGAAAGCTGTCAAACATGCTGCCTGGTTGCAGGGATTTCCTTTAGTTGACTGAACTGCAGGAGTGCCTTAGTAGTAAATAATAAATATATTAAAACTTCGTGAATGACATGGCAATTTTTGACACATCTCTGTTTTAGCACATCACATCTCAGAGTCCAGCTTCAGCAGCCAGAGATTGTGGTCATGGGTATGTGAGTTGTGTTTGCATGAGAGAGAGAGAGAGACACAGAGAGAGAGAGAGAGAGAGAGAGAGAGAGAGAGAGAGTGAGTGAGTGGAAGGGTGGGGCATATTTTACGAAGGCCTTGTTGGCCAAAAGATCACTTTGTGACAGTCTTTCTGTTATGCCTATCTGCATCTCAGCAACTCCGCTATATGGTGGGGGTGGACTTTGGATATCGAAAGGAAGCAAAGATGGATGTTTGATGCTTGTAAGGAGGCAGGAGCGGCAGTTTCAAAAGTGGTGCCAACCCCTTGTGCTACCTGATGTCAGTCGGTCCAGTAGTGGGTAGGAGCCTCTGAACTCTCCTTCTGTGCACACTTGTTTCGGCCCTCTCTGATTGGTGCCAGAGGCTGCAGTCATGCCTACATAAGTGGAAAACCATACCAGCCCTGGCAGTCAGTAGTTTAATCCTGATGACAATGGCAGAGAGAGCTATTCGAAGCTCGAGAATTTTATTAGAATTGTCATGGCTTTAAAATGAAGATGATCTTATTCAGACATGCCACTGCGAAAGACTCTGAGGACGAGTAAATTAAAATATCATTGTTGGAACTTCCTGGTAGATCTAAACCATTTGCCAGACTGGAACTCAAATCGAGAACCCTGCCTTATATAGGCAATACTCTTATATTCAGATCACAGAAGGAGAGTATTATATCACAAAATCATGATTTAATTACAGTGCTTAGAGAGAAATTATATGATGAATTCTGGGAAGAGGTTTATAAAGCTGACTTCCTGCAGCACTTTAGGTCTTGTTTTATACTGAAGCTAACAATGTCAAAAGGAAACTGTAGCAAGGAAAAGAGATAGATAACTACAGGGATTAAACAAAGTGAGGGGGAGGGGGGAGGGGAGGAAAGCTAACAGCATTCGTAGGATTTTCGATAAAACTAGACATGTCTCTCAAGTTATCCTATATGGCAAGTACCTCAGGGAACTCACCCAGCCTGGCTGAATACAAGCTAACACACCTAAGCTTCTTGAGCTATGAACTAGTAAAAACCATATCCTCCGGTACTGTATGCTCCAGACATGCTTGAACAACCATTATAAGATGTGACAACAGAACGTTTATGTCTTGGAGAGCTTAGATCTTGGCTTAACAAATCAGATTGCTAGGATGGGACAAACCTCAAAAAACATTAAGATGAACTGCACAGACCTACTGTGTATATGGCTGTTGAGGTTAAACAGTTATTAGCAGTTAGCCTCTGGAGTATTTGCTACATCCTAGCTGTTTAAGGTCTTACTCAAGTAAATGGAGCACAGTGTGGATATCTAGCACCCTAACTTTTCTTTACAGTTGCTGCTTTCCGAGTCGAGTTGCTGATGTTCAATGTTCCATTATCCCACAGATTTGTAATGAGATTGCCATTGTGGTCGAATTCCTTAAGACTCTTCTTCCACACCATGTCACTGTGAGTGAAGTCATTTTGGTTTGTGCTACCACTGAACTCATGGTCACTTGTTCTGTTCCTCCATATGTCATGACTCCCATCTGAACACTGATTGCTTTTGCCATTTGTGACTCTGTGCTTGACTGACATCACCTTTGCCAGTGCCACTGCTACTCTGTTTATGGTTTGTTCAGTATGCTTCCTCCTGGTGTGTGATGTTAATTCTACTTGCATCACAGATGTCTTCCTTGCTGCCTTCTTCATGTACTATTACAGATGAGCTCTCAACATTTTGTGAATAATCTGCATTATGATGATGATAGGCTTTTTCTGACATTGCCTTCATGTTGGCTTATAATCATTGTATTCTCTTCTCTGCGAAACATCCTTTTGGTACTTCCTTCTCCTACCTAGTTCTTCTGATCATCTGTAGTTCTTCTGTTATTCCACATTCATTTGGTGTCATCCATATACATTCTTTGTTCACTGTTTCTATACTTTTGTGATGAATTGTACCTGCCATTTGCACTTTGCTCTGGTGGTCAATTGTTGTTGAATTCAGCTTGTGGCCATTCCACCTTTTGTGGCCCTTTTCTTATGCAATTGTGTATACCACTTGGTAATCTTTTCTCCACTGTTATATAAGCACAACAATACAGTGCCATCTCCATGTAACCTAACTTGCTGAGCGTCTTCTGATATTTAGATGTAACACTGCCTCCCCTGCCCCTTGGGCTACACATAAACTCCCACATTACATTAGCTTGAGTGTCTTTTGACCAAAAAACTCTTGGATAAATTCTTGAAACCTTTATTTATATTATACACCCAATACTGAATCTCTTCTTCTATAAGTTGCGTCTGTTTTGTTTGCCTTGCTCCAACGCGCTGGGCTATTCTTTCATAATTCTTTCACACAATCAAACAGATGTATAGACTGAAAAATGGAAAATCCAGGATAGATTGTAACAATATTATGAAAAGGATAGTTGATAATCAACATAAAGTGTAGATGCTGAGCTGCAGATAGGCTCTGTTTGTGTCTACCTGTGACTCAGCATTTTCGCTATATGGTGAGTAGCAACTAGCCATTTTATAAGATGTAGAAATAGTAGTAGTAGTAGTAGTAGTAGTAGCAGCAGCTTTATTCATCTGTAGATCTCTTTTTACAAGGATATAGGACATACCAAAGTATTTACAAGTTTAGATCAATTTAAAAAAAGCTAATTTGTGTACACATATATTTACAGACTTCTAGTTAGAGACAATCATTAGATTTACTTCCGGTATACAATACTTTTTTTTACAAATAACTTATTACATAATGTAATGCCACACTAATCACCGAGCGAGGTGGCGCAGTGGTTAGACACTGGACTCGCATTCGGGAGGACGACGGTTCAATCCCGCGTCCAGCCAACCTGATTTAGGTTTTCCTTGATTTCCCTGAATCACTGCAGGCAAATGCTGGAATGGTTCCTTTGAAAGGGCATGGCCGACTTCCTTCCCTATCCTTTCCTTATCCGATGAGACCGATGACCTCGCTGTCTGGTCTCCTTCCCCAAACAATCCAACCCAACCCACACTGTTCACTCATATCTCACTACCAGTCACTGCACACACTATTCACACATTGTTTCATAACACTTCACTCACTACACACACACACACACACACACACACACACACACACACACACACACACACACTGGTGATCTTTGGGCCATTTTCTGTACCGCAACTTCCCATTTGCTATCCTGAAAAACTGAGTCAGTATCCCTCCATAATGAGTGAGATGTTGAGCTCAGAAAGAGGAAGAGCTGGTAGTACTGTGCTGTGCATAGCTTGGGGGTAAGTATTTCTAGAAAGGAAAAAAGACGGGAAAAAATATAAAGTGAAGGTGTTATGTGGAATGTTGGATATTTTATAATATTAATTATTATTATTTGTTTGTATAACATTTTTTTATCAAACCCCTACTCTGTTTTAGCTAAGTAATTCTTCAATGTATAAAATGTGTTTCATAACTTTTTAGCTGCCCTTTAAGTAAGTGTATTTTTGCAATTTCTTTAATCTCTTTTGGTAATTTATTGTACAGTTTTATTCCTTGGTACAAAATGCTGTTTTGAGTTTTATGTTTATTTTTTCGTGGTAAATACACGTTGAGCCTCTCTCTTGTTGCCTGGTCATGGACAGAGCTGTTTGTTCAGAAATTACCAATGTTATTTTTGATGTGTACAACTGACTGGTAAATATATTCACATGGAGCAGTTAAAATCCCAAGTGTTTTTGAACAGATCTTTACAATGAGCTTGACTAGTACTTTTGGTTATTATTCTTATGGCTCTTTTCTGGAGTTTGAAAGTTGTGTTCATATTTTTTGCATTTGCTCCCCAAAAAAGAATGCCATAGCTAATAATTGAGTGTACATATGAATAATATGTAACTAAAAGACACTGAATGTTACACACTGATGGTAGGATTGTAAGGGTATAACATGTTGATGACATTCTGTTTGCAAGTACCTTTGTGTGTACACACCACTTCAACTGAGAATCAATATTCATTCGTAGAAATTTTTGCATTTGTTACACAGTCTAGAGAGGTGCCATCTACATTTAATTTAACATTGTCATTTTTCCTCTTCAAAATGAAATTCATGGCATTAGTTGTCTTTATGTTCAATGTCACTTTATTGCTTATTGAACAATCAAAACTTCCTTTAGAGTTTCATTTGCTTTCTCACCAAGGAGTTCTCTTGTTTTCTCAGTGACTATATTTTTGCTGTCATCAGCGAAGAGAATTTTTTCACCATGAGTAACACTACTGGGAAAGTCATTGATGTATATACCAGGAACAGTATTGGTCCTAATATGCTACCTTGCAGAACCCCCAATATTAATGTATTTTGGTTCTTATAAGTGATGTATAGATGTAGAGATCATCCTCTTTTAAGTGCTGTATTGCTAAAGTTTTGCATTTTCCAAAAACATTTAAAATTTTCTTGCAGTACCCCACATGTAACATTTCTTAAAACCCCCACTCAACATGTTTACCTACCATTCTTTTGTTGTAATGTTCATTACTGATAACATCTGTGCGACTGATCAGTGGCTTCTTTCCAATGACTGATGAAGTAGCCTAAAACGGATGTTGTTAGGTGTGATAGTAATCGCAGCCTACCACATGACCACCATACAGAACAGTTATAACAAGTTTAAAATATTATTTTGCCTACGATAGCGAATAATACAAATGTTTTCTGATAGTATGATTAATTACAGTAGTATGCATCTACTGTCTTCTTAAACAACACCAGTGCCTAATAATATGGCGAAAGTCAATCTGAGTGGGACTGGAAAATGAATGAGTCTCATTTAAATGATCACTTGCTGTCTCTGTCCCAGTTGTTAATAAATACATCTGCTAGAATACAATAATAACATAAAATAATTCCATACAAGACTAGTAGTTCTGTTGAACCTACATGCCACTAGTGTCACTCCTGCATGTGTCTATGGGGACGGGATATGTGTAGAGGTATATTGAACAAACTGTCCCACAAATATCTGCACATAAATATATATTTACACAGTAGTCGCACACATGTATGCAGCAAGGCACATAAAAGCAGACTGTTAGAATAACATGGCAGCTCGAATGTCCGATCTCAGTCAGAGATGATGTTGTTCATGGTCGATATGACCTATCGATGCCCCCCCCCCCCCCCCCCTCCACAGTACCACAGTACAGAGTACAACAGGTGACTCTTGGCTGGAGACAGTGTGGACATTGATGCTGTTGATGGTCATACGAGATGGTAGACGCACGACCGGGACCACCTCGACCGGGGCGGAGTGCGGAGGCGGAACGACGGGAGGCAGGTCCACCTAGAAGTTGTTGAGCCAGCGAGGGCGGACAATGTGGCGTCCAGCCCATGAGCAGGCAGGCAGAACGGCGGATGACGAGGTGTGGGTGTGGCAAGCCCGGATGATAACCGAGCCTTCCGGCGAGATGAAGGCGCAGATTGTCGTCGGGTCGCACTCACGAGGGAGGGTGAGGCTATGCACAACACTGAAATTTAGCTGGTCATTGGGTGACGAGGTTGCAGCGTCTGTGAGTAGAATGAGAACTCGGTTGTCAAGAATTACAATTGAGATGTCGTCCACGCGGTGCCACCGTTCTACCAACCCGTTGCTTTGTAGGTGGTAGGCTGTGGTATGAATTTTCTTTATGTCGCAGATTGCAGAAAGCGTCTGTGAGAGGTTTGTGATCCATGAGGATGAAGAACGAGTAACCCTCCACATCTGGGTGGAAGTGTTTCTGTTGTGTCGGTAGCTGGGCCGACACCATGAAGTTGAGATGGCTGAAAAGGCAAGCTAGACTAACGCAGACGGGCGTGAAGTACTGGAACAGGATACGTAATTAATGTTAGGAAGAAAAGTACGGAGCAGGTTTAATACTTAACTTTACTCAATCATGGTGGTACATCGATCTTGACGATACACAGGAGACTTTAAGTACAATCACTGTATGGCTAATGGCGCCTTGCTAGTTCGTAGCCATTAACTTAGCTGATGGCTATTCTGTCTCTCGGCTAATGAGAGAGAAAGGCTTCGTACATCTGGTCGGTAGCTAGGTTCTCGTACAACTGGGGCGAGTGCTCTCTCGTATCACGAGACCTGCCTTGGTGGTGGCGCTAGGTCCGCGATTACACAGTGGCGACACGCGGGTCCGACATGTACTAAATGGACCGCGGCCGATTTAAGCTACCACCTAGCAAGTGTGGTGTCTGGCGGTGACACCACATTCCTCCCCCGCAAATCGGCGAACGGTCGTGTGATAAGGCTTCCGCCCGCCGTGGGGAGGACCACATGTTGACGTATGCGATGAGGTGGGGAGCCTAACAACAGGCGAGGCTGTGCCACCCGCACCCGGCCATTCGGTCCGAGGGGAGCTAGGAAACGCCAGAAAAACTAGTCCAGGGTGCACGTCAACATGCGGTGTATGCGCCCGTAAAGAGACAGGAGGGACCGAAGGATCAACCTCCATTGCGTCGGGGTAGCCGACGCGCGATGACGTCATGTGGTCCGGAGCGGGCGGGAGTTCCATGGCGGAGGACAGCTGGTCACGGGAAGCGATCGGCGGCGCGTGACCCTGGGAGGCGCTTGGCGGCTGCAACGAAGCGTCGAATGCGGGCGGCGCCGGCGGGAGAACAAGCGGCGGCGGCGGCGGCTGCTGCTGCTGCGGCGGCGGCGGCGCGTCGCCATGGGGCAAAATGGAAGGCATCGTCGGTAACACCTGGGGATGAGGCGAGCCAGTAGATGGGTCCCCAGGGCGCCGACCGGACGGCACCGTCGCTGAAAGCAGACGGGGAGCGGCAGAACCCGAGCGACGACAGAGGCGCAGCTGATTGAGATGCCGACGCACCTCACCAGAGGCCCCCAAAACCAAATACATCGCGCGGCCGAGGCAGCGAAGAATGCGCCCTGCGAGCCAACGCCGTGAACCTCGATAGTTGCGATAAAATACAACGTCGCCTGGAGCAAAAGCAGGAGTCTGCCGCTGCACAGGAACCTGATGCGGCGGATGCAGCAAAGACATCAAGGTGCGATGAGGACGACCGTGGAGCAACTCAGCCGGCGAGCGACCATCTCGGGGCTGAGAGCGATACGAAGACAAAAAGAGCAACAATGCGTCCTCCCGAGAAGGCGACTCTTTCAATTTCAACATCTGTGACTTGAAAGTCCGGACCAATCGTTCAGCGGCACCGTTGGACTGAGGCGAAAACGGCGCGGATGTCAGATGTTGAATACCATTGGCCTGGCAGAATGACTGAAATTCTGCGGACATGAATTGTGGGCCATTGTCGGAAACAATAGTCTGCGGAAGACCTTCAATGCAAAAGATAGCAGACAACGCTTGGATGGTGGCGGAGGACGTCGTGGAAGACATCCGGACAACAAAAGGAAAATTACGGAAGGCGTCGACCAGAACCAACCATCGAGCATTCCAGAATGGACCAGCAAAATCAATGTGCAAGCGTTGCCAAGGGGAAGTGGCTTTTGGCCACGCAAAGACTTTCCGCGGCGGTGCGGACTGTTGTTCGGCACACGCCGGGCACGAAGAACACATATTCGTAATCGCAGCATCGATTCCGAACCAAGTATAGTGCTGACGAGCAAGTTGTTTCGTTCGCACTATACCCCAATGTCCTTGGTGAAGAAGCCGTAAAACAGAGGACTGTAACGAACGTGGGACCACGACTCTGGACTGATCATTATCAGAACGCAACAACAAAACACCACGTCGAACAAAAAGTCTCTCCTTGTGAGCAAAAAATCGGCGAACCAACGGATCCTCGATCCGAGACTTTGACAAAGGCCATTGCGTAGCAACAAAACGTAAAACAGTAGCAAGGACAGGGTCAGCAGCTGTGGCTGTAGCGACACGACGAAAATCAATCAGAAACGATTCGACCACTTCATCGGTTTCCGAATCAATGAACATGCAAGCAAGTTCGGAAGAATCGAATGCTTTATCCTCAGCAACAGGCAAACGGGACAACGCATCGGCGTTTCCGTGCTTAGCAGTGGACCGATACAAGATATCGTAGCGGTACTGCGAGAGGAAAATAGACCAGCGAATGAATTTCTGCGCTGTACGTGGAGGTACAGGCTTGGTCGGATGAAAAAGCGATGTCAAAGGTTTGTGGTCTGTGATGATGGTAAAGTGACGACCATACAAGAAATCATGGAACTTAGTAACACCAAACACGAGAGCCAAAGCTTCTTTCTCTATCTGTGAATAATTTCTTTGCGCAGACGAGAGCAATTTGGACGCAAAGGCAATAGGGCGATCATGGGAGCCAACTTTGTGCGCAAGCACAGCACCGATCCCGAAATCCGATGCATCTACCATCAACAAAAGGGGTTTCTGGGGATCGAATGGCGTAAGGCAAGTATTAGAAAGCAACGCCGATTTCAACTGGCGAAAGGCGCGTTCACATTCCGTCGTCCAGACGAACGGAACACCTTTACGGCGTAAGCGATGAAGCGGAGCTGAAATGGAAGAGGCATTGCGCACATATTTATTGTAATAATTAATTTTACCCAACACACTCTGTAGCTGTTTCACATTTTGAGGGGAAGGCAATTCTTGTATGGCACGGAGGTGCTCTGGACTCGGATGTATGCCTTGGGCATTAATGACATGTCCCAGGTATGGTAAGTCACGAGCAAAAAACACACATTTGTCCTTCCTCAAGCGAAGACCATTTTGCCGCAAGACCTGAAATAATGTTCGTAAGTTCGCAAGATGATCTTCTTCTGTCTGTCCGGAGATCACTATATCGTCCAGATAGTTTGCTGCAGTAGGGACCGACGCACAAATAGTTTGCAAATATTGCTGAAACAAGGCAGGGGCGGATGCACACCCGAATGGCAGTCTTTTGAAGCGGTACAATCCAAGATGCGTGTTAACCACCAATACGCGCTGGGATTCGTCGTCCACCGGTATTTGCAAGTACGCATCGGCTAGGTCCAACTTTGAAAAATATTTTCCCGGGCACAGTTTAGCAAAAAGATCTTCCGGGCGGGGCAAAGGAAAAGTAGCAGTCACTAGCTGTGGTTTCACTGTGGCCTTGAAGTCCACGCAAAGTCTCAATTTTCCGGAAGGTTTTGGCAAAATTACTAAGGGTGAGGCCCAGAGAGAAGCTTGCACACGTTCAATTACACCCTGTGATTCGAGATCGTGTAACGTTCTTGCGACCTCATCACGCAATGCGTGGGGAACATTGCGCGCCCTGAAAAATTTCGGTTGCGCGTTTACCTTCAGTTCTAAATGTGCTTCATAGTTTTTAGCGCAACCTAAGCCCGGTGCAAAAATGTCTGCAAATTCGTCACACAGCCGAGAAACACTGTCTGTAGGCACAGTCTGATTCACTGATAGGACCTGATTTACAATAGACATGTTAAACAACTGAAATAAATCTAGACCAAACAAGTTCACTGCAGAAGAAGAATGAAGAACGTAAAATGACACAAGTTTTGTTTGTCCCTTGTATGTTGCAAGAAGGCTGCACTGTCCTAACACAGGAATTGTCTGTCCGGAATATGTAGTTAGCTTAACATTTGCGGAACGCAACGGAGGTTTGCCCAGTTGTTTGTACGTGTCATGATTGAGCAATGAAACTGCAGCTCCGGTATCGAGCTGGAATGGTATCACTTTGCCTTCAAAGTCTAAGTCCACAAAAAGTTTATTGTCCTGCTGACGACAAAAGCGACTGTTTTGTGCAATTTGAATAGACACTGGTACAGAATCACTTGCTAATTGACGTGATTTCCGGCGACGTCGACGCACAGTTTTTGTGGGACGATCACAGTCACTGTTAGAGAAAGTGTCACTGGACGAAGTGGAATTAACGACATGAATGTCCATAGGCGAAGGTCCACGAGCCTGAGTGTCCTTGGTTCGATTCCGGCGCGAAGCAAAGGGCCTGGAATGATTGTGATTGTCTGATCTGAGCTTGTTCTGGCAAACACTTTGAACATGTCCTTTCTTATTGCAGAAAAAGCAAATAGCTTGGCGTGACGGGCAATGTTCACGCGAATGTCTAGTAGCACACCGCGAGCACGATTTCACTACATTTGTGGGCTGGCGCGGCACACGTGGCTTAGCGCGCGGCGGCAGCTGTGCGGACGTGCGCGAGGCCCGGTTACCGGGCCGCGCAGCGCGTCCAGCGGGCCGGTTAATGTTACACACGGCTGGCGAAGTTTCAAAAGATTCCTGAGCACAGTCAAGTGTGTCCTGTCTATCCAATATGTCTATCACTTGTTGAAGGGAGGGATTAACTAGTTTAAAAATTTGCTCCCGTATGCGAACATCAGAAACGTTCTGTGCAATTGCATCACGCACCATTGTATCTGAATAAGAAAGACCACAGTCACATTCAAAGGCACAGTCCCTAGTAAGTCCTTGCAATGTTGCTACCCACTCCCTATTAGTTTGACCGGCCGTACGTTTTGTACGAAAGAACGTATACCGTTTTGCAACCACATTAACTCTTTCTTTGAAATAGGCATCTAATGCAGACAAAATTTCCTCGTAGGACAGAGTTGCTACGTCGCGTCGGGGAAACAATTTCACTATCACACGGTATGTGGACACACCGACACAAGAAAGCAAAAACGGCTGCCGCTCATTACCTTGAATTCTGTAGGCTGCTAGATGAAAGTTGAACTGGCGAGACCACTTGTGCCAGGTCTCATCGGCTGCCACGTATGGTCGAAAGGGAGGTGCAACAGCGTTTAGTGGCAGCGGTAGCGAAGAAGCGGCGGCGGCCGCATCGGTTTGAATGGTACGTTGACCCTGGATGAGCTGTCCAAGGGCATCCAGTAACGCCTGCGTCTGCTGATTCTGCAAGCGATAAAATTCGGACAGTACATCTGGAGAATGTGGCGAAGCCACGACACAATTAAATGTAAGCAATCAGAAAGAACATCCCATCCTCGTCGCCAATGTTGTGTCGGTAGCTGGGCCGACACCGTGAAGTTGAGATGGCTGAAAAGGCAAGCTAGACTAACGCAGACGGGCGTGAAGTACTGGAACAGGATACGTAATTAATGTTAGGAAGAAAAGTACGGAGCAGGTTTAATACTTAACTTTACTCAATCATGGTGGTACATCGATCTTGACGATACACAGGAGACTTTAAGTACAATCACTGTATGGCTAATGGCGCCTTGCTAGTTCGTAGCCATTAACTTAGCTGATGGCTATTCTGTCTCTCGGCTAATGAGAGAGAAAGGCTTCGTACATCTGGTCGGTAGCTAGGTTCTCGTACAACTGGGGCGAGTGCTCTCTCGTATCACGAGACCTGCCTTGGTGGTGGCGCTAGGTCCGCGATTACACAGTGGCGACACGCGGGTCCGACATGTACGAAATGGACCGCGGCCGATTTAAGCTACCACCTAGCAAGTGTGGTGTCTGGCGGTGACACCACAGTTTCACAGCCTCGTAGACCGCAAGGAGTTCTCTATCAAAAGCGGAGTATTTCTTCTGAGCCGTTAATAGTTTTTTAGAAAAGAAATGAAGAGGGGAAACCATGTCTGCCTTGCATTGCTGTAGTACCGCTCCCACCACGATGTCCCTGGCATCCGCAGTGATGAACAAATCAGCCGAGGGGTCAGGGTGGGCGAGCGTCATGGCGTGAGCCAAAGAAGTCTTTAGTGCATTGAAGGCCTCCAGCATAGGTGCAGTCCAGTGAATGGGTTTGAGTCCTGAAGTCTGTTTACCCGACAGCGGTCTGTTAGCAGGGCCTGCATGGCAGCAGAAGAGGGCAGATGACAGCAGCAGTAATTTATTGTGCCCAGGAAACGTCGGAGTTCTTTGTTAAGTAGCAGGGGGCAGCATTGACGTGATGGCCTGCAAGCAAGATTTGGGAGGCTGTATTCCGTCGGTGGAGATTGTGTAACCCAAGAAAGTGATGGAAGGCTGGTGCAATTAGAATTTGTCTTTGTTGACCTTGACACTGTTGGAGTTCAAGGTCTGGAGGATAAATGATTTTTATGTTCCTCAGCCAACTTGCTGAATATGAGTAGTCATCCAGATATGCAAAGCAAAATTCGAACTGTCATAAGATGGAGTCAATGAATCACTGCGCCGCGTTTTTCAGGCCAAATGGCATGAAGTTGTATTGGAACAAACCAAGCAGCATGATAATAGCTGTTTTAGGGATGTCTTCTGGCGCTACGGGAATCTGATGGTAGGCACATTTACTGTCAATAACACTGAAGATTGTAGTGCCCTACAACATACAAGTGAAATCGTGTATGTTAGGCACAGGGAAATTGTCCACGATGGTATGAGCATTTAGAAGTCTGTAATCACAGCACATTCGGAAAGAACTGTTGTGTTTGAGGGCGAAGTGAATCAGTGGAGATCAGTTGCTGTCTGACGGTTGCAGGATACCTGCGTCCAAAGGTTTGTTAATTTGCTGCCGGGCCGCGTGCAACTCAATAGGGTTGAGGTGTCTAACCTTGTGCTTAATAGGAGGGCCGGCAGTGGTAACTATCTTGTGCGCACGTCAGTGACGGAATAAACTAAGAATTGACACAAGACGGATCATTGTCCTGACACGAAGTTTTTGGATGAGTAGGGCATGACCCCCTCCCCCCCCCCCCCCCCTCCATGAAATATGGACCTTGCTGTTGGTAGGGAGGCTTGCGTGCCTCAGCGGTACAGATGGCCGTACCGTAGGTGCAACCACAACGGAGGGGTATCTGTTGAGAGGCCAGACAAACATGTGGTTCCTGAAGAGGGGCAGCAGCCTTTTCAGTAGTTGCAGGGGCAACAGTCTGGATGATTGACTGATCTGGCCCTGTAACACTAATCAAAACTGCCTTGCTGTTGTGGTACTGCGAACGGCTGAAAGCAAGGGGAAACTACAGCCGTAATTTTTCCTGGGGGCATGCAGCTTTACTGTATGATTAAATGATGATGGCGTCCTCTTGGGTAAAATATTCCAGAGGTAAAATAGTCCCCTATTCGGATCTCCGGGCGGGGACTACTCAAAAGGACGTCGTTATCAACAGAAAGAAAACTGGTGTTCTACGGATCGGAGTGTGGAATGTCAGATCCCTTAATTGGGCAGGTAGGTTAGAAAATGTAAAAAGGGAAATGGATAGGTTGAAGTTAGATATGGTGGGAATTAGTGAAGTTCGGTGGCAGGACGAACAAGACTTTTGGTCAGGTGAATACAGGGTTATAAATACAAAATCAAATAGGGGTAATGCAGGAGTAGGTTTAATAATGAATAAAAAAATAGGAGTGCGGGTAAGCTACTACAAACAGCATACTAAACACATTATTGTGGCCAAGATAGACACGAAGCCCACGCCTACTACAGTAGTACAAGTTTACATGCCAACTAGCTCTGCAGATGATGAAGAAATAGATGAAATGTATGACGAGATAAAAGAAATTATTCAGGTAGTGAAGGGAGATGAAAATTTAGTAGTCATGGGTGACTGGAATTCGACAGTAGGAAAAGGGAGAGAAGGAAACATAGTGGGTGAATATGGATTGGGGCACAGAAATGAAAGAGGAAGCCATCTGGTAGAATTTTGCACAGAGCTTAACTTAATCATAGCTAACACTTGGTTCAAGAATCATAAAAGAAGGTTGTATACATGGAAGAATCCTGGAGATACTAGAAGGTATCAGATAGATTATATAATGGTAAGACAGAGATTTAGGAACCAGGTTTTAAATTGGCAGATGTGGACTCTGACCACAATCTATTGGTTATAAACTGTAGATTAAAACTGAAGAAACTGCAAAAAGGCGGGAATTTAATGAGATGGGACCTGGATAAACTGACTAAACCAGAAGTTGTATAGAGTTTCAGGGAGAGCATAAGGGAACAATTGACAGGAATGGGGGAAAGAAATACAGTAGGAGAAGAATGGGTAGCTTTGAGGGATGAAATAGTGAAGGCAGCAGAGGATCAAATAGGTAATAGGCAAGGGCTAGTAGAAACCCTTGGGTAACAGAAGAAATATTGAATTTAATTGATGAAAGAAGAAAATATACAAATGCAGTAAATGAAGCAGGCAAAAGGTAATACAAACGTCTCAATGGCTAAGCAGGGATGGCGAGAGGACAAATGTAAGGATGTAGAGGCTTATCACACTAGGGGTAAGATAGATACTGCCTACAGGAAAATTAAAGAGACCTTTGGAGAAAAGAGAGCCACTTGTGTGAATATCAAGAGATTAGATGGAAACCCAGTTCTGAGCAAAGAAGGGAAAGCAGAAAGGTGGAAGGAGTATGTAGAGGGTCTATACAAGGGCGATGTACTTGAGGACAATATTACGGAAATGGAAGAGGATGTAGATGAAGATGAAATGGGAGATACGATACTGTGTGAAGAGTTTGACAGAGCACTGAAAGAACTGAGTCGAAACAAGGCCCCCGGAGTAGACAACATTCCATTGGAACTACTGACGGCCTTGGGAGAGCCAGTCCTGACAAAACTCTACCATCTGATGAGCAAGATGTATGAGACAGGCGAAATACCCACAGACTTCAAGAAGAATATAATAATCCCAATCCCAAAGAAAGCAGGTGTTGACATATGTGAAAATTACCGAACTATCAGTTTAATAAGTCACGGCTGCAAGATACTAACGCGTATTCTTTACAGACGAATGGAAAAACTGGTAGAAGCCGACCTCCGCGAAGATCAGTTTGGATTCCGCAGAAATGTTGGAACACGTGAGGCAATACTGACCCTACGGCTTATCTTAGAAGCTAGATTAGGGAAAGGCAAACCTACGTTTCTGGCATTTGTAGACTTAGAGAAAGCTTTTGACAATGTTAACTGGAATACTCTCTTTCAAATTCTGAAGGTGGCAGGGGTAAAATACAGGGAGCGAAAGGCTATTTACAATTTGTACAGAAACCAGATGGCAGTTATAAGAGTCGAGGGGCATGAAAGGGAAGCAGCAGTTGGGAAGGGAGTGAAACAGGGTTGTAGCCTGTCCCTGATGTTATTCAATCTGTATATTGAGCAAGCAGTAAAGGAAACAAAAGAAAAATTCGGAGTAGGTATTAAAGTCCATGGAGAAGAAATAAAAACGTCGAGGTTCGCCAATGACATTGTAATTCTGTCAGAGTCAGTAATGGACTTGGAAGAGCAGTTAAATGGAATGGACAGTGTCTTGAAAGGAGGATATAAGATGAACTTCAACAAAAGCAAAACGAGGATAATGGAATGTAGTTGAATTAAGTCGGGTGATGCTGAGGGAATTAGATTAGGAAATGAGACACTTAAAGTAGTAAAGGAGTTTTGCTATTTGGGGAGCAAAATAACTGATGATGGTCGAAGTAGAGAGGATATAAAATGTAGACTGGCAATGGCAAGGAAAACGTTTCTGAAGAAGAGAAATTTGTTAACATCGAGTATAGATTTAAGTGTCAGGAAGTCATTTCTGAAAGTAGTTGTATGGAGTGTAGCCATGTCTGGAAGTGAAACATGGATGGTAAATAGTTTAGACAAGAAGAGAATAGAAACTTTCGAAATGTGGTGCTACAGAAGAATGCTGAAGATTAGATGGATAGATCACATAACTAATGAGGAGGTATTGAATAGGATTGGGGAGAAGAGGAGTTTGGGCACAACTTGACAAGAAGAAGGGACCGGTTGGTAGGACATGTTCTGAGGCATCAAGGGATCACAAATTTAGCATTGGAGGGCAGCGTGGAGGGTAAAAACCGTAGAAGGAGACCAAGAGATGAATACACTAAGCAGATTCAGAAGGACGTAGGTTGCAGTAAGTACTGGGAGATGAAGAAGCTTGCACAGGATAGAGTAGCATGGAGAGCTGCATCAAACCAGTCTCAGGACTGAAGACAACAACAGCAAACAGGGCATGACGAGGCATAGCTGTTAGTGCGAGTGGGAAATGGCAGCCCAAAAGTCACATTCCTAGTACATGCCTAGTACTTGTGTACGCGCAGCACAGAGTGGGTTGGAATGCGCGGTGAGTGTCTGCTGTCAGCCTTGCACTTGATAACCGGCACAGCCGAGAGTGGCGTTGATGTCACCCGTGGAACAGCGATGACCGCCAAGTCGTGTGGCTGGTGTGCGCCAGAGAGGGAATGTTTATCAACATGTGGGGTGGCTGCTTGCGTGCTGTGCGTGGTCGTGTTGCGCATGCAACTGTCATTAGAAGCACTGTTTGAAACACAAGGCACTGAATGTGGCGAGCACATCAGGGGTGCAGCAGAGTCTACCGGTCACGAATCATTACACGTGATTAACGTGTTTGGACTAACCTGATGAATGTCCGAGCTGATGTCAGCTAGGGAAGCCCGAGTAGGTGGTGGAACTGAGGACTGCAGTTTTAGCAGTGAGTTACGAGCTGCAACGAGCTCGTTGTAGGTGTGTGCAATGCGTTGTTTCAGCTCGTTGTCGTCTCAGCGGAGTTGTGCCACTGAGTCGTATTCGGACAGTAGATTAGTTACACAGGGCACTATGTTGCCCACGAGTGCGGAGCACTCGAATACTAACTCACGTGTCACGAGAGAAGCAGAGTGGAAAACATAAGTGCAGGAGCACAGTATCTGAGTGTTAGTGGGATGGTGTTGCACTGAGCCCTGAACTACATTCGGAGAGTGTTTGTAATGGGACAAAAAATCCATACCAAGAATTGGTACATCAATGTCAGCAATGTAGAAAATCCACGGAAAACACAGAGTGTGAGATAGGTGCACCATAACTTTGACAGAGCCTGAGGTTTGTAATGTTGATGCATTGACAGCTCGTAGGAGTGACCTCGTCGGTGAAAAGACAGGTGGAGACATCAATGTAGGTATGATGGACTCGTCAGCACCAGTGTTGACTAGGAAAGTGAGCCGTGACGAAATGTCAGTCATGCACAAACGACTGCTCAGCAGGGCGGATGAGTGTACGGAGTGCAGATTTCTTTGTGGAGTATGGAATCTCATATAAAGGGTTTTATCTGTATTGAGTGAGAGACCATTTGAAGAAAACCAGTTTAAAATACAATTGAAAACTTTACTCGTAGTTTGTTCAAGATTGTTGTCTGTAAAATAATCAATTAGAATTGTAGTGTCATCTGCAAAAAGAGTAAATTTACTGTTTGTATCAGAACAAAGCAGGAGATCATCAATGAAGATGAGAAATAGCAGTGGACCCAAAACAGAACCTTGTGGCCCACCACAATTTACTGAGTCCCACTCAGATAAGGTAGGTTCTCTTGATGAGACATTCAGCATTAAAATCTGCTTTTGGTCCTTCAGGTATGATTGGAGCCACGAACCAATGGTACCACCCAAACCGTACCATTGGTTTATGGCTACAGTCCATAATATTCGTTGGTTCGAGTATTAAAAATGTGCATAAACACAATCAAATTCTTCTATCAACCAGCAGAATCACCTGCAGATGTAACAGAAAACTTCTAGAAAACTTAAGTACACTAATATGTAAGTTTCCCACCATACTGCCATCATCAGAGGAGACTTTAACCATCCACAATTGCAAAAATTACAGTTTTGTAAGTGGTGGGTATGACGCAACATCCTATGATAGATTATTAAAAGCCTTCTCTGAGCACTATATAGAACATATTATTTGAAACCCCACACATGGAAATGTATTGGGTCTAATAACAACCAATAGACCTGATTTCTGTGAGGAAGTCCACATTGATAGTGGTATCAGTGACCAGGGGGAAGTTGTAAGAGACAATGTTCCCCCAGGTACAGAGGGCAATAAAAACAAGTATAAGGATGTTTATGTTAAGCAGTCTACAAAATGGACAGTAGTGTCATATCTCAATAAGGAACTCAGAACATGGAGAGAAGAATGTAGAAGATCTGTGGCTCATGTTTAGAAGAATAGTTGGTCATGCACTTGATACGTATGTGTCTATCAAAACAGTTAATTATGAGAGCAACCCTCCATGGTATGCAATTAATGTACAGAAACTTGCTTGGGACTAGAGATAGGGAGATAGTGAAAGAAATGTGATTGGTTGTCAATGAAGCAATGCATTAAACCTTCAGCAACTACTATAACAGAATATTATCAATTGATCTCTTACAAAACTCACAAGGTTCTGGTCATATGTAAAGGCTATTATGTGTACCAGAGTTACTGCTCAGACACTCATGGGCAAGACAGTAACTGAAATTGAGGATAGCAAAGAAAAATCAGACTGCTTAACTTTGTTTTAAAATATTTCTTTACAAAGGAAAATCCAGGAGTATTGCTCCAATTTAATTCTTGCACCACTGCAAATATGAATGACAGTGTTAGTGGCATTGAAGAAGAGTAAAATCACTAAAACATAACAGCACTCCAGATCGCAATGGAATCTCTCTCAAGTAAGCACAGCGCACACTCCTCTAAGAGAAGGGTAGCAGAAGTGATCGATAAAACTATTGTCTGGTATCCTTGACATCAATTTGTTATTGAATTATAGACCACTTTCTGAGCTCAAACATAATGAGGTACCTTGATCCTCCAAGCCAATCAGCAGGGATTCTGAAAGCATTGATCATGTGAAATGCAACTCTCTCTTTTCTCATATGACATCTTGAAAGCCATGGATCCAGGCACTCAGGTGATGCAGTATTACTTGATTTCTTAGATTTATGTAATTTAGTATCCCACCTAAGCTTATTTTCAAAAGGACAACCATATAGGGTATTGAGTGAAATTTGTGACTAGATTGGGGATTTCTTAGTAGGGAGTATGCAGCTTGTTACCTTGGATGAAGAGCTACTAACAGATGTAGAAGTAACTTCAGTTGTGTACCATGGAAGTATGTTGGGACTTTTGCTGTTCTTGTTGTTTATTAATGACCTTGCAAAAAATATTACTAGTAACCTCAGACTATTTGCCTATGATACAGTTGTCTACAATGGAGTACTATCTGAAGCAAGCTGCACAAAATCTCAGTTGGATCTCGATAAGACCTCGACCTGGTGCAAATATTGGCAACTAGCTTTAAAAGTTCAGAAATGTGAAACTGTGCTCCTCACAAAACAAGAAAACATAGTATCCTATGAGTGCAGTATCAATGAGTCACTATTAGAGTTGGTCATCTCACACAATTACCTTTGTGTAACAACTGTAGAGATGTGAAATGGAATGCACACACTGATTAGCCAAAACATTATGACTGCCTGCTTAAAAGCTTGTTTGTCCATCTTTGGAACAAATTACATCTCTGATTTTGCATATCAGGGATGTGACAGTTTGTTGATCTGTTTTTGGAGGTATGTGGCTTTAGATGTCTACACATGTGTCATTTGTGTAAATAAAAGGCTGCTGACTTGTTTATGTGGTGATGGCACCCAATAGCGACACAGATGGATTCCACAGGACTTACATCAGGTGAATTTGGTTGCCAGGATATCAGCGAGAGTTCACTGTAATGCTTCTCAAACCACTGTAGCACAGTTCTGGCTCAAAGATGTGGACAACTATGCCACTAAAAGGTGACATTGCTGTTGGGGAAGACATCAAGCATCAAGGGATGCAGGTGGTTGCAGCTGTCAGTGTGTCTCTGATTACTACTACAGGTCCCATGCAAGCACAGGAAAATATCCCCCATCATATACTACGGCTCTCAACAGCCTGTGTCCATGGTGCACTGCACATTTGAGCCACCATTCACTTTGATGACTGGGTTTGTGAAGGTAACCATCCACCTAATATAACAAAATCGTGATTCCCCTGAAGAGCAAACAGGTTTCCATTTATCGTTGGTCATATCCCGATGGTCCGGTGCCCACTAAAATTGTAACTGATGAAGTCGTTGGGTCAACACGTTAACACATAGGGGTGGTCTGCGCTGGAGCTCCATATTAAACAGAGTACACTGAATGGTGTGCCCTGAAACACTTGGGCTCTTTCGGCAGAGATGCCATAGCTGACCATCTATCCTACTTTACAGTGCAGACAAGCCTCCAAACCCCACATTCTGTGAAGAGTCGTGGACATCCAACCATTTAGCACCTAGTGTAGTTTCTCTGTCCTTATGCCTCTTTCTGTAGATGCTCATGACAGTAACGCATAAACATTCAGCCAGCTTTGCTGTTTTTGTTCACAGGCTCTGCGTAATAACAGCCTGCCCTTTATGAAAGTTGCCTATCTCAATGGGTTTCCCCATTTGCAACTCATATGATCCCCCTTCCATGTGTGTTCCACTTACATACTTTTGTTACCGTGTAAAGTGCCCGCAACACCACCAGGCAGCATCCAACATCGTGGTGGGCAGCAGTCATCATGGTTTGGCTTATCAGTGTACAAAAGCTCAGATATAAGTGCAGCAGGTGGCAGACTTTACTTCACTGGTAAAACATCAGGGAATACAGGCACTCTTCAAATGAGATTGCTTACGAAATACTGATGCAACCCATCCTAGAGTACCCCTCAAGTGAGCGGGACCATAACAAATAAGACTAGTGGGTGATATTAAATGCGTACAGAGAATGCAGCACAAATTGTCACACCATTGTTTGACCCATGGGAGAATGTCACAGAAACGCTGAAGAAATTAAACTGGCACACACTTGAGGATAGATATAAATTATCCTGAGGAAGCCTACTTACAAAGATTCAAGAACCAGCTTTAAATGATGAAGCTAGGAGTATAGTATAAGTGCCTAAGCATTGTTTCCATAGAGATCATGAGGATGAGATTAGATTAATTACAGTGTGCACAGAGGAGTTTAGACAGTCATTCTCCCTGCACTCTATGCATAAATGTAACATGAAGAAGCACTAATAAATGGTAAATTGTGAGGTGCACTGAGCCACACACTCTCATGCAGTTTGCAAAAGTATAAGTGTAGATATAACAAAGAGCGGTGGACAGTGTAGTTCACCAGTGGCACTTGGAAAATTAAATGTTGTTATTTTAACATTGCACAAGAGAGTCAGAATTTATTTATTGTAATAAAGAAAGAAGACAGGTCTTCTGGGAGCATATCTGTGTGGCTAAAAATCCAAAGATCTGGCTTTTAATCTCTCGTAATTTTTTTTCTGTCACTTGCCAATTCATTAATCTCTGGCACTGTTGCCCTTCTTTGTAAACGTCCAATACCCCCTGTTAGTCCTATTTGTTACAAGTCCAATACAGCTGAGGAAAATTCTAAGATGGGTCACATAAGTGATAAGCAGTCTCTTACGAAGACTGATTGCAATTCCATAGCATTCTAACAATGAACTAAAGTCCACCATCTGCTTTACCTATGTGGTTACTCCATTTCGTATTCCCACAAATTGTTGTAACAAAGTATTTGTATGAGTTCGCCAATTCCACTTGTGATTCTTTAATATTGTAGTCACAGCATACTACATTTTTTCGTTTTGCATAGTCCACAATTCTACTTTTCTAAATATTTAAAGGAAGTTGCCAATCTTTGCAGCAGTTTGAAATCTGCTGAATATTGTGCAGTTTTTTTTTTCCCCCCAGGCACGACTTCATTATAGATAACTGCATCACCTGTGAATAGTCTGAGGTTACTATTACTATTTTCTGCAAGGTCATTAATATACACCGTAAACATTGAGGATGCCAAAGTACTTCCCTAGGGAACACTTGATGTTACTTCCACATCAGTCAATGACTCTCCATCCCAGATAATGAGCTGTGCCCTCTCTACTAAGAACTCCTCTCCTCAATCCAGTCACAAATTTCTCTTGTGTGTGTGGGGGGGGGGGGGGGGGGGAGGTACTGAGTCAAATGCATTTGGGGATGAGTGAAAGTGAATAATAAAAAAGAGAATCACACTCTCTACACCAAACTAACAATTAATTAGCAATATACTTCTAAATACTATGTATGTGTATGTCAACTAGATGTAGCCAGGAAAAGGGCATGAGGAAGCTCCTACACTAGCAGATGAACAAAGACTGTAGAAATTCGCAGAAAGAGAGCAATGGACAGGTCTCCTGATTATTGAAATTGCTCCATCAACTGCTTCATTGATGTTTTCGCAAAATGGGTTACAGATGCCAGACTTAAATGTAAGCCTAAGTACTGACCTGAAACAAAGAATTTCACTTTAATGAAGTGATTCCATCAGAAACCCCATTCATATAGTAGTTGCACAGTATTGGAATCCTCAGGTAGTGTCACAGCCCTTTTGAATGTGAACTGGTATCCATTACTGAGTGTAGAGTAGTATCTTTGGAAACCACGCTGAAGATGAATGAAAAGCTTTCTGGAGTCTTAATGTCTACACCAAGTGGTTGTTAGTCATTATTTTCTTTTGTCTTCCCCTAACAGCCGATAAGTGGTACAAGGAGAACTTAACCCTATGAGTTAGTGCACAACTTCTCTAATTTCAGAAAGATAATCATGATCGCTTCTTTCTGTGAATTAATGATATTGTCACTCACCCAAACTTCTGTTAGGAAGCATGAGGAGGTAGCCCTTGGATGTGGGATTTAGGTAAGTCAACCATTTTGTAATGCTCTTTGTTTGACTCTGGTTGCTCTTTGTCTGGCTCTGGTTCCATATTGTGAACTGCATATAGGGCACATACTAACTCACATAAATTAAAGGGCTGGTTATACTCTTCGGTGTTGTTGTAACTTAATATCAACTGTATGTATGATGTGATGAGCCTGGCATCAACATGTCTATGTGTGAACACATCCCATTCATAAACAGCTTTCTGTGCTCTATATTAACACATTCAACAGATTGTGTAACCCAATACTTGTGTGGTATACGGCTGCCGTTTGCAAATACACAATGACTGTTTCAGCCTAGCAAGTGCCTTAATATTACATGAAATACTTCGTGACATAAGTGCCAGCATAATTTGTTTATCTGTAGCAGCAATGATTATTTACAGTAGTTTTATGGCGGAAAAAAAAAAAAAAAAAAAAAGAGAGAGAGAGAGAGAGAGAGAGAGAGAGAAATATGTGGAAGAAGGAACAGTTAACTTCTTGTACAGTAACACAAGAGTCTAATCATAGCTATACTAGTAATAGTGCCTTATATGTTGAAAAATCAGTGTCATCAACGATTAACATCTTAGAGATATTTTCTGTGGTTGTATCAGCAAGAGTGGGTATGAGAAGTATGCTGTCAGTCAGTCCATTGACTGTACAGACATTTTGGATAATACTGATCTGCAGATAAGCTTTATACACGAGTCTGTCATTTACTCCATTTTATGGGGATTTCCACACATTGTGTTTATAATAAACACAATACGAAGCTTAAACATGGAAAGCAA